>NC_138732.1:34662249-34672249 GCF_965113295.1 Leuciscus leuciscus
TGGTTGGATGGGAGACCGCCTGGGAATACCAGGTGCTGGAAGCATTTTTGGTAAAAAAAAAAAAAAAAAAAAAAAAGTCTAAGAATTTGTTCAAAAAGCCTGAAATAGTCTTAGTTTCTTCAAGAAGCCCAGTCTTGGGAGCAGAGTTTCTTCAGAAAGTAAAAAAAAAAAATAAAAAAAAAATAAAGGCTAAGAATTTGTTCAAAAAGCCTGAAATAGTCTTAGTTTCTTCAAGAAGCCCAGTCTTGGGAGTTTCTTCAGAAAGTCAAAAAAAAAAAAAAAAAAAAAGAACGCCCGATCTCGTCTGATCTCGGAAGCTAAGCAGTGTCGGGCCTGGTTGGATGGGAGACCGCCTGGGAATACCAGGTTCTGGAAGCATTTTTGGTAAAAAAACAAAAAACAAAACAAAACAAAAAGTCTAAGAATTTGTTCAAAAAGCCTGAAATAGTCTTAGTTTCTTCAAGAAGCCCAGTCTTGGGAGTTTCTTCAGCAAGTCAAAAAAAAAAAAAAAAAAAAGAACGCCCGATCTCGTCTGATCTCGGAAGCTAAGCAGTGTCGGGCCTGGTTGGATGGGAGACCGCTTGGGAATACCAGGTGCTGGAAGCATTTTTGGTAAAAAAAAAAAAAAAAAAAAAAAAAGTCTAAGAATTTGTTCAAAAAGCCTGAAATAGTCTTAGTTTCTTCAAGAAGCCCAGTCTTGGGAGTTTCTTCAGAAAGTCAAAAAAAAGAAGAAAAAAAAAGAACGCCCGATCTCGTCTGATCTCGGAAGCTAAGCAGTGTCGGGCCTGGTTGGATGGGAGACCGCCTGGGAATACCAGGTTCTGGAAGCATTTTTGGTAAAAAAACAAAAAACAAAACAAAACAAAAAGTCTAAGAATTTTTTCAAAAAGCCTGAAATAGTCTTAGTTTCTTCAAGAAGCCCAGTCTTGGGAGCAGAGTTTCTTCAGAAAGTCAAAAAAAAAAAAAAAAAAAAAAAAAAAGTCTAAGAATTTGTTCAAAAAGCCTGAAATAGTCTTAGTTTCTTCAAGAAGCCCAGTCTTGGGAGCAGAGTTTCTTCAGAAAGTCCAAAAAAAAAAAAAAAATATAAATAAATAAAGAACGCCCGATCTCGTCTGATCTCGGAAGCTAAGCAGTGTCGGGCCTGGTTGGATGGGAGACCGCCTGGGAATACCAGGTGCTGGAAGCATTTTTGGTAAAAAAAAAAAAAAAAAAAAAAAAAAAGTCTAAGAATTTGTTCAAAAAGCCTGAAATAGTCTTAGTTTCTTCAGAAGCCCAGTCTTGGGAGCAGAGTTTCTTCAGAAAGTCAAAAAAAAAAAGAAAAAAAAAAAAGAACGCCCAATCTCGTCTGATCTCGGAAGCTAAGCAGTGTCGGGCCTGGTTGGATGGGAGACCGCCTGGGAATACCAGGTGCTGGAAGCATTTTTGGTAAAAAAAAAAAAAAAAAAAAAAAAAAAGTCTAAGAATTTGTTCAAAAAGCCTGAAATAGTCTTAGTTTCTTCAGAAGCCCAGTCTTGGGAGCAGAGTTTCTTCAGAAAGTCAAAAAAAAAAAGAAAAAAAAAAAAGAACGCCCAATCTCGTCTGATCTCGGAAGCTAAGCAGTGTCGGGCCTGGTTGGATGGGAGACCGCCTGGGAATACCAGGTGCTGGAAGCATTTTTGGTAAAAAAAAAAAAAAAAAAAAAAAAAAAGTCTAAGAATGTGTTCAAAAAGCCTGAAATAGTCTTAGTTTCTTCAAAAAGCCCAGTCTTGGGAGCAGAGTTTCTTCAGAAAGTCAAAAAAATAAAAAATAAAAATAAAAAAAAGTCTAAGAATTTGTTCAAAAAGCCTGAAATAGT
Organism: Leuciscus leuciscus; assembly: GCF_965113295.1. Lineage (NCBI taxonomy): Eukaryota > Metazoa > Chordata > Actinopteri > Cypriniformes > Leuciscidae > Leuciscus > Leuciscus leuciscus. The sequence goes on from NC_138732.1 coordinate 34,664,084, forward strand.
CTTAGTTTCTTCAAGAAGCCCAGTCTTGGGAGCAGAGTTTCTTCAGAAAGTCAAAAAAAAAATAAAAATAAAATAATAAAAAAAGAACGCCCAATCTCGTCTGATCTCGGAAGCTAAGCAGTGTCGGGCCTGGTTGGATGGGAGACCGCCTGGGAATACCAGGTGCTGGAAGCATTTTTGGTAAAAAATAAAAAAAATAAAAAAAAAAAAGAACGCCCGATCTCGTCTGATCTCGGAAGCTAAGCAGTGTCGGGCCTGGTTGGATGGGAGACCGCCTGGGAATACCAGGTGCTGGAAGCATTTTTGGTAAAAAAAAAAAAAAAAAAAAAAAAAAGTCTAAGAATTTGTTCAAAAAGCCTGAAATAGTCTTAGTTTCTTCAAGAAGCCCAGTCTTGGGAGCAGAGTTTCTTCAGAAAGTCCAAAAAAAAAAAAAAAAAAAAAAAAGAACGCCCGATCTCGTCTGATCTCGGAAGCTAAGCAGTGTCGGGACTGGTTGGATGGGAGACCGCCTGGGAATACCAGGTGCTGGAAGCATTTTTGGTAAAAAAAAAAAAAAAAAAAAAAAAGTCTAAGAATTTGTTCAAAAAGCCTGAAATAGTCTTAGTTTCTTCAAGAAGCCCAGTCTTGGGAGCAGAGTTTCTTCAGAAAGTCAAAAAAAAAAATAAAAAAAAAATAAAGGCTAAGAATTTGTTCAAAAAGCCTGAAATAGTCTTAGTTTCTTCAAGAAGCCCAGTCTTGGGAGTTTCTTCAGAAAGTCAAAAAAAAAGAAAAAAAAAAGAACGCCCGATCTCGTCTGATCTCGGAAGCTAAGCAGTGTCGGGCCTGGTTGGATGGGAGACCGCCTGGGAATACCAGGTTCTGGAAGCATTTTTGGTAAAAAAACAAAAAACAAAACAAAACAAAAAGTCTAAGAATTTGTTCAAAAAGCCTGAAATAGTCTTAGTTTCTTCAAGAAGCCCAGTCTTGGGAGTTTCTTCAGCAAGTCAAAAAAAAAAAAAAAAAAAAGAACGCCCGATCTCGTCTGATCTCGGAAGCTAAGCAGTGTCGGGCCTGGTTGGATGGGAGACCGCTTGGGAATACCAGGTGCTGGAAGCATTTTTGGTAAAAAAAAAAAAAAAAAAAAAAAAAGTCTAAGAATTTGTTCAAAAAGCCTGAAATAGTCTTAGTTTCTTCAAGAAGCCCAGTCTTGGGAGTTTCTTCAGAAAGTCAAAAAAAAGAAGAAAAAAAAAGAACGCCCGATCTCGTCTGATCTCGGAAGCTAAGCAGTGTCGGGCCTGGTTGGATGGGAGACCGCCTGGGAATACCAGGTTCTGGAAGCATTTTTGGTAAAAAAACAAAAAACAAAACAAAACAAAAAGTCTAAGAATTTTTTCAAAAAGCCTGAAATAGTCTTAGTTTCTTCAAGAAGCCCAGTCTTGGGAGCAGAGTTTCTTCAGAAAGTCAAAAAAAAAAAAAAAAAAAAAAAAAAAGTCTAAGAATTTGTTCAAAAAGCCTGAAATAGTCTTAGTTTCTTCAAGAAGCCCAGTCTTGGGAGCAGAGTTTCTTCAGAAAGTCCAAAAAATAAAAAAAAATAAAGAGTCTAAGAATGTGTTCAAAAAGCCTGAAATAGTCTTAGTTTCTTCAAAAAGCCCAGTCTTGGGAGCAGAGTTTCTTCAGAAAGTCAAAAAAAATAAAAAAATAAAAATAAATAAAGAACGCCCGATCTCGTCTGATCTCGGAAGCTAAGCAGTGTCGGGCCTGGTTGGATGGGAGACCGCCTGGGAATACCAGGTGCTGGAAGCATTTTTGGTAAAAAAAAAAAAAAAAAAAAAAAAAAAAGTCTAAGAATTTGTTCAAAAAGCCTGAAATAGTCTTAGTTTCTTCAGAAGCCCAGTCTTGGGAGCAGAGTTTCTTCAGAAAGTCAAAAAAAAAAGAAAAAAAAAAAGAACGCCCAATCTCGTCTGATCTCGGAAGCTAAGCAGTGTCGGGCCTGGTTGGATGGGAGACCGCCTGGGAATACCAGGTGCTGGAAGCATTTTTGGTAAAAAAAAAAAAAAAAAAAAAAAAAAAAGAGTCTAAGAATGTGTTCAAAAAGCCTGAAATAGTCTTAGTTTCTTCAAAAAGCCCAGTCTTGGGAGCAGAGTTTCTTCAGAAAGTCAAAAAAATAAAATTAAAAAATTAAAAAAAGTCTAAGAATTTGTTCAAAAAGCCTGAAATAGTCTTAGTTTCTTCAAGAAGCCCAGTCTTGGGAGCAGAGTTTCTTCAGAAAGTCAAAAAAAAATAAAAAAAATAAAAATAAAAAAAGAACGCCCAATCTCGTCTGATCTCGGAAGCTAAGCAGTGTCGGGCCTGGTTGGATGGGAGACCGCCTGGGAATACCAGGTGCTGGAAGCATTTTTGGTAAAAAAAAAAAAAAAAAAAAAAAAAAAGAACGCCCGATCTCGTCTGATCTCGGAAGCTAAGCAGTGTCGGGCCTGGTTGGATGGGAGACCGCCTGGGAATACCAGGTGCTGGAAGCATTTTTGGTAAAAAAAAAAAAAAAAAAAAAAAAAAGTCTAAGAATTTGTTCAAAAAGCCTGAAATAGTCTTAGTTTCTTCAAGAAGCCCAGTCTTGGGAGCAGAGTTTCTTCAGAAAGTCCAAAAAAAAATAAAAAAAATAATAAAGGCTAAGAATTTGTTCAAAAAGCCTGAAATAGTCTTAGTTTCTTCAAGAAGCCCAGTCTTGGGAGCAGAGTTTCTTCAGAAAGTCAAAAAAAAAAAAAAAAAAAAAAATAAAGGCTAAGAATTTGTTCAAAAAGCCTGAAATAGTCTTAGTTTCTTCAAGAAGCCCAGTCTTGGGAGTTTCTTCAGAAAGTCAAAAAAAAAAAAAAAAAAAAAAAGAACGCCCGATCTCGTCTGATCTCGGAAGCTAAGCAGTGTCGGGCCTGGTTGGATGGGAGACCGCCTGGGAATACCAGGTTCTGGAAGCATTTTTGGTAAAAAAACAAAAAACAAAACAAAACAAAAAGTCTAAGAATTTGTTCAAAAAGCCTGAAATAGTCTTAGTTTCTTCAAGAAGCCCAGTCTTGGGAGCAGAGTTTCTTCAGAAAGTCCAAAAAAAAAAAGAAAAAAAAAAAAAGAACGCCCGATCTCGTCTGATCTCGGAAGCTAAGCAGTGTCGGGACTGGTTGCCTGGGAATACCAGGTGCTGGAAGCATTTTTGGTAAAAAAAAAAAAAAGTCTAAGAATTTGTTCAAAAAGCCTGAAATAGTCTTAGTTTCTTCAAGAAGCCCAGTCTTGGGAGCAGAGTTTCTTCAGAAAGTCAAAAAAAAAAAAGAACGCCCGATCTCGTCTGATCTCGGAAGCTAAGCAGTGTCGGGCCTGGTTGGATGGGAGACCGCCTGGGAATACCAGGTGCTGGAAGCATTTTTGGTAAAAAAAAAAAAAAAAAAGTCTAAGAATTTGTTCAAAAAGCCTGAAATAGTCTTAGTTTCTTCAAGAAGCCCAGTCTTGGGAGCAGAGTTTCTTCAGAAAGTCAAAAAAAAAAAAACAAAAAAAAGTCTAAGAATTTGTTCAAAAAGCCTGAAATAGTCTTAGTTTCTTCAAGAAGCACAGTCTTGGGAGTTTCTTCAGAAAGTCAAAAAAAAAGAAAAAAAAAAAGAACGCCCGATCTCGTCTGATCTCGGAAGCTAAGCAGTGTCGGGCCTGGTTGGATGGGAGACCGCCTGGGAATACCAGGTGCTGGAAGCATTTTTGGTAAAAAAAAAAAAAAAAAAAAAAAAGTCTAAGAATTTGTTCAAAAAGCCTGAAATAGTCTTAGTTTCTTCAAGAAGCCCAGTCTTGGGAGCAGAGTTTCTTCAGAAAGTCAAAAAAAAAATAAAAAAAAATAAATAAAGGCTAAGAATTTGTTCAAAAAGCCTGAAATAGTCTTAGTTTCTTCAAGAAGCACAGTCTTGGGAGTTTCTTCAGAAAGTCAAAAAAAAAAAAAAAAAAAAGAACGCCCGATCTCGTCTGATCTCGGAAGCTAAGCAGTGTCGGGCCTGGTTGGATGGGAGACCGCCTGGGAATACCAGGTGCTGGAAGCATTTTTGGTAAAAAAAAAAAAAAAAAAAAAAAAGTCTAAGAATTTTTTCAAAAAGCCTGAAATAGTCTTAGTTTCTTCAAGAAGCCCAGTCTTGGGAGCAGAGTTTCTTCAGAAAGTCAAAAAAAAAAAAAAAAAAAAAAAAGTCTAAGAATTTGTTCAAAAAGCCTGAAATAGTCTTAGTTTCTTCAAGAAGCCCAGTCTTGGGAGCAGAGTTTCTTCAGAAAGTCCAAAAAAAAAAAAAAAAAAAAAAAGAACGCCCGATCTCGTCTGATCTCGGAAGCTAAGCAGTGTCGGGACTGGTTGGATGGGAGACCGCCTGGGAATACCAGGTGCTGGAAGCATTTTTGGTAAAAAAAAAAAAAGTCTAAGAATTTGTTCAAAAAGCCTGAAATAGTCTTAGTTTCTTCAAGAAGCCCAGTCTTGGGAGCAGAGTTTCTTCAGAAAGTCAAAAAAAAAAAAGAACGCCCGATCTCGTCTGATCTCGGAAGCTAAGCAGTGTCGGGCCTGGTTGGATGGGAGACCGCCTGGGAATACCAGGTGCTGGAAGCATTTTTGGTAAAAAAAAAAAAAAAGAAAAGTCTAAGAATTTGTTCAAAAAGCCTGAAATAGTCTTAGTTTCTTCAAGAAGCCCAGTCTTGGGAGCAGAGTTTCTTCAGAAAGTCAAAAAAAAAAAAAAAAAAAAAAAAAAAAAAAAAAAAGAACGCCCGATCTCGTCTGATCTCGGAAGCTAAGCAGTGTCGGGCCTGGTTGGATGGGAGACCGCCTGGGAATACCAGGTGCTGGAAGCATTTTTGGTAAAAAAATTAAAAAAAATAAAAAAAGTCTAAGAATTTGTTCAAAAAGCCTGAAATAGTCTTAGTTTCTTCAAGAAGCACAGTCTTGGGAGTTTCTTCAGAAAGTCAAAAAAAAGAAAAAAAAAAAGAACGCCCGATCTCGTCTGATCTCGGAAGCTAAGCAGTGTCGGGCCTGGTTGGATGGGAGACCGCCTGGGAATACCAGGTGCTGGAAGCATTTTTGGTAAAAAAAAAAAAAAAAAAAAAAAAGTCTAAGAATTTGTTCAAAAAGCCTGAAATAGTCTTAGTTTCTTCAAGAAGCCCAGTCTTGGGAGCAGAGTTTCTTCAGAAAGTCAAAAAAAAAAAAAAAAAAAAAAATAAAGGCTAAGAATTTGTTCAAAAAGCCTGAAATAGTCTTAGTTTCTTCAAGAAGCACAGTCTTGGGAGTTTCTTCAGAAAGTCAAAAAAAAAAAAAAAAAAAAGAACGCCCGATCTCGTCTGATCTCGGAAGCTAAGCAGTGTCGGGCCTGGTTGGATGGGAGACCGCCTGGGAATACCAGGTGCTGGAAGCATTTTTGGTAAAAAAAAAAAAAAAAAAAAAAAAAGTCTAAGAATTTTTTCAAAAAGCCTGAAATAGTCTTAGTTTCTTCAAGAAGCCCAGTCTTGGGAGCAGAGTTTCTTCAGAAAGTCAAAAAAAAAAAAAAAAAAAAACAAGTCTAAGAATTTGTTCAAAAACCCTGAAATAGTCTTAGTTTCTTCAAGAAGCCCAGTCTTGGGAGCAGAGTTTCTTCAGAAAGTCCAAAAAAAAAAAAAAAAAAAAAGAGTCTAAGAATGTGTTCAAAAAGCCTGAAATAGTCTTAGTTTCTTCAAAAAGCCCAGTCTTGGGAGCAGAGTTTCTTCAGAAAGTCAAAAAAATAAAATAAAAATAAATAAATAAAGAACGCCCGATCTCGTCTGATCTCGGAAGCTAAGCAGTGTCGGGCCTGGTTGGATGGGAGACCGCCTGGGAATACCAGGTGCTGGAAGCATTTTTGGTAAAAAAAAAAAAAAAAAAAAAAAGTCTAAGAATTTGTTCAAAAAGCCTGAAATAGTCTTAGTTTCTTCAAGAAGCCCAGTCTTGGGAGCAGAGTTTCTTCAGAAAGTCAAAAAAAAAAAAAAAAAAAAAAAAAAAAAAGTCTAAGAATTTGTTCAAAAAGCCTGAAATAGTCTTAGTTTCTTCAAGAAGCAGTCTTGGGAGTTTCTTCAGAAAGTCAAAAAAAAAATAAAAAAAAATAACGCCCGATCTCGTCTGATCTCGGAAGCTAAGCAGTGTCGGGCCTGGTTGGATGGGAGACCGCCTGGGAATACCAGGTGCTGGAAGCATTTTTGGTAAAAAAATAAATAAAAATAAAAAAGTCTAAGAATTTGTTCAAAAAGCCTGAAATAGTCTTAGTTTCTTCAAGAAGCCCAGTCTTGGGAGCAGAGTTTCTTCAGAAAGTCAAAAAAAAATAAAAAAAAAATAAATAAAGGCTAAGAATTTGTTCAAAAAGCCTGAAATAGTCTTAGTTTCTTCAAGAAGCCCAGTCTTGGGAGTTTCTTCAGAAAGTCAAAAAAAAGAAAAAAAAAAAGAACGCCCGATCTCGTCTGATCTCGGAAGCTAAGCAGTGTCGGGCCTGGTTGGATGGGAGACCGCCTGGGAATACCAGGTTCTGGAAGCATTTTTGGTAAAAAAACAAAAAACAAAACAAAACAAAAAGTCTAAGAATTTGTTCAAAAAGCCTGAAATAGTCTTAGTTTCTTCAAGAAGCCCAGTCTTGGGAGCAGAGTTTCTTCAGAAAGTCAAAAAAAAAAAAAAAAAAAAAGTCTAAGAATTTGTTCAAAAAGCCTGAAATAGTCTTAGTTTCTTCAAGAAGCCCAGTCTTGGGAGCAGAGTTTCTTCAGAAAGTCAAAAAAAAAAAAAAAAAAAAAAAAAAAAAAGAACGCCCGATCTCGTCTGATCTCGGAAGCTAAGCAGGCGGTCTCCTGGTTGGATGGGAGACCGCCTGGGAATACCAGGTGCTGGAAGCATTTTTGGTAAAAAAAAAAAAAAAAAAAAAAAAAAAAAAGAACGCCCGATCTCGTCTGATCTCGGAAGCTACCCAGGCGGTCTCCTGGTTGGATGGGAGACCGCCTGGGAATACCAGGTGCTGGAAGCATTTTTGGTAAAAAAATAAATTAAAAAAAAAGGCTAAAAATTTGTTCAAAAAGCCTGAAATAGTCTTAGTTTCTTCAAGAAGCCCAGTCTTGGGAGCAGAGTTTCTTCAGAAAGTCAAAAAAAAAAAAAAAAAGAACGCCCGATCTCGTCTGATCTCGGAAGCTAAGCAGTGTCGGGCCTGGTTGGATGGGAGACCGCCTGGGAATACCAGGTGCTGGAAGCATTTTTGGTAAAAAAATAAAAAAAATAAAAAAAGAGTCTAAGAATGTGTTCAAAAAGCCTGAAATAGTCTTAGTTTCTTCAAAAAGCCCAGTCTTGGGAGCAGAGTTTCTTCAGAAAGTCAAAAAAAAAAAAAAAAAAAAAAAATAAAGGCTAAGAATTTGTTCAAAAAGCCTGAAATAGTCTTAGTTTCTTCAAGAAGCCCAGTCTTGGGAGCAGAGTTTCTTCAGAAAGTCAAAAAAAAAATAAAAAATTAAAATAAAAAAAAAGAACGCCCGATCTCGTCTGATCTCGGAAGCTAAGCAGTGTCGGGACTGGTTGGATGGAAGACCGCCTGGGAATACCAGGTGCTGGAAGCATTTTTGGTAAAAAAAAATAAAAAAATAAAAAAAGTCTAAGAATGTGTTCAAAAAGCCTGAAATAGTCTTAGTTTCTTCAAAAAGCCCAGTCTTGGGAGCAGAGTTTCTTCAAAAAGTCAAAAATAAAAAAAAATAAAAAAAAAAAAGTCTAAGAATTTGTTCAAAAAGCCTGAAATAGTCTTAGTTTCTTCAAGAAGCACAGTCTTGGGAGTTTCTTCAGAAAGTCAAAAAAAAAGAAAAAAAAAAAGAACGCCTGATCTCGTCTGATCTCGGAAGCTAAGCAGTGTCGGGCCTGGTTGGATGGGAGACCGCCTGGGACTACCAGGTTCTGGAAGCATTTTTGGTAAAAAAACAAAAAACAAAACAAAACAAAAAGTCTAAGAATTTGTTCAAAAAGCCTGAAATAGTCTTAGTTTCTTCAAGAAGCCCAGTCTTGGGAGCAGAGTGTCTTCAGAAAGTAAAAAAAAAATAAAATAAAAAAAAGTCTAAGAATTTGTTCAAAAAGCCTGAAATAGTCTTAGTTTCTTCAAGAAGCCCAGTCTTGGGAGCAGAGTTTCTTCAGAAAGTCCAAAAAAAAAAAAAAAAAAAAAAAAGAACGCC
>NC_138732.1:34677249-34694749 GCF_965113295.1 Leuciscus leuciscus
GTTTCTTCAAGAAGCCCAGTCTTGGGAGCAGAGTTTCTTCAGAAAGTCAAAAAAAAATAAAAAAAAAATAAATAAAGGCTAAGAATTTGTTCAAAAAGCCTGAAATAGTCTTAGTTTCTTCAAGAAGCCCAGTCTTGGGAGTTTCTTCAGAAAGTCAAAAAAAAGAAAAAAAAAAAGAACGCCCGATCTCGTCTGATCTCGGAAGCTAAGCAGTGTCGGGCCTGGTTGGATGGGAGACCGCCTGGGAATACCAGGTTCTGGAAGCATTTTTGGTAAAAAAACAAAAAACAAAACAAAACAAAAAGTCTAAGAATTTTTTCAAAAAGCCTGAAATAGTCTTAGTTTCTTCAAGAAGCCCAGTCTTGGGAGCAGAGTTTCTTCAGAAAGTCAAAAAAATAAATAAAAAAAATAAAATAAATAAAGAACGCCCGATCTCGTCTGATCTCGGAAGCTAAGCAGTGTCGGGCCTGGTTGGATGGGACACCGCCTGGGAATACCAGGTGCTGGAAGCATTTTTGGTAAAAAAAAAAAAAAAAAAAAAAAAGTCTAAGAATTTGTTCAAAAAGCCTGAAATAGTCTTAGTTTCTTCAAGAAGCCCAGTCTTGGGAGCAGAGTTTCTTCAGAAAGTCAAAAAAAAAAAAAAAAAAAAAAAAAAAAGTCTAAGAATTTGTTCAAAAAGCCTGAAATAGTCTTAGTTTCTTCAAGAAGCACAGTCTTGGGAGTTTCTTCAGAAAGTCAAAAAAAAGAAAAAAAAAAAGAACGCCCGATCTCGTCTGATCTCGGAAGCTAAGCAGTGTCGGGCCTGGTTGGATGGGAGACCGCCTGGGAATACCAGGTGCTGGAAGCATTTTTGGTAAAAAAAAAAAAAAAAAAGTCTAAGAATTTGTTAAAAAAGCCTGAAATAGTCTTAGTTTCTTCAAGAAGCCCAGTCTTGGGAGCAGAGTTTCTTCAGAAAGTCAAAAAAAAAAAAAAAAAAAAAAGTCTAAGAATTTGTTCAAATGCCTGAAATAGTCTTAGTTTCTTCAAGAAGCACAGTCTTGGGAGTTTCTTCAGAAAGTCAAAAAAAAAGAAAAAAAAAAAGAACGCCCGATCTCGTCTGATCTCGGAAGCTAAGCAGTGTCGGGCCTGGTTGGATGGGAGACCGCCTGGGAATACCAGGTTCTGGAAGCATTTTTGGTAAAAAAACAAAAAACAAAACAAAACAAAAAGTCTAAGAATTTTTTCAAAAAGCCTGAAATAGTCTTAGTTTCTTCAAGAAGCCCAGTCTTGGGAGCAGAGTTTCTTCAGAAAGTCAAAAAAAAAAAAAAAAAGAACGCCCGATCTCGTCTGATCTCGGAAGCTAAGCAGTGTCGGGCCTGGTTGGATGGGAGACCGCCTGGGAATACCAGGTTCTGGAAGCATTTTTGGTAAAAAAACAAAAAACAAAACAAAACAAAAAGTCTAAGAATTTTTTTCAAAAAGCCTGAAATAGTCTTAGTTTCTTCAAGAAGCCCAGTCTTGGGAGCAGAGTTTCTTCAGAAAGTCAAAAAAAAAAAAAAAAAAAAAAAAAAAGTCTAAGAATTTGTTCAAAAAGCCTGAAATAGTCTTAGTTTCTTCAAGAAGCCCAGTCTTGGGAGCAGAGTTTCTTCAGAAAGTCCCAAAAAAAAAAAAAAAAAAAAAAAGAGTCTAAGAATGTGTTCAAAAAGCCTGAAATAGTCTTAGTTTCTTCAAAAAGCCCAGTCTTGGGAGCAGAGTTTCTTCAGAAAGTCAAAAAAAAAAAAAAAAATAAAATAAAATAAAGAACGCCCGATCTCGTCTGATCTCGGAAGCTAAGCAGTTTCGGGCCTGGTTGGATGGGAGACCGCCTGGGAATACCAGGTGCTGGAAGCATTTTTGGTAAAAAAAAAAAAAAAAAAAGAGTCTAAGAATGTGTTCAAAAAGCCTGAAATAGTCTTAGTTTCTTCAAAAAGCCCAGTCTTGGGAGCAGAGTTTCTTCAGAAAGTCAAAAAAAAAAAAAAAAAAAAAAAGTCTAAGAATTTGTTCAAAAAGCCTGAAATAGTCTTAGTTTCTTCAAGAAGCCCAGTCTTGGGAGCAGAGTTTCTTCAGAAAGTCAAAAAAAATAAAAAAATAAAAAAATAAAAAAAGAACGCCCGATCTCGTCTGATCTCGGAAGCTAAGCAGTGTCGGGACTGGTTGGATGGAAGACCGCCTGGGAATACGAGGTGCTGGAAGCATTTTTGGTAAAAAAAAATAAAATAAAAAAAAAGTCAAAGAATGTGTTCAAAAAGCCTGAAATAGTCTTAGTTTCTTCAAAAAGCCCAGTCTTGGGAGCAGAGTTTCTTCAGAAAGTCAAAAAAAATAAAAAAATAAAAAAATAAAAAAAGAACGCCCGATCTCGTCTGATCTCGGAAGCTAAGCAGTGTCGGGCCTGGTTGGATGGGAGACCGCCTGGGAATACCAGGTGCTGGAAGCATTTTTGGTAAAAAAAAAAAAAAAAAAAAAAAAGTCTAAGAATTTGTTCAAAAAGCCTGAAATAGTCTTAGTTTCTTCAAGAAGCACAGTCTTGGGAGTTTCTTCAGAAAGTCAAAAAAAAGAAAAAAAAAAAGAACGCCCGATCTCGTCTGATCTCGGAAGCTAAGCAGTGTCGGGCCTGGTTGGATGGGAGACCGCCTGGGAATACCAGGTGCTGGAAGCATTTTTGGTAAAAAAAAAAAAAAAAAAAAAAAAGTCAAAGAATGTGTTCAAAAAGCCTGAAATAGTCTTAGTTTCTTCAAAAAGCCCAGTCTTGGGAGCAGAGTTTCTTCAGAAAGTCAAAAATAAAAAATAAAATAAAAATAAAAAGTCTAAGAATTTGTTCAAAAAGCCTGAAATAGTCTTAGTTTCTTCAAGAAGCACAGTCTTGGGAGTTTCTTCAGAAAGTCAAAAAAAAGAAAAAAAAAAAGAACGCCCGATCTCGTCTGATCTCGGAAGCTAAGCAGTGTCGGGCCTGGTTGGATGGGAGACCGCCTGGGAATACCAGGTGCTGGAAGCATTTTTGGTAAAAAAAAAAAAAAAAAAAGTCTAAGAATTTGTTCAAAAAGCCTGAAATAGTCTTAGTTTCTTCAAGAAGCCCAGTCTTGGGAGCAGAGTTTCTTCAGAAAGTCAAAAAAAAAAAAAAAAAAAGTCTAAGAATTTGTTCAAAAAGCCTGAAATAGTCTTAGTTTCTTCAAGAAGCACAGTCTTGGGAGTTTCTTCAGAAAGTCAAAAAAAAGAAAAAAAAAAAGAACGCCCGATCTCGTCTGATCTCGGAAGCTAAGCAGTGTCGGGCCTGGTTGGATGGGAGACCGCCTGGGAATACCAGGTGCTGGAAGCATTTTTGGTAAAAAAAAAAAAAAAAAAAAAAAAAAGTCTAAGAATTTGTTCAAAAAGCCTGAAATAGTCTTAGTTTCTTCAAGAAGCCCAGTCTTGGGAGCAGAGTTTCTTCAGAAAGTCAAAAAAAAAAATTAAAAAAAAAAAGTCTAAGAATTTGTTCAAAAAGCCTGAAATAGTCTTAGTTTCTTCAAGAAGCCCAGTCTTGGGAGCAGAGTTTCTTCAGAAAGTCAAAAAAAAATAAAAAAAAAATAAATAAAGGCTAAGAATTTGTTCAAAAAGCCTGAAATAGTCTTAGTTTCTTCAAGAAGCCCAGTCTTGGGAGTTTCTTCAGAAAGTCAAAAAAAAGAAAAAAAAAAAGAACGCCCGATCTCGTCTGATCTCGGAAGCTAAGCAGTGTCGGGCCTGGTTGGATGGGAGACCGCCTGGGAATACCAGGTGCTGGAAGCATTTTTGGTAAAAAAAAAAAAAAAAAAAGTCTAAGAATTTGTTCAAAAAGCCTGAAATAGTCTTAGTTTCTTCAAGAAGCCCAGTCTTGGGAGCAGAGTTTCTTCAGAAAGTCAAAAAAAAAAAAAAAAAAAGTCTAAGAATTTGTTCAAAAAGCCTGAAATAGTCTTAGTTTCTTCAAGAAGCACAGTCTTGGGAGTTTCTTCAGAAAGTCAAAAAAAAGAAAAAAAAAAAGAACGCCCGATCTCGTCTGATCTCGGAAGCTAAGCAGTGTCGGGCCTGGTTGGATGGGAGACCGCCTGGGAATACCAGGTGCTGGAAGCATTTTTGGTAAAAAAAAAAATAAAAAAATAAAAAAGTCTAAGAATTTGTTCAAAAAGCCTGAAATAGTCTTAGTTTCTTCAAGAAGCCCAGTCTTGGGAGCAGAGTTTCTTCAGAAAGTCAAAAAAAAAATAAAAAAAAAAAAGTCTAAGAATTTGTTCAAAAAGCCTGAAATAGTCTTAGTTTCTTCAAGAAGCCCAGTCTTGGGAGCAGAGTTTCTTCAGAAAGTCAAAAAAAAAAAAAAAAAAAAAAAATAAAGGCTAAGAATTTGTTCAAAAAGCCTGAAATAGTCTTAGTTTCTTCAAGAAGCCCAGTCTTGGGAGTTTCTTCAGAAAGTCAAAAAAAAGAAAAAAAAAAAGAACGCCCGATCTCGTCTGATCTCGGAAGCTAAGCAGTGTCGGGCCTGGTTGGATGGGAGACCGCCTGGGAATACCAGGTTCTGGAAGCATTTTTGGTAAAAAAACAAAAAACAAAACAAAACAAAAAGTCTAAGAATTTTTTCAAAAAGCCTGAAATAGTCTTAGTTTCTTCAAGAAGCCCAGTCTTGGGAGCAGAGTTTCTTCAGAAAGTCAAAAAAAAAATAAAAATAAATAAATAAATAAAGAACGCCCGATCTCGTCTGATCTCGGAAGCTAAGCAGTGTCGGGCCTGGTTGGATGGGACACCGCCTGGGAATACCAGGTGCTGGAAGCATTTTTGGTAAAAAAAAAAAAAAAAAAAAAAAAAGTCTAAGAATTTGTTCAAAAAGCCTGAAATAGTCTTAGTTTCTTCAAGAAGCCCAGTCTTGGGAGCAGAGTTTCTTCAGAAAGTCAAAAAAAAAAAAAAAAAAAAAAAAAAAAAGTCTAAGAATTTGTTCAAAAAGCCTGAAATAGTCTTAGTTTCTTCAAGAAGCACAGTCTTGGGAGTTTCTTCAGAAAGTCAAAAAAAAGAAAAAAAAAAAGAACGCCCGATCTCGTCTGATCTCGGAAGCTAAGCAGTGTCGGGCCTGGTTGGATGGGAGACCGCCTGGGAATACCAGGTGCTGGAAGCAATTTTGGTAAAAAAAAAAAAAAAAAAGTCTAAGAATTTGTTAAAAAAGCCTGAAATAGTCTTAGTTTCTTCAAGAAGCCCAGTCTTGGGAGCAGAGTTTCTTCAGAAAGTCAAAAAAAAAAAAAAAAAAAAAAGTCTAAGAATTTGTTCAAAAAGCCTGAAATAGTCTTAGTTTCTTCAAGAAGCACAGTCTTGGGAGTTTCTTCAGAAAGTCAAAAAAAAAGAAAAAAAAAAAGAACGCCCGATCTCGTCTGATCTCGGAAGCTAAGCAGTGTTGGGCCTGGTTGGATGGGAGACCGCCTGGGAATACCAGGTGCTGGAAGCATTTTTGGTAAAAAAAAAAAAAAAAAAAGTCTAAGAATTTTTTCAAAAAGCCTGAAATAGTCTTAGTTTCTTCAAGAAGCCCAGTCTTGGGAGCAGAGTTTCTTCAGAAAGTCAAAAAAAAAAAAAAAAAAAAATAAGTCTAAGAATTTGTTCAAAAAGCCTGAAATAGTCTTATTTTCTTCAAGAAGCCCAGTCTTGGGAGCAGAGTTTCTTCAGAAAGTCCAAAAAAAAAAAAAAAAAAAAAGAGTCTAAGAATGTGTTCAAAAAGCCTGAAATAGTCTTAGTTTCTTCAAGAAGCCCAGTCTTGGGAGCAGAGTTTCTTCAGAAAGTCAAAAAAAAAAAAAAAAAAAAAATAAGTCTAAGAATTTGTTCAAAAAGCCTGAAATAGTCTTATTTTCTTCAAGAAGCCCAGTCTTGGGAGCAGAGTTTCTTCAGAAAGTCAAAAAAAAAAAAAAAAAAAAAAAAAGTCTAAGAATTTGTTCAAAAAGCCTGAAATAGTCTTAGTTTCTTCAAAAAGCCCAGTCTTGGGAGCAGAGTTTCTTCAGAAAGTCAAAAAAAAAAAAAAAAAAAAAAGTCTAAGAATTTGTTCAAAAAGCCTGAAATAGTCTTAGTTTCTTCAAGAAGCCCAGTCTTGGGAGCAGAGTTTCTTCAGAAAGTCAAAAAAAATAAAAAAATAAAAAAATAAAAAAAGAACGCCCGATCTCGTCTGATCTCGGAAGCTAAGCAGTGTCGGGACTGGTTGGATGGAAGACCGCCTGGGAATACGAGGTGCTGGAAGCATTTTTGGTAAAAAAAAATAAAATAAAAAAAAAGTCAAAGAATGTGTTCAAAAAGCCTGAAATAGTCTTAGTTTCTTCAAAAAGCCCAGTCTTGGGAGCAGAGTTTCTTCAGAAAGTCAAAAAAAATAAAAAAATAAAAAAATAAAAAAAGAACGCCCGATCTCGTCTGATCTCGGAAGCTAAGCAGTGTCGGGCCTGGTTGGATGGGAGACCGCCTGGGAATACCAGGTGCTGGAAGCATTTTTGGTAAAAAAAAAAAAAAAAAAAAAAAAGTCTAAGAATTTGTTCAAAAAGCCTGAAATAGTCTTAGTTTCTTCAAGAAGCACAGTCTTGGGAGTTTCTTCAGAAAGTCAAAAAAAAGAAAAAAAAAAAGAACGCCCGATCTCGTCTGATCTCGGAAGCTAAGCAGTGTCGGGCCTGGTTGGATGGGAGACCGCCTGGGAATACCAGGTGCTGGAAGCATTTTTGGTAAAAAAAAAAAAAAAAAAAAAAAAGTCAAAGAATGTGTTCAAAAAGCCTGAAATAGTCTTAGTTTCTTCAAAAAGCCCAGTCTTGGGAGCAGAGTTTCTTCAGAAAGTCAAAAATAAAAAATAAAATAAAAAAAAAAAGTCTAAGAATTTGTTCAAAAAGCCTGAAATAGTCTTAGTTTCTTCAAGAAGCACAGTCTTGGGAGTTTCTTCAGAAAGTCAAAAAAAAGAAAAAAAAAAAGAACGCCCGATCTCGTCTGATCTCGGAAGCTAAGCAGTGTCGGGCCTGGTTGGATGGGAGACCGCCTGGGAATACCAGGTGCTGGAAGCATTTTTGGTAAAAAAAAAAAAAAAAAAAGTCTAAGAATTTGTTCAAAAAGCCTGAAATAGTCTTAGTTTCTTCAAGAAGCCCAGTCTTGGGAGCAGAGTTTCTTCAGAAAGTCAAAAAAAAAAAAAAAAAAAGTCTAAGAATTTGTTCAAAAAGCCTGAAATAGTCTTAGTTTCTTCAAGAAGCACAGTCTTGGGAGTTTCTTCAGAAAGTCAAAAAAAAGAAAAAAAAAAAGAACGCCCGATCTCGTCTGATCTCGGAAGCTAAGCAGTGTCGGGCCTGGTTGGATGGGAGACCGCCTGGGAATACCAGGTGCTGGAAGCATTTTTGGTAAAAAAAAAAAAAAAAAAAAAAAAAGTCTAAGAATTTGTTCAAAAAGCCTGAAATAGTCTTAGTTTCTTCAAGAAGCCCAGTCTTGGGAGCAGAGTTTCTTCAGAAAGTCAAAAAAAAAATAAAAAAAAATAAATAAAGGCTAAGAATTTGTTCAAAAAGCCTGAAATAGTCTTAGTTTCTTCAAGAAGCACAGTCTTGGGAGTTTCTTCAGAAAGTCAAAAAAAAGAAAAAAAAAAAGAACGCCCGATCTCGTCTGATCTCGGAAGCTAAGCAGTGTTGGGCCTGGTTGGATGGGAGACCGCCTGGGAATACCAGGTGCTGGAAGCATTTTTGGTAAAAAAAAAAAAAAAAAAAAAAAAAAGTCTAAGAATTTGTTCAAAAAGCCTGAAATAGTCTTAGTTTCTTCAAGAAGCCCAGTCTTGGGAGCAGAGTTTCTTCAGAAAGTCAAAAAAAAAAAAAAAAAAAAAAAGTCTAAGAATTTGTTCAAAAAGCCTGAAATAGTCTTAGTTTCTTCAAGAAGCCCAGTCTTGGGAGCAGAGTTTCTTCAGAAAGTCAAAAAAAAATAAAAAAAAAATAAATAAAGGCTAAGAATTTGTTCAAAAAGCCTGAAATAGTCTTAGTTTCTTCAAGAAGCCCAGTCTTGGGAGTTTCTTCAGAAAGTCAAAAAAAAGAAAAAAAAAAAGAACGCCCGATCTCGTCTGATCTCGGAAGCTAAGCAGTGTCGGGCCTGGTTGGATGGGAGACCGCCTGGGAATACCAGGTTCTGAAGCATTTTTGGTAAAAAAAAAAAAAAAAAAAAAAAAAAAAAAGTCTAAGAATGTGTTCAAAAAGCCTGAAATAGTCTTAGTTTCTTCAAGAAGCCCAGTCTTGGGAGCAGAGTTTCTTCAGAAAGTCAAAAAAAAAAAAAAGTCTAAGAATTTGTTCAAAAAGCCTGAAATAGTCTTAGTTTCTTCAAGAAGCCCAGTCTTGGGAGCAGAGTTTCTTCAGAAAGTCCCAAAAAAAAAAAAAAAAAAAAAAAAAAAGAGTCTAAGAATGTGTTCAAAAAGCCTGAAATAGTCTTAGTTTCTTCAAAAAGCCCAGTCTTGGGAGCAGAGTTTCTTCAGAAAGTCAAAAAAAAAAAAAATAAATAAAAAAAATAAAGAACGCCCGATCTCGTCTGATCTCGGAAGCTAAGCAGTGTCGGGCCTGGTTGGATGGGAGACCGCCTGGGAATACCAGGTGCTGGAAGCATTTTTGGTAAAAAAAAAAAAAAAAAAAAAAAAAAGTCTAAGAATTTGTTCAAAAAGCCTGAAATAGTCTTAGTTTCTTCAAGAAGCCCAGTCTTGTGAGCAGAGTTTCTTCAGAAAGTCCCAAAAAAAAAAAAAATAAAAAAAATAAAAGAGTCTAAGAATGTGTTCAAAAAGCCTGAAATAGTCTTAGTTTCTTCAAAAAGCCCAGTCTTGGGAGCAGAGTTTCTTCAGAAAGTCAAAAAAAAGAAAAAAAAAAAGAACGCCCGATCTCGTCTGATCTCGGAAGCTAAGCAGTGTTGGGCCTGGTTGGATGGGAGACCGCCTGGGAATACCAGGTGCTGGAAGCATTTTTGGTAAAAAAAAAAAAAAAAAAAGTCTAAGAATTTTTTCAAAAAGCCTGAAATAGTCTTAGTTTCTTCAAGAAGCCCAGTCTTGGGAGCAGAGTTTCTTCAGAAAGTCAAAAAAAATAAAATAAAATAAATAAGTCTAAGAATTTGTTCAAAAAGCCTGAAATAGTCTTAGTTTCTTCAAGAAGCCCAGTCTTGGGAGCAGAGTTTCTTCAGAAAGTCCAAAAAAAAATAAAATAAAATAAGTCTAAGAATTTGTTCAAAAAGCCTGAAATAGTCTTAGTTTCTTCAAGAAGCCCAGTCTTGGGAGCAGAGTTTCTTCAGAAAGTCCAAAAAAAAAAAAAAAAAAAAAGAGTCTAAGAATGTGTTCAAAAAGCCTGAAATAGTCTTAGTTTCTTCAAGAAGCCCAGTCTTGGGAGCAGAGTTTCTTCAGAAAGTCAAAAAAAAAAAAAAAAAAAAAAAAAGTCTAAGAATTTGTTCAAAAAGCCTGAAATAGTCTTAGTTTCTTCAAGAAGCCCAGTCTTGGGAGCAGAGTTTCTTCAGAAAGTCCAAAAAAAAAAATAAAAAAAATAAAAAAAAAGAGTCTAAGAATGTGTTCAAAAAGCCTGAAATAGTCTTAGTTTCTTCAAAAAGCCCAGTCTTGGGAGCAGAGTTTCTTCAGAAAGTCAAAAAAAAAAAAAAAAAAAAAAAAAGAACGCCCGATCTCGTCTGATCTCGGAAGCTAAGCAGTGTCGGGACTGGTTGGATAGGAGACCGCCTGGGAATACCAGGTGCTGGAAGCATTTTTGGTAAAAAAAAAAAAAAAAAAAAAAAAAAGTCTAAGAATTTGTTCAAAAAGCCTGAAATAGTCTTAGTTTCTTCAAGAAGCCCAGTCTTGTGAGCAGAGTTTCTTCAGAAAGTCAAAAAAAAAAAAAAAAAAAAAAAAAGTCTAAGAATTTGTTCAAAAAGCCTGAAATAGTCTTAGTTTCTTCAAGAAGCCCAGTCTTGGGAGCAGAGTTTCTTCAGAAAGTCCCAAAAAAAAAAAACAAACAAAAAAAAAAAGAGTCTAAGAATGTGTTCAAAAAGCCTGAAATAGTCTTAGTTTCTTCAAAAAGCCCAGTCTTGGGAGCAGAGTTTCTTCAGAAAGTCAAAAAAAAGAAAAAAAAAAAGAACGCCCGATCTCGTCTGATCTCGGAAGCTAAGCAGTGTTGGGCCTGGTTGGATGGGAGACCGCCTGGGAATACCAGGTGCTGGAAGCATTTTTGGTAAAAAAAAAAAAAAAAAAAGTCTAAGAATTTTTTCAAAAAGCCTGAAATAGTCTTAGTTTCTTCAAGAAGCCCAGTCTTGGGAGCAGAGTTTCTTCAGAAAGTCAAAAAAAAAAAAAAAAAAAAAAATAAGTCTAAGAATTTGTTCAAAAAGCCTGAAATAGTCTTAGTTTCTTCAAGAAGCCCAGTCTTGGGAGCAGAGTTTCTTCAGAAAGTCCAAAAAAAAAAAAAAAAAAATAAGTCTAAGAATTTGTTCAAAAAGCCTGAAATAGTCTTAGTTTCTTCAAGAAGCCCAGTCTTGGGAGCAGAGTTTCTTCAGAAAGTCCAAAAAAAAAAAAAAAAAAAAAGAGTCTAAGAATGTGTTCAAAAAGCCTGAAATAGTCTTAGTTTCTTCAAGAAGCCCAGTCTTGGGAGCAGAGTTTCTTCAGAAAGTCAAAAAAAAACAAAACAAAAAAAAAAGTCTAAGAATTTGTTCAAAAAGCCTGAAATAGTCTTAGTTTCTTCAAAAAGCCCAGTCTTGGGAGCAGAGTTTCTTCAGAAAGTAAAAAAAAAAAAAAAAAAAAAAAAAGTCTAAGAATTTGTTCAAAAAGCCTGAAATAGTCTTAGTTTCTTCAAGAAGCCCAGTCTTGGGAGCAGAGTTTCTTCAGAAAGTCAAAAAAAATAAAAAAATAAAAAAATAAAAAAAGAACGCCCGATCTCGTCTGATCTCGGAAGCTAAGCAGTGTCGGGACTGGTTGGATGGAAGACCGCCTGGGAATACGAGGTGCTGGAAGCATTTTTGGTAAAAAAAAATAAAATAAAAAAAAAGTCAAAGAATGTGTTCAAAAAGCCTGAAATAGTCTTAGTTTCTTCAAAAAGCCCAGTCTTGGGAGCAGAGTTTCTTCAGAAAGTCAAAAAAAATAAAAAAATAAAAAAATAAAAAAATAAAAAAAGAACGCCCGATCTCGTCTGATCTCGGAAGCTAAGCAGTGTCGGGCCTGGTTGGATGGGAGACCGCCTGGGAATACCAGGTGCTGGAAGCATTTTTGGTAAAAAAAAAAAAAAAAAAAAAAAAGTCTAAGAATTTGTTCAAAAAGCCTGAAATAGTCTTAGTTTCTTCAAGAAGCACAGTCTTGGGAGTTTCTTCAGAAAGTCAAAAAAAAGAAAAAAAAAAAGAACGCCCGATCTCGTCTGATCTCGGAAGCTAAGCATTTCGGGCCTGGTTGGATGGGAGACCGCCTGGGAATACCAGGTGCTGGAAGCATTTTTGGTAAAAAAAAAAAAAAAAAAAAAAAAGTCAAAGAATGTGTTCAAAAAGCCTGAAATAGTCTTAGTTTCTTCAAAAAGCCCAGTCTTGGGAGCAGAGTTTCTTCAGAAAGTCAAAAATAAAAAATAAAATAAAAAAAAAAAGTCTAAGAATTTGTTCAAAAAGCCTGAAATAGTCTTAGTTTCTTCAAGAAGCACAGTCTTGGGAGTTTCTTCAGAAAGTCAAAAAAAAGAAAAAAAAAAAGAACGCCCGATCTCGTCTGATCTCGGAAGCTAAGCAGTGTCGGGCCTGGTTGGATGGGAGACCGCCTGGGAATACCAGGTGCTGGAAGCATTTTTGGTAAAAAAAAAAAAAAAAAAAGTCTAAGAATTTGTTCAAAAAGCCTGAAATAGTCTTAGTTTCTTCAAGAAGCCCAGTCTTGGGAGCAGAGTTTCTTCAGAAAGTCAAAAAAAAAAAAAAAAAAAGTCTAAGAATTTGTTCAAAAAGCCTGAAATAGTCTTAGTTTCTTCAAGAAGCACAGTCTTGGGAGTTTCTTCAGAAAGTCAAAAAAAAGAAAAAAAAAAAGAACGCCCGATCTCGTCTGATCTCGGAAGCTAAGCAGTGTCGGGCCTGGTTGGATGGGAGACCGCCTGGGAATACCAGGTGCTGGAAGCATTTTTGGTAAAAAAAAAAAAAAAAAAAAAAAAAGTCTAAGAATTTGTTCAAAAAGCCTGAAATAGTCTTAGTTTCTTCAAGAAGCCCAGTCTTGGGAGCAGAGTTTCTTCAGAAAGTCAAAAAAAAAAATAAAAAATAAAAAATAAAGGCTAAGAATTTGTTCAAAAAGCCTGAAATAGTCTTAGTTTCTTCAAGAAGCACAGTCTTGGGAGTTTCTTCAGAAAGTCAAAAAAAAGAAAAAAAAAAAGAACGCCCGATCTCGTCTGATCTCGGAAGCTAAGCAGTGTCGGGCCTGGTTGGATGGGAGACCGCCTGGGAATTCCAGGTGCTGGAAGCATTTTTGGTAAAAAAAAAAAAAAAAAAAAAAAAAAGTCTAAGAATTTGTTCAAAAAGCCTGAAATAGTCTTAGTTTCTTCAAGAAGCCCAGTCTTGGGAGCAGAGTTTCTTCAGAAAGTCAAAAAAATAAAATAAAAAAAAAAGTCTAAGAATTTGTTCAAAAAGCCTGAAATAGTCTTAGTTTCTTCAAGAAGCCCAGTCTTGGGAGCAGAGTTTCTTCAGAAAGTCAAAAAAAAATAAAAAAAAAATAAATAAAGGCTAAGAATTTGTTCAAAAAGCCTGAAATAGTCTTAGTTTCTTCAAGAAGCCCAGTCTTGGGAGTTTCTTCAGAAAGTCAAAAAAAAGAAAAAAAAAAAGAACGCCCGATCTCGTCTGATCTCGGAAGCTAAGCAGTGTCGGGCCTGGTTGGATGGGAGACCGCCTGGGAATACCAGGTTCTGGAAGCATTTTTGGTAAAAAAACAAAAAACAAAACAAAACAAAAAGTCTAAGAATTTTTTCAAAAAGCCTGAAATAGTCTTAGTTTCTTCAAGAAGCCCAGTCTTGGGAGCAGAGTTTCTTCAGAAAGTCAAAAAAAAATTTAAAAAAAATAAATAAATAAAGAACGCCCGATCTCGTCTGATCTCGGAAGCTAAGCAGTGTCGGGCCTGGTTGGATGGGACACCGCCTGGGAATACCAGGTGCTGGAAGCATTTTTGGTAAAAAAAAAAAAAAAAAAAAAAAAGTCTAAGAATTTGTTCAAAAAGCCTGAAATAGTCTTAGTTTCTTCAAGAAGCCCAGTCTTGGGAGCAGAGTTTCTTCAGAAAGTCAAAAAAAAAAAAAAAAAAAAAAAAAAAAAAGTCTAAGAATTTGTTCAAAAAGCCTGAAATAGTCTTAGTTTCTTCAAGAAGCACAGTCTTGGGAGTTTCTTCAGAAAGTCAAAAAAAAGAAAAAAAAAAAGAACGCCCGATCTCGTCTGATCTCGGAAGCTAAGCAGTGTCGGGCCTGGTTGGATGGGAGACCGCCTGGGAATACCAGGTGCTGGAAGCATTTTTGGTAAAAAAAAAAAAAAAAAAGTCTAAGAATTTGTTAAAAAAGCCTGAAATAGTCTTAGTTTCTTCAAGAAGCCCAGTCTTGGGAGCAGAGTTTCTTCAGAAAGTCAAAAAAAAAAAAAAAAAAAAAAGTCTAAGAATTTGTTCAAAAAGCCTGAAATAGTCTTAGTTTCTTCAAGAAGCACAGTCTTGGGAGTTTCTTCAGAAAGTCAAAAAAAAAGAAAAAAAAAAAGAACGCCCGATCTCGTCTGATCTCGGAAGCTAAGCAGTGTCGGGCCTGGTTGGATGGGAGACCGCCTGGGAATACCAGGTTCTGGAAGCATTTTTGGTAAAAAAACAAAAAACAAAACAAAACAAAAAGTCTAAGAATTTGTTCAAAAAGCCTGAAATAGTCTTAGTTTCTTCAAGAAGCCCAGTCTTGGGAGCAGAGTTTCTTCAGAAAGTCCCAAAAAAAAAAAAAAAAAAAAAAAAAAAGAGTCTAAGAATGTGTTCAAAAAGCCTGAAATAGTCTTAGTTTCTTCAAAAAGCCCAGTCTTGGGAGCAGAGTTTCTTCAGAAAGTCAAAAAAAAGAAAAAAAAAAAGAACGCCCGATCTCGTCTGATCTCGGAAGCTAAGCAGTGTTGGGCCTGGTTGGATGGGAGACCGCCTGGGAATACCAGGTGCTGGAAGCATTTTTGGTAAAAAAAAAAAAAAAAAAAGTCTAAGAATTTTTTCAAAAAGCCTGAAATAGTCTTAGTTTCTTCAAGAAGCCCAGTCTTGGGAGCAGAGTTTCTTCAGAAAGTCAAAAAAAAAAAAAAAAAAAAATAAGTCTAAGAATTTGTTCAAAAAGCCTGAAATAGTCTTATTTTCTTCAAGAAGCCCAGTCTTGGGAGCAGAGTTTCTTCAGAAAGTCCAAAAAAAAAAAAAAAAAAAAAGAGTCTAAGAATGTGTTCAAAAAGCCTGAAATAGTCTTAGTTTCTTCAAGAAGCCCAGTCTTGGGAGCAGAGTTTCTTCAGAAAGTCAAAAAAAAAAAAAAAAAAAAAAAAGTCTAAGAATTTGTTCAAAAAGCCTGAAATAGTCTTAGTTTCTTCAAGAAGCCCAGTCTTGTGAGCAGAGTTTCTTCAGAAAGTCAAAAAAAAAAAAAAAAAAAAAAAAAGTCTAAGAATTTGTTCAAAAAGCCTGAAATAGTCTTAGTTTCTTCAAGAAGCCCAGTCTTGGGAGCAGAGTTTCTTCAGAAAGTCCCAAAAAAAAAAAAAAACAAAAAAAAAAAGAGTCTAAGAATGTGTTCAAAAAGCCTGAAATAGTCTTAGTTTCTTCAAAAAGCCCAGTCTTGGGAGCAGAGTTTCTTCAGAAAGTCAAAAAAAAGAAAAAAAAAAAGAACGCCCGATCTCGTCTGATCTCGGAAGCTAAGCAGTGTCGGGCCTGGTTGGATGGGAGACCGCCTGGGAATACCAGGTGCTGGAAGCATTTTTGGTAAAAAAAAAAAAAAAAAAAAAAAAAGTCTAAGAATTTGTTCAAAAAGCCTGAAATAGTCTTAGTTTCTTCAAGAAGCCCAGTCTTGGGAGCAGAGTTTCTTCAGAAAGTCAAAAAAAAAAAAAAAAAAAAAAAAATAAAGGCTAAGAATTTGTTCAAAAAGCCTGAAATAGTCTTAGTTTCTTCAAAAAGCACAGTCTTGGGAGTTTCTTCAGAAAGTCAAAAAAAAGAAAAAAAAAAAGAACGCCCGATCTCGTCTGATCTCGGAAGCTAAGCAGTGTCGGGCCTGGTTGGATGGGAGACCGCCTGGGAATACCAGGTGCTGGAAGCATTTTTGGTAAAAAAAAAAAAAAAAAAAAAAAAAAGTCTAAGAATTTGTTCAAAAAGCCTGAAATAGTCTTAGTTTCTTCAAGAAGCCCAGTCTTGGGAGCAGAGTTTCTTCAGAAAGTCAAAAAAATAAAATAAAAAAAAAAGTCTAAGAATTTGTTCAAAAAGCCTGAAATAGTCTTAGTTTCTTCAAGAAGCACAGTCTTGGGAGTTTCTTCAGAAAGTCAAAAAAAAAGAAAAAAAAAAAGAACGCCCGATCTCGTCTGATCTCGGAAGCTAAGCAGTGTCGGGCCTGGTTGGATGGGAGACCGCCTGGGAATACCAGGTTCTGGAAGCATTTTTGGTAAAAAAACAAAAAACAAAACAAAACAAAAAGTCTAAGAATTTGTTCAAAAAGCCTGAAATAGTCTTAGTTTCTTCAAGAAGCACAGTCTTGGGAGCAGAGTTTCTTCAGAAAGTCAAAAAAAAAAAAAAAAAGTCTAAGAATTTGTTCAAAAAGCCTGAAATAGTCTTAGTTTCTTCAAGAAGCCCAGTCTTGGGAGCAGAGTTTCTTCAGAAAGTCCCAAAAAAAAAAAAACAAAAAAAAAAAAAGAGTCTAAGAATGTGTTCAAAAAGCCTGAAATAGTCTTAGTTTCTTCAAAAAGCCCAGTCTTGGGAGCAGAGTTTCTTCAGAAAGTCAAAAAAAAAAAAAAAAAAAAAAAAAAATAAAGAACGCCCGATCTCGTCTGATCTCGGAAGCTAAGCAGTGTCGGGCCTGGTTGGATGGGAGACCGCCTGGGAATACCAGGTGCTGGAAGCATTTTTGGTAAAAAAAAAAAAAAAAAAAAAAAAAAGTCTAAGAATTTGTTCAAAAAGCCTGAAATAGTCTTAGTTTCTTCAAGAAGCCCAGTCTTGTGAGCAGAGTTTCTTCAGAAAGTCAAAAAAAAAAAAAAAAAAAAAAAAGTCTAAGAATTTGTTCAAAAAGCCTGAAATAGTCTTAGTTTCTTCAAGAAGCCCAGTCTTGGGAGCAGAGTTTCTTCAGAAAGTCCCAAAAAAATAAAAAATAAATAAAAAAAAAGAGTCTAAGAATGTGTTCAAAAAGCCTGAAATAGTCTTAGTTTCTTCAAAAAGCCCAGTCTTGGGAGCAGAGTTTCTTCAGAAAGTCAAAAAAAAGAAAAAAAAAAAGAACGCCCGATCTCGTCTGATCTCGGAAGCTAAGCAGTGTTGGGCCTGGTTGGATGGGAGACCGCCTGGGAATACCAGGTGCTGGAAGCATTTTTGGTAAAAAAAAAAAAAAAAAAAGTCTAAGAATTTGTTCAAAAAGCCTGAAATAGTCTTAGTTTCTTCAAGAAGCCCAGTCTTGGGAGCAGAGTTTCTTCAGAAAGTCAAAAAAAATAAAATAAAATAAATAAGTCTAAGAATTTGTTCAAAAAGCCTGAAATAGTCTTAGTTTCTTCAAGAAGCCCAGTCTTGGGAGCAGAGTTTCTTCAGAAAGTCCAAAAAAAAAAAAAAAAAAAAAGAGTCTAAGAATGTGTTCAAAAAGCCTGAAATAGTCTTAGTTTCTTCAAGAAGCCCAGTCTTGGGAGCAGAGTTTCTTCAGAAAGTCAAAAAAAAAAAAAAAAAAAAAAAAAGTCTAAGAATTTGTTCAAAAAGCCTGAAATAGTCTTAGTTTCTTCAAGAAGCCCAGTCTTGGGAGCAGAGTTTCTTCAGAAAGTCCAAAAAAAAAAAAAAAAAAAAAAAAGAACGCCCGATCTCGTCTGATCTCGGAAGCTAAGCAGTGTCGGGACTGGTTGGATAGGAGACCGCCTGGGAATACCAGGTGCTGGAAGCATTTTTGGTAAAAAAAAAAAAAAAAAAAAAAAAAAGTCTAAGAATTTGTTCAAAAAGCCTGAAATAGTCTTAGTTTCTTCAAGAAGCCCAGTCTTGTGAGCAGAGTTTCTTCAGAAAGTCAAAAAAAAAAAAAAAAAAAAAAAAAGTCTAAGAATTTGTTCAAAAAGCCTGAAATAGTCTTAGTTTCTTCAAGAAGCCCAGTCTTGGGAGCAGAGTTTCTTCAGAAAGTCCCAAAAAAAAAAAAAAACAAAAAAAAAAAGAGTCTAAGAATGTGTTCAAAAAGCCTGAAATAGTCTTAGTTTCTTCAAAAAGCCCAGTCTTGGGAGCAGAGTTTCTTCAGAAAGTCAAAAAAAAGAAAAAAAAAAAGAACGCCCGATCTCGTCTGATCTCGGAAGCTAAGCAGTGTTGGGCCTGGTTGGATGGGAGACCGCCTGGGAATACCAGGTGCTGGAAGCATTTTTGGTAAAAAAA
>NC_138732.1:34724749-34747249 GCF_965113295.1 Leuciscus leuciscus
AAAAGAAGAAAAAAAAGAACGCCCGATCTCGTCTGATCTCGGAAGCTAAGCAGTGTCGGGCCTGGTTGGATGGGAGACCGCCTGGGAATACCAGGTGCTGGAAGCATTTTTGGTAAAAAAAAAAATTAAAGAGTCTAAGAATGTGTTCAAAAAGCCTGAAATAGTCTTAGTTTCTTCAAGAAGCCCAGTCTTGGGAGCAGAGTTTCTTCAGAAAGTCAAAAAAAAATAAAAAAAAAATAAATAAAGGCTAAGAATTTGTTCAAAAAGCCTGAAATAGTCTTAGTTTCTTCAAGAAGCACAGTCTTGGGAGTTTCTTCAGAAAGTCAAAAAAAAGAAAAAAAAAAAGAACGCCCGATCTCGTCTGATCTCGGAAGCTAAGCAGTGTCGGGCCTGGTTGGATGGGAGACCGCCTGGGAATACCAGGTGCTGGAAGCATTTTTGGTAAAAAAAAAAAAAATAAAAAAAAAGTCTAAGAATTTTTTCAAAAAGCCTGAAATAGTCTTAGTTTCTTCAAGAAGCCCAGTCTTGGGAGCAGAGTTTCTTCAGAAAGTCAAAAAAAAAAAAAAAAAAAAAAAAAGTCTAAGAATTTGTTCAAAAAGCCTGAAATAGTCTTAGTTTCTTCAAGAAGCCCAGTCTTGGGAGCAGAGTTTCTTCAGAAAGTCCCAAAAAAAAAAAAAAAAAAAAAGAGTCTAAGAATGTGTTCAAAAAGCCTGAAATAGTCTTAGTTTCTTCAAAAAGCCCAGTCTTGGGAGCAGAGTTTCTTCAGAAAGTCAAAAAAAAATAAAAAAAATAAAAAAAATAAAAAAAATAAAGAACGCCCGATCTCGTCTGATCTCGGAAGCTAAGCAGTGTCGGGCCTGGTTGGATGGGAGACCGCCTGGGAATACCAGGTGCTGGAAGCATTTTTGGTAAAAAAAAAAAAAAAAAAAAAAAAAGTCTAAGAATTTGTTCAAAAAGCCTGAAATAGTCTTAGTTTCTTCAAGAAGCCCAGTCTTGGGAGCAGAATTTCTTCAGAAAGTCAAAAAAAAAATAAAAAAAAATAAATAAAGGCTAAGAATTTGTTCAAAAAGCCTGAAATAGTCTTAGTTTCTTCAAGAAGCCCAGTCTTGGGAGTTTCTTCAGAAAGTCAAAAAAAAGCAAAAAAAAAAGAACGCCCTATCTCGTCTGATCTCGGAAGCTAAGCAGTGTCGGGCCTGGTTGGATGGGAGACCGCCTGGGAATACCAGGTGCTGGAAGCATTTTTGGTAAAAAAAATAAATAAATAAAAAAAAAAGTCTAAGAATTTGTTCAAAAAGCCTGAAATAGTCTTAGTTTCTTCAAGAGGCCCAGTCTTGGGAGCAGAGTTTCTTCAGAAAGTCAAAAAAAAAAAAAAAAAAAGAAAAGAAAAAAAAAAAAGAACGCCCAATCTCGTCTGATCTCGGAAGCTAAGCAGTGTCGGGACTGGTTGGATGGGAGACCGCCTGGGAATACCAGGTGCTGGAAGCATTTTTGGTAAAAAAAAAAAAAAAAAAAAAAAAGTCTAAGAATTTGTTCAAAAAGCCTGAAATAGTCTTAGTTTCTTCAAGAAGCCCAGTCTTGGGAGCAGAGTTTCTTCAGAAAGTCAAAAAAAAAAAGAAAAGAACGCCCGATCTCGTCTGATCTCGGAAGCTAAGCAGTGTCGGGCCTGGTTGGATGGGAGACCGCCTGGGAATACCAGGTGCTGGAAGCATTTTTGGTAAAAAAAAAAAAAAAAAGTCTAAGAATTTGTTCAAAAAGCCTGAAATAGTCTTAGTTTCTTCAAGAAGCCCAGTCTTGGGAGCAGAGTTTCTTCAGGAAGTCAAAAAAAAAAAAAAAAAAAAAAAAAGAACGCCCGATCTCGTCTGATCTCGGAAGCTAAGCAGTGTCGGGACTGGTTGGATAGGAGACCGCCTGGGAATACCAGGTGCTGGAAGCATTTTTGGTAAAAAAAAAAAAAAAAAAAAAAAAGTCTAAGAATGTGTTCAAAAAGCCTGAAATAGTCTTAGTTTCTTCAAGAAGCCCAGTCTTGGGAGCAGAGTTTCTTCAGAAAGTCAAAAAAATAAAAAAAATAAAATAAAGGCTAAGAATTTGTTCAAAAAGCCTGAAATAGTCTTAGTTTCTTCAAGAAGCCCAGTCTTGGGAGTTTCTTCAGCAAGTCAAAAAAAAGAAGAAAAAAAAGAACGCCCGATCTCGTCTGATCTCGGAAGCTAAGCAGTGTCGGGCCTGGTTGGATGGGAGACCGCCTGGGAATACCAGGTGCTGGAAGCATTTTTGGTAAAAAAAAAAAAAAAGAGTCTAAGAATGTGTTCAAAAAGCCTGAAATAGTCTTAGTTTCTTCAAGAAGCCCAGTCTTGGGAGCAGAGTTTCTTCAGAAAGTCAAAAAAAAATAAAAAAAAAATAAATAAAGGCTAAGAATTTGTTCAAAAAGCCTGAAATAGTCTTAGTTTCTTCAAGAAGCACAGTCTTGGGAGTTTCTTCAGAAAGTCAAAAAAAAGAAAAAAAAAAAGAACGCCCGATCTCGTCTGATCTCGGAAGCTAAGCAGTGTCGGGCCTGGTTTGATGGGAGACCGCCTGGGAATACCAGGTGCTGGAAGCATTTTTGGTAAAAAAAAAAAAAAAAAAAAAAAAGTCTAAGAATTTTTTCAAAAAGCCTGAAATAGTCTTAGTTTCTTCAAGAAGCCCAGTCTTGGGAGCAGAGTTTCTTCAGAAAGTCAAAAAAAAAAAAAAAAAAAAAAAAAAAAGAACGCCCGATCTCGTCTGATCTCGGAAGCTAAGCAGTGTCGGGCCTGGTTGGATGGGAGACCGCCTGGGAATACCAGGTGCTGGAAGCATTTTTGGTAAAAAAAAAAAAAAAAAAAAAAAAAAGTCTAAGAATTTGTTCAAAAAGCCTGAAATAGTCTTAGTTTCTTCAAGAAGCCCAGTCTTGGGAGCAGAGTTTCTTCAGAAAGTCCAAAAAAAAAAAAAAAAAAAAAAAAGAACGCCCGATCTCGTCTGATCTCGGAAGCTAAGCAGTGTCGGGACTGGTTGGATGGGAGACCGCCTGGGAATACCAGGTGCTGGAAGCATTTTTGGTAAAAAAAAAAAAAAAAAAAAAAAAGTCTAAGAATTTGTTCAAAAAGCCTGAAATAGTCTTAGTTTCTTCAAGAAGCCCAGTCTTGGGAGCAGAGTTTCTTCAGAAAGTCAAAAAAAAAAAAAAAAAAAAAAAAAAAAAGAACGCCCGATCTCGTCTGATCTCGGAAGCTAAGCAGTGTCGGGCCTGGTTGGATGGGAGACCGCCTGGGAATACCAGGTGCTGGAAGCATTTTTGGTTAAAAAAAAAAAAAAAAAAAAAAAAAAAGTCTAAGAATTTGTTCAAAAAGCCTGAAATAGTCTTAGTTTCTTCAGAAGCCCAGTCTTGGGAGCAGAGTTTCTTCAGAAAGTCAAAAAAAAAAACAAAAAAAAAAAAAGTCTAAGAATTTGTTCAAAAAGCCTGAAATAGTCTTAGTTTCTTCAAGAAGCCCAGTCTTGGGAGCAGAGTTTCTTCAGAAAGTCCAAAAAAAAAAGAAAAGAAAAAAAAGAACGTCCGATCTCGTCTGATCTCGGAAGCTAAGCAGTGTCGGGACTGGTTGGATGGGAGACCGCCTGGGAATACCAGGTGCTGGAAGCATTTTTGGTAAAAAAAAAAAAAAAAAGTCTAAGAATTTGTTCAAAAAGCCTGAAATAGTCTTAGTTTCTTCAAGAAGCCCAGTCTTGTGAGCAGAGTTTCTTCAGAAAGTCAAAAAAAAAAAAAAAAAAAAAAAAAGTCTAAGAATTTGTTCAAAAAGCCTGAAATAGTCTTAGTTTCTTCAAGAAGCCCAGTCTTGGGAGCAGAGTTTCTTCAGAAAGTAAAAAAAAAAATAAAAAAAAAAAATAAAATAAAGAACGCCCGATCTCGTCTGATCTCGGAAGCTAAGCAGTGTCGGGCCTGGTTGGATGGGAGACCGCCTGGGAATACCAGGTGCTGGAAGCATTTTTGGTAAAAAAAACAAAAAAAAAAACAAAAAAAAAAGTCTAAGAATTTGTTCAAAAAGCCTGAAATAGTCTTAGTTTCTTCAAGAAGCCCAGTCTTGGGAGCAGAGTTTCTTCAGGAAGTCAAAAAAAAAAAAAAAAAAAAAAAAAGAACGCCCGATCTCGTCTGATCTCGGAAGCTAAGCAGTGTCGGGACTGGTTGGATAGGAGACCGCCTGGGAATACCAGGTGCTGGAAGCATTTTTGGTAAAAAAAAAAAAAAAAAAAAAAAAAGTCTAAGAATGTGTTCAAAAAGCCTGAAATAGTCTTAGTTTCTTCAAGAAGCCCAGTCTTGGGAGCAGAGTTTCTTCAGAAAGTCAAAAAAAAAATAAAAAAAAAATAAAGGCTAAGAATTTGTTCAAAAAGCCTGAAATAGTCTTAGTTTCTTCAAGAAGCCCAGTCTTGGGAGTTTCTTCAGCAAGTCAAAAAAAAGAAGAAAAAAAAGAACGCCCGATCTCGTCTGATCTCGGAAGCTAAGCAGTGTCGGGCCTGGTTGGATGGGAGACCGCCTGGGAATACCAGGTGCTGGAAGCATTTTTGGTAAAAAAAAAAATTAAAGAGTCTAAGAATGTGTTCAAAAAGCCTGAAATAGTCTTAGTTTCTTCAAGAAGCCCAGTCTTGGGAGCAGAGTTTCTTCAGAAAGTCAAAAAAAAATAAAAAAAAAATAAATAAAGGCTAAGAATTTGTTCAAAAAGCCTGAAATAGTCTTAGTTTCTTCAAGAAGCACAGTCTTGGGAGTTTCTTCAGAAAGTCAAAAAAAAGAAAAAAAAAAAGAACGCCCGATCTCGTCTGATCTCGGAAGCTAAGCAGTGTCGGGCCTGGTTGGATGGGAGACCGCCTGGGAATACCAGGTGCTGGAAGCATTTTTGGTAAAAAAAAAAAAAAAAAAAAAAAAGTCTAAGAATTTTTTCTAAAAGCCTGAAATAGTCTTAGTTTCTTCAAGAAGCCCAGTCTTGGGAGCAGAGTTTCTTCAGAAAGTCAAAAAAAAAAAAAAAAAAAAAAAAAGTCTAAGAATTTGTTCAAAAAGCCTGAAATAGTCTTAGTTTCTTCAAGAAGCCCAGTCTTGGGAGCAGAGTTTCTTCAGAAAGTCCCAAAAAAAAAAAAAAAAAAAAAGAGTCTAAGAATGTGTTCAAAAAGCCTGAAATAGTCTTAGTTTCTTCAAAAAGCCCAGTCTTGGGAGCAGAGTTTCTTCAGAAAGTCAAAAAAAAATAAAAAAAATAAAAAAAATAAAAAAAATAAAGAACGCCCGATCTCGTCTGATCTCGGAAGCTAAGCAGTGTCGGGCCTGGTTGGATGGGAGACCGCCTGGGAATACCAGGTGCTGGAAGCATTTTTGGTAAAAAAAAAAAAAAAAAAAAAAAAAGTCTAAGAATTTGTTCAAAAAGCCTGAAATAGTCTTAGTTTCTTCAAGAAGCCCAGTCTTGGGAGCAGAATTTCTTCAGAAAGTCAAAAAAAAAATAAAAAAAAATAAATAAAGGCTAAGAATTTGTTCAAAAAGCCTGAAATAGTCTTAGTTTCTTCAAGAAGCCCAGTCTTGGGAGTTTCTTCAGAAAGTCAAAAAAAAGCAAAAAAAAAAAGAACGCCCGATCTCGTCTGATCTCGGAAGCTAAGCAGTGTCGGGCCTGGTTGGATGGGAGACCGCCTGGGAATACCAGGTGCTGGAAGCATTTTTGGTAAAAAAAATAAATAAATAAAAAAAAAAGTCTAAGAATTTGTTCAAAAAGCCTGAAATAGTCTTAGTTTCTTCAAGAGGCCCAGTCTTGGGAGCAGAGTTTCTTCAGAAAGTCAAAAAAAAAAAAAAAAAAAGAAAAGAAAAAAAAAAAAGAACGCCCAATCTCGTCTGATCTCGGAAGCTAAGCAGTGTCGGGACTGGTTGGATGGGAGACCGCCTGGGAATACCAGGTGCTGGAAGCATTTTTGGTAAAAAAAAAAAAAAAAAAAAAAAAGTCTAAGAATTTGTTCAAAAAGCCTGAAATAGTCTTAGTTTCTTCAAGAAGCCCAGTCTTGGGAGCAGAGTTTCTTCAGAAAGTCAAAAAAAAGAAAAAAAAAAAGAACGCCCGATCTCGTCTGATCTCGGAAGCTAAGCAGTGTCGGGCCTGGTTGGATGGGAGACCGCCTGGGAATACCAGGTGCTGGAAGCATTTTTGGTAAAAAAAAAAAAAAAAAGTCTAAGAATTTGTTCAAAAAGCCTGAAATAGTCTTAGTTTCTTCAAGAAGCCCAGTCTTGGGAGCAGAGTTTCTTCAGGAAGTCAAAAAAAAAAAAAAAAAAAA
Organism: Leuciscus leuciscus; assembly: GCF_965113295.1. Classification (NCBI taxonomy): domain Eukaryota; kingdom Metazoa; phylum Chordata; class Actinopteri; order Cypriniformes; family Leuciscidae; genus Leuciscus; species Leuciscus leuciscus. Next base: position 34,731,044 of record NC_138732.1, read on the forward strand.
AAAAAGAACGCCCGATCTCGTCTGATCTCGGAAGCTAAGCAGTGTCGGGACTGGTTGGATAGGAGACCGCCTGGGAATACCAGGTGCTGGAAGCATTTTTGGTAAAAAAAAAAAAAAAAAAAAAAAAGTCTAAGAATGTGTTCAAAAAGCCTGAAATAGTCTTAGTTTCTTCAAGAAGCCCAGTCTTGGGAGCAGAGTTTCTTCAGAAAGTCCAAAAAAAAATAAAAATAAAATAAAGGCTAAGAATTTGTTCAAAAAGCCTGAAATAGTCTTAGTTTCTTCAAGAAGCCCAGTCTTGGGAGTTTCTTCAGCAAGTCAAAAAAAAGAAGAAAAAAAAGAACGCCCGATCTCGTCTGATCTCGGAAGCTAAGCAGTGTCGGGCCTGGTTGGATGGGAGACCGCCTGGGAATACCAGGTGCTGGAAGCATTTTTGGTAAAAAAAAAAAAAAAGAGTCTAAGAATGTGTTCAAAAAGCCTGAAATAGTCTTAGTTTCTTCAAGAAGCCCAGTCTTGGGAGCAGAGTTTCTTCAGAAAGTCAAAAAAAAATTAAAAAAAAATAAATAAAGGCTAAGAATTTGTTCAAAAAGCCTGAAATAGTCTTAGTTTCTTCAAGAAGCACAGTCTTGGGAGTTTCTTCAGAAAGTCAAAAAAAAGAAAAAAAAAAAGAACGCCCGATCTCGTCTGATCTCGGAAGCTAAGCAGTGTCGGGCCTGGTTGGATGGGAGACCGCCTGGGAATACCAGGTGCTGGAAGCATTTTTGGTAAAAAAAAAAAAAAAAAAAAAAAAGTCTAAGAATTTTTTCAAAAAGCCTGAAATAGTCTTAGTTTCTTCAAGAAGCCCAGTCTTGGGAGCAGAGTTTCTTCAGAAAGTCAAAAAAAAAAAAAAAAAAAAAAAAAAAAGAACGCCCGATCTCGTCTGATCTCGGAAGCTAAGCAGTGTCGGGCCTGGTTGGATGGGAGACCGCCTGGGAATACCAGGTGCTGGAAGCATTTTTGGTAAAAAAAAAAAAAAAAAAAAAAAAAAGTCTAAGAATTTGTTCAAAAAGCCTGAAATAGTCTTAGTTTCTTCAAGAAGCCCAGTCTTGGGAGCAGAGTTTCTTCAGAAAGTCCAAAAAAAAAAAAAAAAAAAAAAAAGAACGCCCGATCTCGTCTGATCTCGGAAGCTAAGCAGTGTCGGGCCTGGTTGGATGGGAGACCGCCTGGGAATACCAGGTGCTGGAAGCATTTTTGGTTAAAAAAAAAAAAAAAAAAAAAAAAAAAGTCTAAGAATTTGTTCAAAAAGCCTGAAATAGTCTTAGTTTCTTCAGAAGCCCAGTCTTGGGAGCAGAGTTTCTTCAGAAAGTCAAAAAAAAAAAAAAAAAAAAAAAAAGTCTAAGAATTTGTTCAAAAAGCCTGAAATAGTCTTAGTTTCTTCAAGAAGCCCAGTCTTGGGAGCAGAGTTTCTTCAGAAAGTCCAAAAAAAAAAGAAAAGAAAAAAAAGAACGTCCGATCTCGTCTGATCTCGGAAGCTAAGCAGTGTCGGGACTGGTTGGATGGGAGACCGCCTGGGAATACCAGGTGCTGGAAGCATTTTTGGTAAAAAAAAAAAAAAAAAGTCTAAGAATTTGTTCAAAAAGCCTGAAATAGTCTTAGTTTCTTCAAGAAGCCCAGTCTTGTGAGCAGAGTTTCTTCAGAAAGTCAAAAAAAAAAAAAAAAAAAAAAAAAGTCTAAGAATTTGTTCAAAAAGCCTGAAATAGTCTTAGTTTCTTCAAGAAGCCCAGTCTTGGGAGCAGAGTTTCTTCAGAAAGTAAAAAAAAAAAAAAATAAATAAAATAAAATAAAGAACGCCCGATCTCGTCTGATCTCGGAAGCTAAGCAGTGTCGGGCCTGGTTGGATGGGAGACCGCCTGGGAATACCAGGTGCTGGAAGCATTTTTGGTAAAAAAAACAAAAAAAAAAACAAAAAAAAAAGTCTAAGAATTTGTTCAAAAAGCCTGAAATAGTCTTAGTTTCTTCAAGAAGCCCAGTCTTGGGAGCAGAGTTTCTTCAGGAAGTCAAAAAAAAAAAAAAAAAAAAAAAAAGAACGCCCGATCTCGTCTGATCTCGGAAGCTAAGCAGTGTCGGGACTGGTTGGATAGGAGACCGCCTGGGAATACCAGGTGCTGGAAGCATTTTTGGTAAAAAAAAAATAAAAAAAAAAAAGTCTAAGAATGTGTTCAAAAAGCCTGAAATAGTCTTAGTTTCTTCAAGAAGCCCAGTCTTGGGAGCAGAGTTTCTTCAGAAAGTCAAAAAAAAAATAAAAAAAAAATAAAGGCTAAGAATTTGTTCAAAAAGCCTGAAATAGTCTTAGTTTCTTCAAGAAGCCCAGTCTTGGGAGTTTCTTCAGCAAGTCAAAAAAAAGAAGAAAAAAAAGAACGCCCGATCTCGTCTGATCTCGGAAGCTAAGCAGTGTCGGGCCTGGTTGGATGGGAGACCGCCTGGGAATACCAGGTGCTGGAAGCATTTTTGGTAAAAAAAAAAATTAAAGAGTCTAAGAATGTGTTCAAAAAGCCTGAAATAGTCTTAGTTTCTTCAAGAAGCCCAGTCTTGGGAGCAGAGTTTCTTCAGAAAGTCAAAAAAAAATAAAAAAAAAATAAATAAAGGCTAAGAATTTGTTCAAAAAGCCTGAAATAGTCTTAGTTTCTTCAAGAAGCCCAGTCTTGGGAGCAGAGTTTCTTCAGGAGAAGGAGAAGATGAGGAAGAGACTGAAAAACAAAAGACTGAAGGATACAAAAAAGACAGAGAAATAAGTCGTATGCAAAGAAGAAGTCCACTTAAGGTAAAACCAAATATTGAATGTGCTAAAAGGAGAAGAGAAAAAATGAAAGAAAAAGCTGCATATAAAGGGAGATTTGATGTGTTAAGTAGTATAGGGGAGGAAATGGAAGAAAAATGAAATGATGATTATTTTTAAATATTTATTATTTTTAATGGTTTTAAGAATTGTATCTTGGAATGCAAGAGGTTTGTCGAATGTGATGAAATTTGAAAAAATGAAAGAAATGTGTAAAGGTGAAAATATAATTGTATTACAAGAAACAAATTGGAAAGATGAAGTAATGGAAGATTTAAAAAAAAGATGGAATGGTGAAATAGTATATAATAATGGTGATGGAAGAAAAGGAAGGGGAGTGGCAATATTAATTGATAATGATATGAATGAAAAATGGAATGTGGTATTTGATGATAGAAATGGAAAATGTTTAGCATTAGAAATAAGTAGTGGGGAGGAAACTTTTGTTTTATGTAATGTACATGCGCCAAATGAAGAAAAGGAAAAGAGGGGTTTCTTTAATGTTTTAAGGCGTTTTACAGAAAAGTATAAGAAAGTTATTTTAATGGGTGATTTCAATACGGTTTTTAGCAAAATGGATATGGCAGAAGGAATGGTTTATAGAACGGATACTGCAAGAAAAGAGCTGAATGTTTTAATGGAAGAAAATGACTTAATTGATATCTGGAGGGATAGGAATGAAAAAAGAAGAGAATATTCAAGAAGACAATTAGTAGAGAATTTTTTATGTCAAACAAGGATTGATTATGTTTTAAACACAAGAGTTTTAGAGCAATATATTGAAAAAGTGTATTATAAGGAAACATCGTTAAGTGATCATAGTTTTGTTTTTATGTTGATGGATTTTAATAAAATGGAGAGAGGGCCAGGAGTTTGGATTTTAAATGCAGGGATTTTAAAAAATGAATGTTATAGAATGGAAATAGAAAAAATTATTGACAAAGAAAAGGAAAGTAGTTTGTATGTAGAAGACAAAAGGATATGGTGGGATAATGTAAAATATGAAATTAAGAAATTTACAATAAAATATTGTAAACTTCTACAACGAGTAAAGAAACAAAAAGAAAGGAAAATCAGAAAAGAATTAAATGATGAATTAAGTAAAGAGGAAGTTAATGTGCAGAAGGTGGTTTTGTTGGAAGAAGATTTAAGGAAAATAGAGGAGGAAAAATATAGAGGTGCAATGATAAGAAGCAAGGCAAAATATACTGTGGAGGGAGAAAAATGTACGAAGTTCTTTTTCAATCTAGAAAGAAGTAGAAAAAAGGCAGAAACGATAAAAGAAATAAAATGTAAAGATGGAAGGAAAGTAAAAGAAACAAAAGAAATATTAAAGGAGATCAAAGATTTTTATGAAGAACTGTTTAAGATGCAAGGAATAGATGATGGGGAAAAAGACTTTATATTGGAGAAGGTGACGGCTGCAGTTAATAAACAAGACAAAGAAGAGTGTGATGAGGAGATAAAAATAGAAGAGATAGAGGAAGCCATTAATCAATTAAAGGGGAATAAAAGTCCAGGCATAGATGGGATAACAAATGAATTTTATAAAGTTTTTAAAGAAAAATTAATGAAAATCCTAAAAGAAGTGTATGATGAGATTTTTAAAAAGGGAGAGGTAAATCAAACAATGAGAATGGGTCTAGTGAAAGTAGTATTCAAGAAAAAAGGGGATAGAGATGATTTAAAAAATTATAGACCAATCACTATGCTAAATGCTGATTTTAAAATTTTAGCAAAAATTTTAGCAAACAGATTGAAAAATGTGTTACCTAAGATCATTTTATCAAATCAAGCATATGGAGTTAAGGGGAGAGATATATCGGATACAGTTAGCAATATAAGGGATGTGATTAGTTATATGAATGAAGAAAAGAAGAGTGGTTATGTGATTAGTATGGATTTTGAAAAAGCTTTTGACAGGGTGGAGCATGAGTTTTTATTTGCGATTTTAAAACATTTTGGTTTTGGAGAGAATTTTAGAAAATGGATTAAGATTTTATACAAAGATGCAATGAGTTTTATTAAATGTAATGGTTTTTTAACAGATGCTTTTAAGATAACTAGATCCATAAGACAGGGCTGTCCACTGTCAGCCCAGTTGTATTCATTGGTGGCAGAGCCTCTAGGAATGATGATTAAAAAAGACAAAAGAATAAAAGGTATAAATATCGAAAATGGAAGGGAAGGGCAAAAGATTTTTCAGTACGCTGATGATACCACCTTGATAATAGAAGAATTAGAGAGTATTAGAATAGTAATGGAACTTATGCAGAAATTTTGTAAAGCAACAGGTGCAAAGATAAATGTGGAAAAAACTGCTTTTATGAGATTTGGAGAAGCGCCAGTTTTACCAGCGTGCATTGCTTTTAAAGAAAAGAAAGAAATTAAGATTCTAGGAGTATATTTGGGGAAAGATGAAAAGAGCTCAAGAGAAAAAGGATGGGAGGAGATTGTGGGAGAAATGAAAAGAAGATTGATTTTTTGGAAACAGAGAGAGCTGGAGTTGAAAGGAAGAGTTCTAATTGCTAATAGTCTAATGCTATCTAAGATGTGGTACATGTTATCTGTAACTGCAATGCCAATGTGGGTTGAAAAGAGAGTGAAGAGTATTGTGTTGGAATTTTTATGGAATAATAAGCCTCCCAGAATTGCACACAAGACATTAATTGGTTCTCAAGAGGAAGGAGGGTTGGGATTAATGGATGTTGAACAGAGGAAGAAAAGTATGAGAGTGAAAACTGTAAAGAAATATCTAAATGGAGAAAAGATGGAGGAATGGAAAGTAATAATGAAACATTTTTTAAACAAATGTTCAAGGTTGGAAATGGGGGATGACATTTTATGGATGAGAGTTAAAAAAGGAATGATAAAAGGAATGCCAGATTTTTATAAAGAGGTTTTAGATGCATGGAGGGATTTTTTACCACACATTGATTTTAAGCCACAAGGAAGAGAAACGATTTTGAATCAACCTTTGTTTTTAAATGCAAAGATTGCTATAGATGGCAAAGATGTGTTTTTTAAAAAATGGCTGGATGTGGATATTAAAAGGGTTAGAGATGTTTTATATGAGTATAAAAATGGATTTCTTCCTCTGCAGTTTGTCATTGATACTTTGGAAGAGGCAAAAGAGGATTTTAATGTTAGTAATGTAAAGAAACAGTATGATGTTGTAAAGAAAGCAATACCAAAAGAGTGGATTGAAATAATAGAGAGTGGGGAAAAAGAAGAAGAGAAAGTGGAAGTGTTTTTAAAAGTTGGGGAGAAGAAAAATGATTTTAACTCTAGTACTGTGAAGATGTTTTATAAGTGTTTTAAGGAATCTGTTTTCAAAAAACCAAAAGCAAATGAGTTTTGGATTGATCATTTTCCTGGACTAGATGAAAAGAATATATGGAGGAATGTTAAATGGAGGTTTTTAGATGTAAAAATGGAAGCGCTGGATTATTTTATAAGGCATAAGGTTGTTTTTTCTGAGATGAAACTATGTAAAATTGGGATGGTACAAAATGCAACATGCAAAGTATGTAAAAGAGAGGATGAAGGATTTTTACATTTGTTTTTATATTGTGATGAATTGGAAGATTTTTTTAAGATTTTAAAGAGTATGATAAATCAGCTAAGAGAAAAAGAAGATATTCCAAATTGGAATGAGTTGTTAATAATGGGACTGAATGAGAATTGTACAAATAAGGAGGTGATTAATCTGTGTTTATCTATGGGGAAGTATGTGATATGGAAAAGAAGAAACATAGTGAGAAGTAAAGACTGTAAAATAGACATATGGATGTATTTTAAAAGGAGATTGGAAGAATATTTGCAAATGTTATATGTGTATTTTGAAATGGAAAGGAAAATGGATGTTTTTTATAAAATGTTCTCTGGCAATGTACAAAATGTTTTAAGGAATTTTAAAGTTGATTTCCCTGGAGTGTTGTAATGAAGTGGAATATTTTGTAACAAATATTTTTTAATAATAAAAAAAAAAAAAAAAAAAAAAAAAAAAAAAAAAAGAACGCCCGATCTCGTCTGATCTCGGAAGCTAAGCAGGGTCGGGCCTGGTTAGTACTTGGATGGGAGACCGCCTGGGAATACCAGGTGCTGTAAGCATTTTTGGTTTAAAAAAAAAAAAAAAAAAAAAAAAAAAAAAAAATCTCGTCTGATCTCGGAAGCTAAGCAGTGTCGGGCCTGGTTGGATGGGAGACCGCCTGGGAATACCAGGTGCTGGAAGCATTTTTGGTAAAAAAAAAAAAAAAAAGTCTAAGAATTTGTTCAAAAAGCCTGAAATAGTCTTAGTTTCTTCAAGAAGCCCAGTCTTGTGAGCAGAGTTTCTTCAGAAAGTCAAAAAAAAAAAAAAAAAAAAAAAAAGTCTAAGAATTTGTTCAAAAAGCCTGAAATAGTCTTAGTTTCTTCAAGAAGCCCAGTCTTGGGAGCAGAGTTTCTTCAGAAAGTCAAAAAAAAAAAAAAAAAAAGAACGCCCGATCTCGTCTGATCTCGGAAGCTAAGCAGTGTCGGGCCTGGTTGGATGGGAGACCGCCTGGGAATACCAGGTGCTGGAAGCATTTTTGGTAAAAAAAACAAAAAACAAAACAAAACAAAAAGTCTAAGAATTTGTTCAAAAAGCCTGAAATAGTCTTAGTTTCTTCAAGAAGCCCAGTCTTGGGAGCAGAGTTTCTTCAGGAAGTCAAAAAAAAAAAAAAAAAAAAAAAAAGAACGCCCGATCTCGTCTGATCTCGGAAGTTAAGCAGTGTCGGGACTGGTTGGATAGGAGACCGCCTGGGAATACCAGGTGCTGGAAGCATTTTTGGTAAAAAAAAAAAAAAAAAAAAAAAAGTCTAAGAATGTGTTCAAAAAGCCTGAAATAGTCTTAAGCCTGTTTTATGCTTCTGCGTCGAATCGACGGCGTACCCCCGCGGACCCCTCTGCGTCGACGCGAACCTCGACGCGACCCCTCCGCCGTAGCTTGACGTGCACCTCCAAAAAATTGTAACTACGCGTCGCGGTGACGCAGACCGCAGGGGCTGTGATTGGTCAGATTATACATCATTGTGACACCGAAGACTGGAGAAATGATTCTGAAAATTCAGTTTTGATCACAGGAATAAATTACACTTTACTGTATAGTCACATAGAAAACAGCTGTTTTAAATTGTAATAATATTTCACAATTATACTGTTTTTGCTTTGTATTTTTAATCAAATAAACACAGCCTTGGTGAGCAGAAGAGACTTCTTTTAAAAACATTAAAAATCTTACCGATCTAAAACTTTTGCCCGGTAGTGTATATGTATATATTTATATATATTCTTTTCTTTTTTTTGTTGTTGCTAGAAATAAACTTCAATCAATCAAATCAATGTTTGTTTTGAAAAAAAGTTTGTTGTTTATTTACAATACAATGTTCACGGGTACATCATGGATATCAAGTAATTAACCAAGTTAACATGTTTCCCGTCGAGGCTTCCAACGCAGTTTGGGAAGTTCCAAAGTCGCCAGAAATCTGAAGCAATAGCTTCCCACTGGCTGGTTGAAGGGCAGGGCAAAAATTCGGGCTGCAGCGCAGTCCACAGCGCTTTGCAGACCTCCGATACTATGCGGGACACCGTGGTCGCACCCATTTTGTAGCCCAACCCGGTGATCTGTTGGTTTGCACCCGAAGATAAAATCTTTAAAGTCACTGCCAGTCTCTGAGCGAGGTCAATAGGCATACTGTGTGTAGTCTGATGCTGTATTAACGGCTTTAAACGATGAACAAGATCGTCAAATCGACCTTTCGACATCCGAAAATACTTAAAGTGCATTTCTTCGTCCAAGTCCCTCAGCGGTCGAACAACCGTAACAAATTCGCCAATCCTTCCCCTGTCTTCGTGCACTGGTCGTACAGACCACCTTCGCTGACGTCTTCTTTTTCTTCTACGATTAAACATTTGCAATAAAATCATTTGTTGTTCAACGTTGATTAGCTCCAGCTGCAACAACACTCTCTCTCTTTCGCTCGCCATTGTCGGAAATGAAAAAGCGGAACCGGCGCATGGAACCAAAACAAACTAGGAAAGAGATTCGCGAACCACACCACCCCCCTAGCGTTCTGGCGGTGAAATGCACCGCGATGCAACGCAACCCGACGCAGAACCATAAAACGGTCACGACGCCGTTGGAGTGACGGCGTAGCTACGCCGTGGAGTTGACGCAGAAGCATAATGAGGGCTTTAGTTTAATAAGCCCAGTCTTGGGAGCAGAGTTTCTTCAGAAAGTCAAAAAAAGAAAAAAAGAAAAAATAAAGGCTAAGAATTTGTTCAAAAAGCCTGAAATAGTCTTAGTTTCTTCAAGAAGCCCAGTCTTGGGAGTTTCTTCAGCAAGTCAAAAAAAAGAAAAAAAAAAAGAACGCCCGATCTCGTCTGATCTCGGAAGCTAAGCAGTGTCGGGCCTGGTTGGATGGGAGACCGCCTGGGAATACCAGGTGCTGGAAGCATTTTTGGTAAAAAAAAAAAATAAAAAAAAAAAGTCTAAGAATTTGTTCAAAAAGCCTGAAATAGTCTTAGTATCTTCAAGAAGCCCAGTCTTGGGAGCAGAGTTTCTTCAGAAAGTCAAAAAAAAAAAAAAAAAAAAAAAAGTCTAAGAATTTGTTCAAAAAGCCTGAAATAGTCTTATTTTCTTCAAGAAGCCCAGTCTTGGGAGCAGAGTTTCTTCAGAAAGTCCAAAAAAAAAAAAAAAAAAAAAAGAGTCTAAGAATGTGTTCCAAAATCCTGAAATAGTCTTAGTTTCTTCAAAAAGCCCAGTCTTGGGAGCAGAGTTTCTTCAGAAAGTCAAAAAAAAAAAATAATAAAAAAAAAAATAAAGAACGCCCGATCTCGTCTGATCTCGGAAGCTAAGCAGTGTCGGGCCTGGTTGGATGGGAGACCGCCTGGGAATACCAGGTGCTGGAAGCATTTTTGGTAAAAAAAAAAAAAAAAAAAAAAAAAGTCTAAGAATTTGTTCAAAAAGCCTGAAATAGTCTTAGTTTCTTCAAGAAGCCCAGTCTTGGGAGCAGAGTTTCTTCAGAAAGTCAAAAAAAAATAAAAAAAAAATAAATAAAGGCTAAGAATTTGTTCAAAAAGCCTGAAATAGTCTTAGTTTCTTCAAGAAGCCCAGTCTTGGGAGTTTCTTCAGAAAGTCAAAAAAAAGAAAAAAAAAAAGAACGCCCGATCTCGTCTGATCTCGGAAGCTAAGCAGTGTCGGGCCTGGTTGGATGGGAGACCGCCTGGGAATACCAGGTGCTGGAAGCATTTTTGGTAAAAAAAAAAATAAAAAAAAATAAAAAGTCTAAGAATTTGTTCAAAAAGCCTGAAATAGTCTTAGTTTCTTCAAGAAGCCCAGTCTTGGGAGTTTCTTCAGAAAGTCAAAAAAAAGAAAAAAAAAAAGAACGCCCGATCTCGTCTGATCTCGGAAGCTAAGCAGCTAAGCCTGGTTGGATGGGAGACCACCTGGGAATACCAGGTTCTGGAAGCATTTTTGGTAAAAAAAAAAAAAAAAAAAAAAAAGTCTAAGAATTTTTTCAAAAAGCCTGAAATAGTCTTAGTTTCTTCAAGAAGCCCAGTCTTGGGAGCAGAGTTTCTTCAGAAAGTCAAAAAAAAAAAAAAAAAAAAAAAAAAGTCTAAGAATTTGTTCAAAAAGCCTGAAATAGTCTTATTTTCTTCAAGAAGCCCAGTCTTGGGAGCAGAGTTTCTTCAGAAAGTCCAAAAAAAAAAAAAAAAAAAAAAGAGTCTAAGAATGTGTTCAAAAAGCCTGAAATAGTCTTAGTTTCTTCAAAAAGCCCAGTCTTGGGAGCAGAGTTTCTCCAGAAAGTCAAAAAAAATAAAAATAAAAAAAAAATAAAGAACGCCCGATCTCGTCTGATCTCGGAAGCTAAGCAGTGTCGGGCCTGGTTGGATGGGAGACCGCCTGGGAATACCAGGTGCTGGAAGCATTTTTGGTTAAAAAAAAAAAAAAAAAAAAAAAAGTCTAAGAATTTGTTCAAAAAGCCTGAAATAGTCTTAGTTTCTTCAAGAAGCCCAGTCTTGGGAGCAGAGTTTCTTCAGAAAGTCAAAAAAAAATAAAAAATAAATAAATAAAGGCTAAGAATTTGTTCAAAAAGCCTGAAATAGTCTTAGTTTCTTCAAGAAGCCCAGTCTTGGGAGTTTCTTCAGAAAGTCAAAAAAAAGAAGAAAAAAAAGAACGCCCGATCTCGTCTGATCTCGGAAGCTAAGCAGTGTCGGGCCTGGTTGGATGGGAGACCGCCTGGGAATACCAGGTGCTGGAAGCATTTTTGGTAAAAAAAAAAATTAAAAAAAATAAAAAGTCTAAGAATTTGTTCAAAAAGCCTGAAATAGTCTTAGTTTCTTCAAGAAGCCCAGTCTTGGGAGTTTCTTCAGAAAGTCAAAAAAAAGAAAAAAAAAAAGAACGCCCGATCTCGTCTGATCTCGGAAGCTAAGCAGCTAAGCCTGGTTGGATGGGAGACCGCCTGGGAATACCAGGTTCTGGAAGCATTTTTGGTAAAAAAACAAAAAACAAAACAAAACAAAAAGTCTAAGAATTTTTTCAAAAAGCCTGAAATAGTCTTAGTTTCTTCAAGAAGCCCAGTCTTGGGAGCAGAGTTTCTTCAGAAAGTCAAAAAAAATAAAAAAAAATAAATAAAGGCTAAGAATTTGTTCAAAAAGCCTGAAATAGTCTTAGTTTCTTCAAGAAGCCCAGTCTTGGGAGTTTCTTCAGAAAGTCAAAAAAAAGAAAAAAAAAAAGAACGCCTGATCTCGGAAGCTAAGCAGTGTCGGGACTGGTTGGATGGGAGACCGCCTGGGAATACCAGGTGCTGGAAGCATTTTTGGTAAAAAAAAAAAAAAAAAAAAAAAAAAGTCTAAGAATTTGTTCAAAAAGGCTGAAATAGTCTTAGTTTCTTCAGAAAGTCAAAAAAAAAAAAAAAAAAAAAAGGCTAAGAATTTGTTCAAAAAGCCTGAAATAGTCTTAGTTTCTTCAAGAAGCCCAGTCTTGGGAGCAGAGTTTCTTCAGAAAGTCAAAAAAAAAAATAATAAAAAAAAAAAAATAACGCCCGATCTCGTAAGCTAAGCAGTGGCGGGCCTGGTTGGATGGGAGACCGCCTGGGAATACCAGGTGCTCGAAGCATTTAAAAAAAAAAAAAAAAAAGAGTCTAAGAATGTGTTCAAAAACCCTGAAATAGTCTTAGTTTCTTCAAAAAGCCCAGTCTTGGGAGCAGAGTTTCTTTAGAAAGTCAAAAAAAAAAGAAAAGAAAAAAAGTCTAAGAATTTGTTCAAAAAGCCTGAAATAGTCTTAGTTTCTTCAAGAAGCCCAGTCTTGGGAGCAGAGTTTCTTCAGAAAGTCAAAAAAATAAAAATAAAAATAAAAATAAAAAAAGAACGCCCGATCTTGTCTGATCTCGGAAGCTAAGCAGTGTCGGGACTGGTTGGATGGAAGACCGCCTGGGAATACCAGGTGCTGGAAGCATTTTTGGTAAAAAAAAGAGTCTAAGAATGTGTTCAAAAAGCCTGAAATAGTCTTAGTTTCTTCAAAAAGCCCAGTCTTGGGAGCAGTTTCTTCAGAAAGTCAAAAAAAAAAAAAAAAAAAAAGTCTAAGAATTTGTTCAAAAAGCCTGAAATAGTCTTAGTTTCTTCAAGAAGCCCAGTCTTGGGAGTTTCTTCAGAAAGTCAAAAAAAAGAAAAAAAAAAAGAACGCCCGATCTCGTCTGATCTCGGAAGCTAAGCAGTGTCGGGCCTGGTTGGATGGGAGACCGCCTGGGAATACCAGGTTCTGGAAGCATTTTTGGTAAAAAAACAAAAAACAAAACAAAACAAAAAGTCTAAGAATTTGTTCAAAAAGCCTGAAATAGTCTTAGTTTCTTCAAGAAGCCCAGTCTTGGGAGCAGAGTTTCTTCAGAAAGTCAAAAAAAAAAAAAAAAAAAAAAAGTCTAAGAATTGGTTCAAAAAGCCTGAAATAGTCTTAGTTTCTTCAAGAAGCCCAGTCTTGGGAGCAGAGTTTCTTCAGAAAGTCCAAAAAAAAAAGAAAAGAAAAAAAAGAACGTCCGATCTCGTCTGATCTCGGAAGCTAAGCAGTGTCGGGACTGGTTGGATGGGAGACCGCCTGGGAATACCAGGTGCTGGAAGCATTTTTGGTAAAAAATTAAAAAAAAATAAAAAGTCTAAGAATTTGTTCAAAAAGCCTGAAATAGTCTTAGTTTCTTCAAGAAGCCCAGTCTTGGGAGCAGAGTTTCTTCAGAAAGTCAAAAAAAAAAAAAAAGAACGCCCGATCTCGTCTGATCTCGGAAGCTAAGCAGTGTCGGGCCTGGTTGGATGGGAGACCGCCTGGGAATACCAGGTGCTGGAAGCATTTTTGGTAAAAAAAAAAAAAAAAAGTCTAAGAATTTGTTCAAAAAGCCTGAAATAGTCTTAGTTTCTTCAAGAAGCCCAGTCTTGTGAGCAGAGTTTCTTCAGAAAGTCAAAAAAAAAAAAAAAAAAAAAAAAAGTCTAAGAATTTGTTCAAAAAGCCTGAAATAGTCTTAGTTTCTTCAAGAAGCCCAGTCTTGGGAGCAGAGTTTCTTCAGAAAGTCAAAAAAAAAAAAAAAAAAAAGAACGCCCGATCTCGTCTGATCTCGGAAGCTAAGCAGTGTCGGGCCTGGTTGGATGGGAGACCGCCTGGGAATACCAGGTGCTGGAAGCATTTTTGGTAAAAAAAACAAAAAACAAAACAAAACAAAAAGTCTAAGAATTTGTTCAAAAAGCCTGAAATAGTCTTAGTTTCTTCAAGAAGCCCAGTCTTGGGAGCAGAGTTTCTTCAGGAAGTCAAAAAAAAAAAAAAAAAAAAAAAAGAACGCCCGATCTCGTCTGATCTCGGAAGCTAAGCAGTGTCGGGCCTGGTTGGATGGGAGACCGCCTGGGAATACCAGGTGCTGGAAGCATTTTTGGTAAAAAAAAAATAAAAAATAAAAAAAGTCTAAGAATTTGTTCAAAAAGCCTGAAATAGTCTTAGTTTCTTCAAGAAGCCCAGTCTTGGGAGCAGAATTTCTTCAGAAAGTCAAAAAATAAAAAAAATAAAAAAAAATAAAGGCTAAGAATTTGTTCAAAAAGCCTGAAATAGTCTTAGTTTCTTCAAGAAGCCCAGTCTTGGGAGTTTCTTCAGAAAGTCAAAAAAAAGCAAAAAAAAAAGAACGCCCGATCTCGTCTGATCTCGGAAGCTAAGCAGTGTCGGGCCTGGTTGGATGGGAGACCGCCTGGGAATACCAGGTGCTGGAAGCATTTTTGGTAAAAAAAATAAATAAATAAAAAAAAAAGTCTAAGAATTTGTTCAAAAAGCCTGAAATAGTCTTAGTTTCTTCAAGAGGCCCAGTCTTGGGAGCAGAGTTTCTTCAGAAAGTCAAAAAAAAAAAAAAAAAAAAAAGAACGCCCAATCTCGTCTGATCTCGGAAGCTAAGCAGTGTCGGGCCTGGTTGGATGGGAGACCACCTGGGAATACCAGGTGCTGGAAGCATTTTTGGTAAAAAAAAAAAAAAAAAAAAAAAAAGAGTCTAAGAATGTGTTCAAAAAGCCTGAAATAGTCTTAGTTTCTTCAAAAAGCCCAGTCTTGGGAGCAGAGTTTCTTCAGAAAGTCAAAAAAAAAAAAAAAATAAAGGCTAAGAATTTGTTCAAAAAGCCTGAAATAGTCTTAGTTTCTTCAAGAAGCCCAGTCTTGGGAGTTTCTTCAGCAAGTCAAAAAAAAAAAGAAAAAAAAAAAAAAAAAAAGAACGCCCGATCTCGTCTGATCTCGGAAGCTAAGCAGTGTCGGGCCTGGTTGGATGGGAGACCACCTGGGAATACCAGGTGCTGGAAGCATTTTTGGTAAAAAAAAAATAAAATAAAAAAAAGGAGTCTAAGAATGTGTTCAAAAAGCCTGAAATAGTCTTAGTTTCTTCAAAAAGCCCAGTCTTGGGAGCAGAGTTTCTTCAGAAAGTCAAAAAAAAAAAAAAAAAAAAAAATAAAGGCTAAGAATTTGTTCAAAAAGCCTGAAATAGTCTTAGTTTCTTCAAGAAGCCCAGTCTTGGGAGTTTCTTCAGAAAGTCAAAAAAAAGAAAAAAAAAAAGAACGCCCGATCTCGTCTGATCTCGGAAGCTAAGCAGTGTCGGGCCTGGTTGGACGGGAGACCGCCTGGGAATACCAGGTTCTGGATGCATTTTTGGTAAAAAAACAAAAAACAAAACAAAACAAAAAGTCTAAGAATTTTTTCAAAAAGCCTGAAATAGTCTTAGTTTCTTCAAGAAGCCCAGTCTTGGGAGCAGAGTTTCTTCAGAAAGTCAAAAAAAAAAAAAAAAAAAAAAAAAGTCTAAGAATTTGTTCAAAAAGCCTGAAATAGTCTTAGTTTCTTCAAGAAGCCCAGTCTTGGGAGCAGAGTTTCTTCAGAAAGTCCAAAAAAATAAAAATAAAAAAAGAGTCTAAGAATGTGTTCAAAAAGCCTGAAATAGTCTTAGTTTCTTCAAAAAGCCCAGTCTTGTGAGCAGAGTTTCTTCAGAAAGTCAAAAAAAAAAAAAAAAAAAAAAAAAAAAAGTCTAAGAATTTGTTCAAAAAGCCTGAAATAGTCTTAGTTTCTTCAAGAAGCACAGTCTTGGGAGTTTCTTCAGAAAGTCAAAGAAAAGAAAAAAAAATAGAACGCCCGATCTCGTCTGATCTCGGAAGCTAAGCAGTGTCGGGCCTGGTTGGATGGGAGACCGCCTGGGAATACCAGGTGCTGGAAGCATTTTTGGTAAAAAAAAAAAAAAAAAAAAAAAAAAAAGTCTAAGAATTTGTTCAAAAAGCCTGAAATAGTCTTAGTTTCTTCAAGAAGCCTAGTCTTGGGAGCAGAGTTTCTTCAGAAAGTCCAAAAAAAAAAAAAAAAAAAAAAAAGAACGCCCGATCTCGTCTGATCTCGGAAGCTAAGCAGTGTCGGGCCTGGTTGGATGGGAGACCGCCTGGGAATACCAGGTGCTGGAAGCATTTTTGGTAAAAAAAAAAAAATAAAAAAAAAAAAGGCTAAGAATTTGTTCAAAAAGCCTGAAATAGTCTTAGTTTCTTCAGAAGCCCAGTCTTGGGAGCAGAGTTTCTTCAGAAAGTCAAAAAAAAAAAAAAAAAAAAAGGCTAAGAATTTGTTCAAAAAGCCTGAAATAGTCTTAGTTTCTTCAAGAAGCCCAGTCTTGGGAGCAGAGTTTCTTCAGAAAGTCAAAAAAAAAAAAAAAAAAAAAAAAAAGTCTAAGAATTTGTTCAAAAAGCCTGAAATAGTCTTAGTTTCTTCAAGAAGCCCAGTCTTGGGAGCAGAGTTTCTTCAGAAAGTCCAAAAAAAAAAGAAAAGAAAAAAAAGAACGTCCGATCTCGTCTGATCTCGGAAGCTAAGCAGTGTCGGGACTGGTTGGATGGGAGACCGC
>NC_138732.1:34749749-34752249 GCF_965113295.1 Leuciscus leuciscus
AAGCCCAGTCTTGGGAGCAGAGTTTCTTCAGAAAGTAAAAAAAAAAAAAAAAGAACGCCCGATCTCGTCTGATCTCGGAAGCTAAGCAGTGTCGGGCCTGGTTGGATGGGAGACCGCCTGGGAATACCAGGTGCTCGAAGCATTTAAAAAAAAAAAAAAAAAAAAAAAAAAAGAGTCTAAGAATGTGTTCAAAAAGCCTGAAATAGTCTTAGTTTCTTCAAAAAGCCCAGTCTTGGGAGCAGAGTTTCTTCAGAAAGTCAAAAAAATAAAAATAAAAATAAAAATAAAAAAAGAACGCCCGATCTTGTCTGATCTCGGAAGCTAAGCAGTGTCAGGACTGGTTGGATGGAAGACCGCCTGGGAATACCAGGTGCTGGAAGCATTTTTGGTAAAAAAAAAAAAAAAAAAAAAAAAGTCTAAGAATTTGTTCAAAAAGCCTGAAATAGTCTTAGTTTCTTCAAGAAGCCCAGTCTTGGGAGCAGAGTTTCTTCAGAAAGTCAAAAAATAAAAAAAAGAACGCCCGATCTCGTCTGATCTCGGAAGCTAAGCAGTGTCGGGCCTGGTTGGATGGGAGACCGCCTGGGAATACCAGGTGCTGGAAGCATTTTTGGTAAAAAAAAAAAAAAAAGTCTAAGAATTTGTTCAAAAAGCCTGAAATAGTCTTAGTTTCTTCAAGAAGCCCAGTCTTGTGAGCAGAGTTTCTTCAGAAAGTCAAAAAAAAAAAAAAAAAAAAAAAAGTATAAGAATTTGTTCAAAAAGCCTGAAATAGTCTTAGTTTCTTCAAGAAGCCCAGTCTTGGGAGCAGAGTTTCTTCAGAAAGTCCAAAAAAAAAAAAAAATAATCAAAAAAAAAGAACGCCCGATCTCGTCTGATCTCGGAAGCTAAGCAGTGTCGGGCCTGGTTGGATGGGAGACCGCCTGGGAATACCAGGTGCTGGAAGCATTTTTGGTAAAAAAAATAAAAATTAAAAAAAAAGTCTAAGAATTTGTTCAAAAAGCCTGAAATAGTCTTAGTTTCTTCAAGAAGCCCAGTCTTGGGAGCAGAGTTTCTTCAGAAAGTCAAAAAAAAAAAAAAGAACGCCCGATCTCGTCTGATCTCGGAAGCTAAGCAGTGTCGGGCCTGGTTGGATGGGAGACCGCCTGGGAATACCAGGTGCTGGAAGCATTTTTGGTAAAAAATTAAAAAAAAATAAAAAGTCTAAGAATTTGTTCAAAAAGCCTGAAATAGTCTTAGTTTCTTCAAGAAGCCCAGTCTTGGGAGCAGAGTTTCTTCAGAAAGTCAAAAAAAAAAAAAAAGAACGCCCGATCTCGTCTGATCTCGGAAGCTAAGCAGTGTCGGGCCTGGTTGGATGGGAGACCGCCTGGGAATACCAGGTGCTGGAAGCATTTTTGGTAAAAAAAAAAAAAAAAAGTCTAAGAATTTGTTCAAAAAGCCTGAAATAGTCTTAGTTTCTTCAAGAAGCCCAGTCTTGTGAGCAGAGTTTCTTCAGAAAGTCAAAAAAAAAAAAAAAAAAAAAAAAAGTCTAAGAATTTGTTCAAAAAGCCTGAAATAGTCTTAGTTTCTTCAAGAAGCCCAGTCTTGGGAGCAGAGTTTCTTCAGAAAGTCAAAAAAAAAAAAAAAAAAAAGAACGCCCGATCTCGTCTGATCTCGGAAGCTAAGCAGTGTCGGGCCTGGTTGGATGGGAGACCGCCTGGGAATACCAGGTGCTGGAAGCATTTTTGGTAAAAAAAACAAAAAACAAAACAAAACAAAAAGTCTAAGAATTTGTTCAAAAAGCCTGAAATAGTCTTAGTTTCTTCAAGAAGCCCAGTCTTGGGAGCAGAGTTTCTTCAGGAAGTCAAAAAAAAAAAAAAAAAAAAAAAAGAACGCCCGATCTCGTCTGATCTCGGAAGCTAAGCAGTGTCGGGCCTGGTTGGATGGGAGACCGCCTGGGAATACCAGGTGCTGGAAGCATTTTTGGTAAAAAAAAAATAAAAAATAAAAAAAGTCTAAGAATTTGTTCAAAAAGCCTGAAATAGTCTTAGTTTCTTCAAGAAGCCCAGTCTTGGGAGCAGAATTTCTTCAGAAAGTCAAAAAATAAAAAAAATAAAAAAAAATAAAGGCTAAGAATTTGTTCAAAAAGCCTGAAATAGTCTTAGTTTCTTCAAGAAGCCCAGTCTTGGGAGTTTCTTCAGAAAGTCAAAAAAAAGCAAAAAAAAAAGAACGCCCGATCTCGTCTGATCTCGGAAGCTAAGCAGTGTCGGGCCTGGTTGGATGGGAGACCGCCTGGGAATACCAGGTGCTGGAAGCATTTTTGGTAAAAAAAATAAATAAATAAAAAAAAAAGTCTAAGAATTTGTTCAAAAAGCCTGAAATAGTCTTAGTTTCTTCAAGAGGCCCAGTCTTGGGAGCAGAGTTTCTTCAGAAAGTCAAAAAAAAAAAAAAAAAAAAAAGAACGCCCAATCTCGTCTGATCTCGGAAGCTAAGCAGTGTCGGGCCTGGTTGGATGGGAGACCACCTG
>NC_138732.1:34757249-34762249 GCF_965113295.1 Leuciscus leuciscus
TCTTCAGAAAGTCAAAAAAAAAAAAAAAAAAAAAAAAGTATAAGAATTTGTTCAAAAAGCCTGAAATAGTCTTAGTTTCTTCAAGAAGCCCAGTCTTGGGAGCAGAGTTTCTTCAGAAAGTCCAAAAAAAAAAAAAAATAATCAAAAAAAAAGAACGCCCGATCTCGTCTGATCTCGGAAGCTAAGCAGTGTCGGGCCTGGTTGGATGGGAGACCGCCTGGGAATACCAGGTGCTGGAAGCATTTTTGGTAAAAAAAATAAAAATTAAAAAAAAAGTCTAAGAATTTGTTCAAAAAGCCTGAAATAGTCTTAGTTTCTTCAAGAA
This sequence comes from Leuciscus leuciscus, assembly GCF_965113295.1. Taxonomy (NCBI): domain Eukaryota; kingdom Metazoa; phylum Chordata; class Actinopteri; order Cypriniformes; family Leuciscidae; genus Leuciscus; species Leuciscus leuciscus. The sequence continues at coordinate 34,757,575 of NC_138732.1, forward strand.
GCCCAGTCTTGGGAGCAGAGTTTCTTCAGAAAGTCAAAAAAAAAAAAAAGAACGCCCGATCTCGTCTGATCTCGGAAGCTAAGCAGTGTCGGGCCTGGTTGGATGGGAGACCGCCTGGGAATACCAGGTGCTGGAAGCATTTAAAAAAAAAAAAAAAAAAAAAAAAAAAAAAAAGTCTAAGAATTTGTTCAAAAAGCCTGAAATAGTCTTAGTTTCTTCAGAAGCCCAGTCTTGGGAGCAGAGTTTCTTCAGAAAGTCAAAAAAAAAAAAAAAAAAAAAAAAAAAAGTCTAAGAATTTGTTCAAAAAGCCTGAAATAGTCTTAGTTTCTTCAAGAAGCCCAGTCTTGGGAGCAGAGTTTCTTCAGAAAGTAAAAAAAAAAAAAAAAAGAACGCCCGATCTCGTCTGATCTCGGAAGCTAAGCAGTGTCGGGCCTGGTTGGATGGGAGACCGCCTGGGAATACCAGGTGCTGGAAGCATTTTTGGTAAAAAAAAAAAAAAAAAGTCTAAGAATTTGTTCAAAAAGCCTGAAATAGTCTTAGTTTCTTCAAGAAGCCCAGTCTTGGGAGCAGAGTTTCTTCAGAAAGTCAAAAAAAAAAAAAAAAAAAAAAAAGTCTAAGAATTTGTTCAAAAAGCCTGAAATAGTCTTAGTTTCTTCAAGAAGCCCAGTCTTGGGAGTTTCTTCAGAAAGTCAAAAAAAAGAAAAAAAAATAGAACGCCCGATCTCGTCTGATCTCGGAAGCTAAGCAGTGTCGGGCCTGGTTGGATGGGAGACCGCCTGGGAATACCAGGTGCTGGAAGCATTTTTGGTAAAAAAAAAAAATAAAAAAAATAAAAAAGTCTAAGAATTTGTTCAAAAAGCCTGAAATAGTCTTAGTTTCTTCAAGAAGCCCAGTCTTGGGAGCAGAGTTTCTTCAGAAAGTCCAAAAAAAAAAAAAAAAAAAAAAAAGAACGCCCGATCTCGTCTGATCTCGGAAGCTAAGCAGTGTCGGGACTGGTTGGATGGGAGACCGCCTGGGAATACCAGGTGCTGGAAGCATTTTTGGTAAAAAAAAAAAAAAAAAAAAAAAGTCTAAGAATTTGTTCAAAAAGCCTGAAATAGTCTTAGTTTCTTCAAGAAGCCCAGTCTTGGGAGCAGAGTTTCTTCAGAAAGTAAAAAAAAAAAAAAAAAAAAAAAAAAAAAGAACGCCCGATCTCGTCTGATCTCGGAAGCTAAGCAGTGTCGGGCCTGGTTGGATGGGAGACCGCCTGGGAATACCAGGTGCTGGAAGCATTTTTGGTAAAAAAAAAAAAAAAAAGTCTAAGAATTTGTTCAAAAAGCCTGAAATAGTCTTAGTTTCTTCAGAAGCCCAGTCTTGGGAGCAGAGTTTCTTCAGAAAGTCAAAAAAAAAAAAAAAAAAAAAGGCTAAGAATTTGTTCAAAAAGCCTGAAATAGTCTTAGTTTCTTCAAGAAGCCCAGTCTTGGGAGCAGAGTTTCTTCAGAAAGTCAAAAAAAAAAAAAAAAAAAAAAAAAGTCTAAGAATTTGTTCAAAAAGCCTGAAATAGTCTTAGTTTCTTCAAGAAGCCCAGTCTTGGGAGCAGAGTTTCTTCAGAAAGTCCAAAAAAAAAAGAAAAGAAAAAAAAGAACGTCCGATCTCGTCTGATCTCGGAAGCTAAGCAGTGTCGGGACTGGTTGGATGGGAGACCGCCTGGGAATACCAGGTGCTGGAAGCATTTTTGGTAAAAAAAAAAAAAAAAAAAAAAAAAGTCTAAGAATTTGTTCAAAAAGCCTGAAATAGTCTTAGTTTCTTCAAGAAGCCCAGTCTTGGGAGCAGAGTTTCTTCAGAAAGTAAAAAAAAAAAAAAAAAGAACGCCCGATCTCGTCTGATCTCGGAAGCTAAGCAGTGTCGGGCCTGGTTGGATGGGAGACCGCCTGGGAATACCAGGTGCTGGAAGCATTTTTGGTAAAAAAAAAAAAAAAAAGTCTAAGAATTTGTTCAAAAAGCCTGAAATAGTCTTAGTTTCTTCAAGAAGCCCAGTCTTGGGAGCAGAGTTTCTTCAGAAAGTCCAAAAAAAAAAAAAAAAAAAAAAAGTCTAAGAATTTGTTCAAAAAGCCTGAAATAGTCTTAGTTTCTTCAAGAAGCCCAGTCTTGGGAGCAGAGTTTCTTCAGAAAGTCCAAAAAAAAAAAAAAAAAAAAAAAAGAACGCCCGATCTCGTCTGATCTCGGAAGCTAAGCAGTGTCGGGACTGGTTGGATGGGAGACCGCCTGGGAATACCAGGTGCTGGAAGCATTTTTGGTAAAAAAAAAAAAAAAAAAAAAAAAGTCTAAGAATTTGTTCAAAAAGCCTGAAATAGTCTTAGTTTCTTCAAGAAGCCCAGTCTTGGGAGCAGAGTTTCTTCAGAAAGTCAAAAAAAAAAAAAAAAAAAAAAAAAAAAAGAACGCCCGATCTCGTCTGATCTCGGAAGCTAAGCAGTGTCGGGCCTGGTTGGATGGGAGACCGCCTGGGAATACCAGGTGCTGGAAGCATTTTTGGTAAAAAAAAAAAAAAAAAAAAAAAAAAGTCTAAGAATTTGTTCAAAAAGCCTGAAATAGTCTTAGTTTCTTCAGAAGCCCAGTCTTGGGAGCAGAGTTTCTTCAGAAAGTCAAAAAAAAAAAAAAAAAAAAAGGCTAAGAATTTGTTCAAAAAGCCTGAAATAGTCTTAGTTTCTTCAAGAAGCCCAGTCTTGGGAGCAGAGTTTCTTCAGAAAGTCAAAAAAAAAAAAAAAAAAAAAAAAAGTCTAAGAATTTGTTCAAAAAGCCTGAAATAGTCTTAGTTTCTTCAAGAAGCCCAGTCTTGGGAGCAGAGTTTCTTCAGAAAGTCCAAAAAAAAAAGAAAAGAAAAAAAAGAACGTCCGATCTCGTCTGATCTCGGAAGCTAAGCAGTGTCGGGACTGGTTGGATGGGAGACCGCCTGGGAATACCAGGTGCTGGAAGCATTTTTGGTAAAAAAAAAAAAAAAAAAAAACAAAGTCTAAGAATTTGTTCAAAAAGCCTGAAATAGTCTTAGTTTCTTCAAGAAGCCCAGTCTTGGGAGCAGAGTTTCTTCAGAAAGTCAAAAAAAAAAAAAAAAAAAAAAAAAAAAGAACGCCCGATCTCGTCTGATCTCGGAAGCTAAGCAGTGTCGGGCCTGGTTGGATGGGAGACCGCCTGGGAATACCAGGTGCTGGAAGCATTTTTTAAAAAAAAAAAAAAAAAAAAAAAAAAAAAGTCTAAGAATTTGTTCAAAAAGCCTGAAATAGTCTTAGTTTCTTCAGAAGCCCAGTCTTGGGAGCAGAGTTTCTTCAGAAAGTCAAAAAAAAAAAAAAAAAAAAAAAAAGTCTAAGAATTTGTTCAAAAAGCCTGAAATAGTCTTAGTTTCTTCAAGAAGCCCAGTCTTGGGAGCAGAGTTTCTTCAGAAAGTCCAAAAAAAAAAGAAAAGAAAAAAAAGAACGTCCGATCTCGTCTGATCTCGGAAGCTAAGCAGTGTCGGGACTGGTTGGATGGGAGACCGCCTGGGAATACCAGGTGCTGGAAGCATTTTTGGTAAAAAAAAAAAAAAAAAAAAAAAGTCTAAGAATTTGTTCAAAAAGCCTGAAATAGTCTTAGTTTCTTCAAGAAGCCCAGTCTTGGGAGCAGAGTTTCTTCAGAAAGTAAAAAAAAAAAAAAAAGAACGCCCGATCTCGTCTGATCTCGGAAGCTAAGCAGTGTCGGGCCTGGTTGGATGGGAGACCGCCTGGGAATACCAGGTGCTCGAAGCATTTAAAAAAAAAAAAAAAAAAAAAAAAAAAGAGTCTAAGAATGTGTTCAAAAAGCCTGAAATAGTCTTAGTTTCTTCAAAAAGCCCAGTCTTGGGAGCAGAGTTTCTTCAGAAAGTCAAAAAAATAAAAATAAAAATAAAAATAAAAAAAGAACGCCCGATCTTGTCTGATCTCGGAAGCTAAGCAGTGTCAGGACTGGTTGGATGGAAGACCGCCTGGGAATACCAGGTGCTGGAAGCATTTTTGGTAAAAAAAAAAAAAAAAAAAAAAAAGTCTAAGAATTTGTTCAAAAAGCCTGAAATAGTCTTAGTTTCTTCAAGAAGCCCAGTCTTGGGAGCAGAGTTTCTTCAGAAAGTCAAAAAAAAAAAAAAAGAACGCCCGATCTCGTCTGATCTCGGAAGCTAAGCAGTGTCGGGCCTGGTTGGATGGGAGACCGCCTGGGAATACCAGGTGCTGGAAGCATTTTTGGTAAAAAAAAAAAAAAAAGTCTAAGAATTTGTTCAAAAAGCCTGAAATAGTCTTAGTTTCTTCAAGAAGCCCAGTCTTGTGAGCAGAGTTTCTTCAGAAAGTCAAAAAAAAAAAAAAAAAAAAAAAAGTATAAGAATTTGTTCAAAAAGCCTGAAATAGTCTTAGTTTCTTCAAGAAGCCCAGTCTTGGGAGCAGAGTTTCTTCAGAAAGTCCAAAAAAAAAAAAAAAAAATCAAAAAAAAAGAACGCCCGATCTCGTCTGATCTCGGAAGCTAAGCAGTGTCGGGCCTGGTTGGATGGGAGACCGCCTGGGAATACCAGGTGCTGGAAGCATTTTTGGTAAAAAAAATAAAAATTAAAAAAAAAGTCTAAGAATTTGTTCAAAAAGCCTGAAATAGTCTTAGTTTCTTCAAGAAGCCCAGTCTTGGGAGCAGAGTTTCTTCAGAAAGTCAA
>NC_138732.1:34772249-34787249 GCF_965113295.1 Leuciscus leuciscus
AATTTGTTCAAAAAGCCTGAAATAGTCTTAGTTTCTTCAGAAGCCCAGTCTTGGGAGCAGAGTTTCTTCAGAAAGTCAAAAAAAAAAAAAAAAAAAAAAAAAAAAGTCTAAGAATTTGTTCAAAAAGCCTGAAATAGTCTTAGTTTCTTCAAGAAGCCCAGTCTTGGGAGCAGAGTTTCTTCAGAAAGTCCAAAAAAAAAAAGAAAAGAAAAAAAAGAACGTCCGATCTCGTCTGATCTCGGAAGCTAAGCAGTGTCGGGACTGGTTGGATGGGAGACCGCCTGGGAATACCAGGTGCTGGAAGCATTTTTGGTAAAAAAAAAAAAAAAAAAAAAAAAAGTCTAAGAATTTGTTCAAAAAGCCTGAAATAGTCTTAGTTTCTTCAAGAAGCCCAGTCTTGGGAGCAGAGTTTCTTCAGAAAGTAAAAAAAAAAAAAAAAAGAACGCCCGATCTCGTCTGATCTCGGAAGCTAAGCAGTGTCGGGCCTGGTTGGATGGGAGACCGCCTGGGAATACCAGGTGCTGGAAGCATTTTTGGTAAAAAAAAAAAAAAAAAGTCTAAGAATTTGTTCAAAAAGCCTGAAATAGTCTTAGTTTCTTCAAGAAGCCCAGTCTTGGGAGCAGAGTTTCTTCAGAAAGTCAAAAAAAAAAAAAAAAAAAAAAAAGTCTAAGAATTTGTTCAAAAAGCCTGAAATAGTCTTAGTTTCTTCAAGAAGCCCAGTCTTGGGAGTTTCTTCAGAAAGTCAAAAAAAAGAAAAAAAAATAGAACGCCCGATCTCGTCTGATCTCGGAAGCTAAGCAGTGTCGGGCCTGGTTGGATGGGAGACCGCCTGGGAATACCAGGTGCTGGAAGCATTTTTGGTAAAAAAAAAAAAAAAAAAAAATAAAAAAGTCTAAGAATTTGTTCAAAAAGCCTGAAATAGTCTTAGTTTCTTCAAGAAGCCCAGTCTTGGGAGCAGAGTTTCTTCAGAAAGTCCAAAAAAAAAAAAAAAAAAAAAAAAGAACGCCCGATCTCGTCTGATCTCGGAAGCTAAGCAGTGTCGGGACTGGTTGGATGGGAGACCGCCTGGGAATACCAGGTGCTGGAAGCATTTTTGGTAAAAAAAAAAAAAAAAAAAAAAAAGTCTAAGAATTTGTTCAAAAAGCCTGAAATAGTCTTAGTTTCTTCAAGAAGCCCAGTCTTGGGAGCAGAGTTTCTTCAGAAAGTAAAAAAAAAAAAAAAAAAAAAAAAAAAAAGAACGCCCGATCTCGTCTGATCTCGGAAGCTAAGCAGTGTCGGGCCTGGTTGGATGGGAGACCGCCTGGGAATACCAGGTGCTGGAAGCATTTTTGGTAAAAAAAAAAAAAAAAAGTCTAAGAATTTGTTCAAAAAGCCTGAAATAGTCTTAGTTTCTTCAGAAGCCCAGTCTTGGGAGCAGAGTTTCTTCAGAAAGTCAAAAAAAAAAAAAAAAAAAAGGCTAAGAATTTGTTCAAAAAGCCTGAAATAGTCTTAGTTTCTTCAAGAAGCCCAGTCTTGGGAGCAGAGTTTCTTCAGAAAGTCAAAAAAAAAAAAAAAAAAAAAAAAAGTCTAAGAATTTGTTCAAAAAGCCTGAAATAGTCTTAGTTTCTTCAAGAAGCCCAGTCTTGGGAGCAGAGTTTCTTCAGAAAGTCCAAAAAAAAAAGAAAAGAAAAAAAAGAACGTCCGATCTCGTCTGATCTCGGAAGCTAAGCAGTGTCGGGACTGGTTGGATGGGAGACCGCCTGGGAATACCAGGTGCTGGAAGCATTTTTGGTAAAAAAAAAAAAAAAAAAAAAAAAAGTCTAAGAATTTGTTCAAAAAGCCTGAAATAGTCTTAGTTTCTTCAAGAAGCCCAGTCTTGGGAGCAGAGTTTCTTCAGAAAGTAAAAAAAAAAAAAAAAAGAACGCCCGATCTCGTCTGATCTCGGAAGCTAAGCAGTGTCGGGCCTGGTTGGATGGGAGACCGCCTGGGAATACCAGGTGCTGGAAGCATTTTTGGTAAAAAAAAAAAAAAAAAGTCTAAGAATTTGTTCAAAAAGCCTGAAATAGTCTTAGTTTCTTCAAGAAGCCCAGTCTTGGGAGCAGAGTTTCTTCAGAAAGTCCAAAAAAAAAAAAAAAAAAAAAAAGTCTAAGAATTTGTTCAAAAAGCCTGAAATAGTCTTAGTTTCTTCAAGAAGCCCAGTCTTGGGAGCAGAGTTTCTTCAGAAAGTCCAAAAAAAAAAAAAAAAAAAAAAAAGAACGCCCGATCTCGTCTGATCTCGGAAGCTAAGCAGTGTCGGGACTGGTTGGATGGGAGACCGCCTGGGAATACCAGGTGCTGGAAGCATTTTTGGTAAAAAAAAAAAAAAAAAAAAAAAAGTCTAAGAATTTGTTCAAAAAGCCTGAAATAGTCTTAGTTTCTTCAAGAAGCCCAGTCTTGGGAGCAGAGTTTCTTCAGAAAGTCAAAAAAAGAAAGAAAAAAAAAAAAAAAAAAGAACGCCCGATCTCGTCTGATCTCGGAAGCTAAGCAGTGTCGGGCCTGGTTGGATGGGAGACCGCCTGGGAATACCAGGTGCTGGAAGCATTTTTGGTAAAAAAAAAAAAAAAAAAAAAAAAAAGTCTAAGAATTTGTTCAAAAAGCCTGAAATAGTCTTAGTTTCTTCAGAAGCCCAGTCTTGGGAGCAGAGTTTCTTCAGAAAGTCAAAAAAAAAAAAAAAAAAAAAGGCTAAGAATTTGTTCAAAAAGCCTGAAATAGTCTTAGTTTCTTCAAGAAGCCCAGTCTTGGGAGCAGAGTTTCTTCAGAAAGTCAAAAAAAAAAAAAAAAAAAAAAAAAGTCTAAGAATTTGTTCAAAAAGCCTGAAATAGTCTTAGTTTCTTCAAGAAGCCCAGTCTTGGGAGCAGAGTTTCTTCAGAAAGTCCAAAAAAAAAAGAAAAGAAAAAAAAGAACGTCCGATCTCGTCTGATCTCGGAAGCTAAGCAGTGTCGGGACTGGTTGGATGGGAGACCGCCTGGGAATACCAGGTGCTGGAAGCATTTTTGGTAAAAAAAAAAAAAAAAAAAAACAAAGTCTAAGAATTTGTTCAAAAAGCCTGAAATAGTCTTAGTTTCTTCAAGAAGCCCAGTCTTGGGAGCAGAGTTTCTTCAGAAAGTCAAAAAAAAAAAAAAAAAAAAAAAAAAAAAGAACGCCCGATCTCGTCTGATCTCGGAAGCTAAGCAGTGTCGGGCCTGGTTGGATGGGAGACCGCCTGGGAATACCAGGTGCTGGAAGCATTTTAAAAAAAAAAAAAAAAAAAAAAAAAAAAAAAGTCTAAGAATTTGTTCAAAAAGCCTGAAATAGTCTTAGTTTCTTCAGAAGCCCAGTCTTGGGAGCAGAGTTTCTTCAGAAAGTCAAAAAAAAAAAAAAAAAAAAAAAAAGTCTAAGAATTTGTTCAAAAAGCCTGAAATAGTCTTAGTTTCTTCAAGAAGCCCAGTCTTGGGAGCAGAGTTTCTTCAGAAAGTCCAAAAAAAAAAGAAAAGAAAAAAAAGAACGTCCGATCTCGTCTGATCTCGGAAGCTAAGCAGTGTCGGGACTGGTTGGATGGGAGACCGCCTGGGAATACCAGGTGCTGGAAGCATTTTTGGTAAAAAAAAAAAAAAAAAAAAAAAAGTCTAAGAATTTGTTCAAAAAGCCTGAAATAGTCTTAGTTTCTTCAAGAAGCCCAGTCTTGGGAGCAGAGTTTCTTCAGAAAGTAAAAAAAAAAAAAAAAGAACGCCCGATCTCGTCTGATCTCGGAAGCTAAGCAGTGTCGGGCCTGGTTGGATGGGAGACCGCCTGGGAATACCAGGTGCTCGAAGCATTTAAAAAAAAAAAAAAAAAAAAAAAAAAAGAGTCTAAGAATGTGTTCAAAAAGCCTGAAATAGTCTTAGTTTCTTCAAAAAGCCCAGTCTTGGGAGCAGAGTTTCTTCAGAAAGTCAAAAAAATAAAAATAAAAATAAAAATAAAAAAAGAACGCCCGATCTTGTCTGATCTCGGAAGCTAAGCAGTGTCAGGACTGGTTGGATGGAAGACCGCCTGGGAATACCAGGTGCTGGAAGCATTTTTGGTAAAAAAAAAAAAAAAAAAAAAAAAAGTCTAAGAATTTGTTCAAAAAGCCTGAAATAGTCTTAGTTTCTTCAAGAAGCCCAGTCTTGGGAGCAGAGTTTCTTCAGAAAGTCAAAAAAAAAAAAAAAGAACGCCCGATCTCGTCTGATCTCGGAAGCTAAGCAGTGTCGGGCCTGGTTGGATGGGAGACCGCCTGGGAATACCAGGTGCTGGAAGCATTTTTGGTAAAAAAAAAAAAAAAAGTCTAAGAATTTGTTCAAAAAGCCTGAAATAGTCTTAGTTTCTTCAAGAAGCCCAGTCTTGTGAGCAGAGTTTCTTCAGAAAGTCAAAAAAAAAAAAAAAAAAAAAAAAGTATAAGAATTTGTTCAAAAAGCCTGAAATAGTCTTAGTTTCTTCAAGAAGCCCAGTCTTGGGAGCAGAGTTTCTTCAGAAAGTCCAAAAAAAAAAAAAAATAATCAAAAAAAAATAACGCCCGATCTCGTCTGATCTCGGAAGCTAAGCAGTGTCGGGACTGGTTGGATGGGAGACCGCCTGGGAATACCAGGTGCTGGAAGCATTTTTGGTAAAAAAAATAAAAATTAAAAAAAAAGTCTAAGAATTTGTTCAAAAAGCCTGAAATAGTCTTAGTTTCTTCAAGAAGCCCAGTCTTGGGAGCAGAGTTTCTTCAGAAAGTCAAAAAAAAAAAAAAGAACGCCCGATCTCGTCTGATCTCGGAAGCTAAGCAGTGTCGGGCCTGGTTGGATGGGAGACCGCCTGGGAATACCAGGTGCTGGAAGCATTTTAAAAAAAAAAAAAAAAAAAAAAAAAAAAAAAGTCTAAGAATTTGTTCAAAAAGCCTGAAATAGTCTTAGTTTCTTCAGAAGCCCAGTCTTGGGAGCAGAGTTTCTTCAGAAAGTCAAAAAAAAAAAAAAAAAAAAAAAAAAAAGTCTAAGAATTTGTTCAAAAAGCCTGAAATAGTCTTAGTTTCTTCAAGAAGCCCAGTCTTGGGAGCAGAGTTTCTTCAGAAAGTCCAAAAAAAAAAAGAAAAGAAAAAAAAGAACGTCCGATCTCGTCTGATCTCGGAAGCTAAGCAGTGTCGGGACTGGTTGGATGGGAGACCGCCTGGGAATACCAGGTGCTGGAAGCATTTTTGGTAAAAAAAAAAAAAAAAAAAAAAAAGTCTAAGAATTTGTTCAAAAAGCCTGAAATAGTCTTAGTTTCTTCAAGAAGCCCAGTCTTGGGAGCAGAGTTTCTTCAGAAAGTAAAAAAAAAAAAAAAAAGAACGCCCGATCTCGTCTGATCTCGGAAGCTAAGCAGTGTCGGGCCTGGTTGGATGGGAGACCGCCTGGGAATACCAGGTGCTGGAAGCATTTTTGGTAAAAAAAAAAAAAAAAAGTCTAAGAATTTGTTCAAAAAGCCTGAAATAGTCTTAGTTTCTTCAAGAAGCCCAGTCTTGGGAGCAGAGTTTCTTCAGAAAGTCAAAAAAAAAAAAAAAAAAAAAAAAGTCTAAGAATTTGTTCAAAAAGCCTGAAATAGTCTTAGTTTCTTCAAGAAGCCCAGTCTTGGGAGTTTCTTCAGAAAGTCAAAAAAAAGAAAAAAAAATAGAACGCCCGATCTCGTCTGATCTCGGAAGCTAAGCAGTGTCGGGCCTGGTTGGATGGGAGACCGCCTGGGAATACCAGGTGCTGGAAGCATTTTTGGTAAAAAAAAAAAAAAAAAAAAAAAAAAAAGTCTAAGAATTTGTTCAAAAAGCCTGAAATAGTCTTAGTTTCTTCAAGAAGCCCAGTCTTGGGAGCAGAGTTTCTTCAGAAAGTCCAAAAAAAAAAAAAAAAAAAAAAAAGAACGCCCGATCTCGTCTGATCTCGGAAGCTAAGCAGTGTCGGGACTGGTTGGATGGGAGACCGCCTGGGAATACCAGGTGCTGGAAGCATTTTTGGTAAAAAAAAAAAAAAAAAAAAAAAAGTCTAAGAATTTGTTCAAAAAGCCTGAAATAGTCTTAGTTTCTTCAAGAAGCCCAGTCTTGGGAGCAGAGTTTCTTCAGAAAGTCAAAAAAAAAAAAAAAAAAAAAAAAAAAAAGAACGCCCGATCTCGTCTGATCTCGGAAGCTAAGCAGTGTCGGGCCTGGTTGGATGGGAGACCGCCTGGGAATACCAGGTGCTGGAAGCATTTTTGGTAAAAAAAAAAAAAAAAAGTCTAAGAATTTGTTCAAAAAGCCTGAAATAGTCTTAGTTTCTTCAGAAGCCCAGTCTTGGGAGCAGAGTTTCTTCAGAAAGTCAAAAAAAAAAAAAAAAAAAAAGGCTAAGAATTTGTTCAAAAAGCCTGAAATAGTCTTAGTTTCTTCAAGAAGCCCAGTCTTGGGAGCAGAGTTTCTTCAGAAAGTCAAAAAAAAAAAAAAAAAAAAATAAAGTCTAAGAATTTGTTCAAAAAGCCTGAAATAGTCTTAGTTTCTTCAAGAAGCCCAGTCTTGGGAGCAGAGTTTCTTCAGAAAGTCCAAAAAAAAAAGAAAAGAAAAAAAAGAACGTCCGATCTCGTCTGATCTCGGAAGCTAAGCAGTGTCGGGACTGGTTGGATGGGAGACCGCCTGGGAATACCAGGTGCTGGAAGCATTTTTGGTAAAAAAAAAAAAAAAAAAAAAAAAGTCTAAGAATTTGTTCAAAAAGCCTGAAATAGTCTTAGTTTCTTCAAGAAGCCCAGTCTTGGGAGCAGAGTTTCTTCAGAAAGTCAAAAAAAAAAAAAAAAAAAAAAAAAAAAAGAACGCCCGATCTCGTCTGATCTCGGAAGCTAAGCAGTGTCGGGCCTGGTTGGATGGGAGACCGCCTGGGAATACCAGGTGCTGGAAGCATTTTTTAAAAAAAAAAAAAAAAAGTCTAAGAATTTGTTCAAAAAGCCTGAAATAGTCTTAGTTTCTTCAGAAGCCCAGTCTTGGGAGCAGAGTTTCTTCAGAAAGTCAAAAAAAAAAAAAAAAAAAAAAAAAGTCTAAGAATTTGTTCAAAAAGCCTGAAATAGTCTTAGTTTCTTCAAGAAGCCCAGTCTTGGGAGCAGAGTTTCTTCAGAAAGTCCAAAAAAAAAAGAAAAGAAAAAAAAGAACGTCCGATCTCGTCTGATCTCGGAAGCTAAGCAGTGTCGGGACTGGTTGGATGGGAGACCGCCTGGGAATACCAGGTGCTGGAAGCATTTTTGGTAAAAAAAAAAAAAAAAAAAAAAAAAGTCTAAGAATTTGTTCAAAAAGCCTGAAATAGTCTTAGTTTCTTCAAGAAGCACAGTCTTGGGAGTTTCTTCAGAAAGTCAAAAAAAAGAAAAAAAAAAAGAACGCCCGATCTCGTCTGATCTCGGAAGCTAAGCAGTGTCGGGCCTGGTTGGATGGGAGACCGCCTGGGAATACCAGGTGCTGGAAGCATTTTTGGTAAAAAAAAAAAAAAAAAAGTCTAAGAATTTGTTCAAAAAGCCTGAAATAGTCTTAGTTTCTTCAAGAAGCCCAGTCTTGGGAGCAGAGTTTCTTCAGAAAGTCAAAAAAAAAAAAAAAAAAAAAAGTCTAAGAATTTGTTCAAAAAGCCTGAAATAGTCTTAGTTTCTTCAAGAAGCCCAGTCTTGGGAGCAGAGTTTCTTCAGAAAGTCCAAAAAAAAAAAGAAAAGAAAAAAAAGAACGTCCGATCTCGTCTGATCTCGGAAGCTAAGCAGTGTCGGGACTGGTTGGATGGGAGACCGCCTGGGAATACCAGGTGCTGGAAGCATTTTTGGTTAAAAAAAAAAAAAAAAAAAAAAAGTCTAAGAATTTGTTCAAAAAGCCTGAAATAGTCTTAGTTTCTTCAAGAAGCCCAGTCTTGGGAGCAGAGTTTCTTCAGAAAGTAAAAAAAAAAAAAAAAAGAACGCCCGATCTCGTCTGATCTCGGAAGCTAAGCAGTGTCGGGCCTGGTTGGATGGGAGACCGCCTGGGAATACCAGGTGCTGGAAGCATTTTTGGTAAAAAAAAAAAAAAAAAGTCTAAGAATTTGTTCAAAAAGCCTGAAATAGTCTTAGTTTCTTCAAGAAGCCCAGTCTTGGGAGCAGAGTTTCTTCAGAAAGTCAAAAAAAAAAAAAAAAAAAAAAAAAGTCTAAGAATTTGTTCAAAAAGCCTGAAATAGTCTTAGTTTCTTCAAGAAGCCCAGTCTTGGGAGTTTCTTCAGAAAGTCAAAAAAAAGAAAAAAAATAGAACGCCCGATCTCGTCTGATCTCGGAAGCTAAGCAGTGTCGGGCCTGGTTGGATGGGAGACCGCCTGGGAATACCAGGTGCTGGAAGCATTTTTGGTAAAAAAAAAAAAAAAAAAAAAAAAAAGTCTAAGAATTTGTTCAAAAAGCCTGAAATAGTCTTAGTTTCTTCAAGAAGCCCAGTCTTGGGAGCAGAGTTTCTTCAGAAAGTCCAAAAAAAAAAAAAAAAAAAAAAAGAACGCCCGATCTCGTCTGATCTCGGAAGCTAAGCAGTGTCGGGACTGGTTGGATGGGAGACCGCCTGGGAATACCAGGTGCTGGAAGCATTTTTGGTAAAAAAAAAAAAAAAAAAAAAAAAGTCTAAGAATTTGTTCAAAAAGCCTGAAATAGTCTTAGTTTCTTCAAGAAGCCCAGTCTTGGGAGCAGAGTTTCTTCAGAAAGTCAAAAAAAAAAAAAAAAAAAAAAAAAAAAAGAACGCCCGATCTCGTCTGATCTCGGAAGCTAAGCAGTGTCGGGCCTGGTTGGATGGGAGACCGCCTGGGAATACCAGGTGCTGGAAGCATTTTTGGTAAAAAAAAAAAAAAAAAAAAAAAAAAAGTCTAAGAATTTGTTCAAAAAGCCTGAAATAGTCTTAGTTTCTTCAGAAGCCCAGTCTTGGGAGCAGAGTTTCTTCAGAAAGTCAAAAAAAAAAAAAAAAAAAAAGGCTAAGAATTTGTTCAAAAAGCCTGAAATAGTCTTAGTTTCTTCAAGAAGCCCAGTCTTGGGAGCAGAGTTTCTTCAGAAAGTCAAAAAAAAAAAAAAAAAAAAAAAAAGTCTAAGAATTTGTTCAAAAAGCCTGAAATAGTCTTAGTTTCTTCAAGAAGCCCAGTCTTGGGAGCAGAGTTTCTTCAGAAAGTCCAAAAAAAAAAGAAAAGAAAAAAAAGAACGTCCGATCTCGTCTGATCTCGGAAGCTAAGCAGTGTCGGGACTGGTTGGATGGGAGACCGCCTGGGAATACCAGGTGCTGGAAGCATTTTTTGTAAAAAAAAAAAAAAAAAAAAAAAAAAAGTCTAAGAATTTGTTCAAAAAGCCTGAAATAGTCTTAGTTTCTTCAAGAAGCCCAGTCTTGGGAGCAGAGTTTCTTCAGAAAGTCAAAAAAAAAAAAAAAAAAAAAAAAAAAAAGAATGCCCGATCTCGTCTGATCTCGGAAGCTAAGCAGTGTCGGGCCTGGTTGGATGGGAGACCGCCTGGGAATACCAGGTGCTGGAAGCATTTAAAAAAAAAAAAAAAAAAAAAAAAAAAAAAAAGTCTAAGAATTTGTTCAAAAAGCCTGAAATAGTCTTAGTTTCTTCAGAAGCCCAGTCTTGGGAGCAGAGTTTCTTCAGAAAGTCAAAAAAAAAAAAAAAAAAAAAAAAGTCTAAGAATTTGTTCAAAAAGCCTGAAATAGTCTTAGTTTCTTCAAGAAGCCCAGTCTTGGGAGCAGAGTTTCTTCAGAAAGTCCAAAAAAAAAAGAAAAGAAAAAAAAGAACGTCCGATCTCGTCTGATCTCGGAAGCTAAGCAGTGTCGGGACTGGTTGGATGGGAGACCGCCTGGGAATACCAGGTGCTGGAAGCATTTTTGGTAAAAAAAAAAAAAAAAAAAAAAAAGTCTAAGAATTTGTTCAAAAAGCCTGAAATAGTCTTAGTTTCTTCAAGAAGCCCAGTCTTGGGAGCAGAGTTTCTTCAGAAAGTAAAAAAAAAAAAAAAAAGAACGCCCGATCTCGTCTGATCTCGGAAGCTAAGCAGTGTCGGGCCTGGTTGGATGGGAGACCGCCTGGGAATACCAGGTGCTGGAAGCATTTTTGGTAAAAAAAAAAAAAAAAAGGCTAAGAATTTGTTCAAAAAGCCTGAAATAGTCTTAGTTTCTTCAAGAAGCCCAGTCTTGTGAGCAGAGTTTCTTCAGAAAGTCAAAAAAAAAAAAAAAAAAAAAAAAGTCTAAGAATTTGTTCAAAAAGCCTGAAATAGTCTTAGTTTCTTCAAGAAGCCCAGTCTTGGGAGCAGAGTTTCTTCAGAAAGTCAAAAAAAAAAAAAAAAAAAAGAACGCCCGATCTCGTCTGATCTCGGAAGCTAAGCAGTGTCGGGCCTGGTTGGATGGGAGACCGCCTGGGAATACCAGGTGCTGGAAGCATTTTTGGTAAAAAAAAAAAAAAAAAAAAAAAAAAGTCTAAGAATTTGTTCAAAAAGCCTGAAATAGTCTTAGTTTCTTCAAGAAGCCCAGTCTTGGGAGCAGAGTTTCTTCAGAAAGTCAAAAAAAAAAAAAAAAAAAAAAAAAGTCTAAGAATTTGTTCAAAAAGCCTGAAATAGTCTTAGTTTCTTCAAGAAGCCCAGTCTTGGGAGTTTCTTCAGAAAGTCAAAAAAAAGAAAAAAAAATAGAACGCCCGATCTCGTCTGATCTCGGAAGCTAAGCAGTGTCGGGCCTGGTTGGATGGGAGACCGCCTGGGAATACCAGGTGCTGGAAGCATTTTTGGTAAAAAAAAAAAAAAAAAAAAAAAAAAGTCTAAGAATTTGTTCAAAAAGCCTGAAATAGTCTTAGTTTCTTCAAGAAGCCCAGTCTTGGGAGCAGAGTTTCTTCAGAAAGTCCAAAAAAAAAAAAAAAAAAAAAAAAGAACGCCCGATCTCGTCTGATCTCGGAAGCTAAGCAGTGTCGGGACTGGTTGGATGGGAGACCGCCTGGGAATACCAGGTGCTGGAAGCATTTTTGGTAAAAAAAAAAAAAAAAAAAAAAAAGTCTAAGAATTTGTTCAAAAAGCCTGAAATAGTCTTAGTTTCTTCAAGAAGCCCAGTCTTGGGAGCAGAGTTTCTTCAGAAAGTCCAAAAAAAAAAAAAAAAAAAAAAAAGAACGCCCGATCTCGTCTGATCTCGGAAGCTAAGCAGTGTCGGGACTGGTTGGATGGGAGACCGCCTGGGAATACCAGGTGCTGGAAGCATTTTTGGTAAAAAAAAAAAAAAAAAAAAAAAAAGTCTAAGAATTTGTTCAAAAAGCCTGAAATAGTCTTAGTTTCTTCAAGAAGCCCAGTCTTGGGAGCAGAGTTTCTTCAGAAAGTCAAAAAAAAAAAAAAAAAAAAAAAAAAAAAGAACGCCCGATCTCGTCTGATCTCGGAAGCTAAGCAGTGTCGGGCCTGGTTGGATGGGAGACCGCCTGGGAATACCAGGTGCTGGAAGCATTTTTGGTAAAAAATAAAAAAAAAAAATAAAAAAGTCTAAGAATTTTTTCAAAAAGCCTGAAATAGTCTTAGTTTCTTCAGAAGCCCAGTCTTGGGAGCAGAGTTTCTTCAGAAAGTCAAAAAAAAAAAAAAAAAAAAAGGCTAAGAATTTGTTCAAAAAGCCTGAAATAGTCTTAGTTTCTTCAAGAAGCCCAGTCTTGGGAGCAGAGTTTCTTCAGAAAGTCAAAAAAAAAAAAAAAAAAAAAAAAAGTCTAAGAATTTGTTCAAAAAGCCTGAAATAGTCTTAGTTTCTTCAAGAAGCCCAGTCTTGGGAGCAGAGTTTCTTCAGAAAGTCCAAAAAAAAAAGAAAAGAAAAAAAAGAACGTCCGATCTCGTCTGATCTCGGAAGCTAAGCAGTGTCGGGACTGGTTGGATGGGAGACCGCCTGGGAATACCAGGTGCTGGAAGCATTTTTGGTAAAAAAAAAAAAAAAAAAAAAAAAAGTCTAAGAATTTGTTCAAAAAGCCTGAAATAGTCTTAGTTTCTTCAAGAAGCCCAGTCTTGGGAGCAGAGTTTCTTCAGAAAGTCAACAAAAAAAAAAAAAAAAAAAAAAAAAAAAAAAAGAACGCCCGATCTCGTCTGATCTCGGAAGCTAAGCAGTGTCGGGCCTGGTTGGATGGGAGACCGCCTGGGAATACCAGGTGCTGGAAGCATTTTTAAAAAAAAAAAAAAAAAAAAAAAAAAAAAAGTCTAAGAATTTGTTCAAAAAGCCTGAAATAGTCTTAGTTTCTTCAGAAGCCCAGTCTTGGGAGCAGAGTTTCTTCAGAAAGTCAAAAAAAAAAGAAAAAAAAAAAAAGTCTAAGAATTTGTTCAAAAAGCCTGAAATAGTCTTAGTTTCTTCAAGAAGCCCAGTCTTGGGAGCAGAGTTTCTTCAGAAAGTCCAAAAAAAAAAGAAAAGAAAAAAAAGAACGTCCGATCTCGTCTGATCTCGGAAGCTAAGCAGTGTCGGGACTGGTTGGATGGGAGACCGCCTGGGAATACCAGGTGCTGGAAGCATTTTTGGTAAAAAAAAAAAAAAAAAAAAAAAAGTCTAAGAATTTGTTCAAAAAGCCTGAAATAGTCTTAGTTTCTTCAAGAAGCCCAGTCTTGGGAGCAGAGTTTCTTCAGAAAGTAAAAAAAAAAAAAAAGAACGCCCGATCTCGTCTGATCTCGGAAGCTAAGCAGTGTCGGGCCTGGTTGGATGGGAGACCGCCTGGGAATACCAGGTGCTGGAAGCATTTAAAAAAAAAAAAAAAAAAAAAAAAAGTCTAAGAATTTGTTCAAAAAGCCTGAAATAGTCTTAGTTTCTTCAAGAAGCCCAGTCTTGGGAGCAGAGTTTCTTCAGAAAGTCAAAAAAATAAAAAAAAATAAATAAAAAAAGAACGCCCGATCTCGTCTGATCTCGGAAGCTAAGCAGTGTCGGGCCTGGTTGGATGGGAGACCGCCTGGGAATACCAGGTGCTGGAAGCATTTTTGGTAAAAAAAAAAATAAAAAAAAAAAAAAGTCTAAGAATTTGTTCAAAAAGCCTGAAATAGTCTTAGTTTCTTCAAGAAGCCCAGTCTTGTGAGCAGAGTTTCTTCAGAAAGTCAAAAAAAAAAAAAAAAAAAAAAAGTCTAAGAATTTGTTCAAAAAGCCTGAAATAGTCTTAGTTTCTTCAAGAAGCCCAGTCTTGGGAGCAGAGTTTCTTCAGAAAGTCAAAAAAAAAAAAAAAAAAAAAGAACGCCCGATCTCGTCTGATCTCGGAAGCTAAGCAGTGTCGGGCCTGGTTGGATGGGAGACCGCCTGGGAATACCAGGTGCTGGAAGCATTTTTGGTAAAAAAAACAAAAAACAAAACAAAACAAAAAGTCTAAGAATTTGTTCAAAAAGCCTGAAATAGTCTTAGTTTCTTCAAGAAGCCCAGTCTTGGGAGCAGAGTTTCTTCAGGAAATCAAACAAAAAAAAAAAAAAAAAAAAAGAACGCCCGATCTCGTAAGCTAAGCAGTGTCGGGCCTGGTTGGATGGGAGACCGCCTGGGAATACCAGGTGCTGGAAGCATTTTTGGTAAAAAAAATAAATAAAAAATAAAAAAGTCTAAGAATTTGTTCAAAAAGCCTGAAATAGTCTTAGTTTCTTCAAGAAGCCCAGTCTTGGGAGCAGAGTTTCTTCAGAAAGTCCAAAAAAAAAAAAAAAAAAAAAAAAGAACGTCCGATCTCGTCTGATCTCGGAAGCTAAGCAGTGTCGGGACTGGTTGGATGGGAGACCGCCTGGGAATACCAGGTGCTGGAAGCATTTTTGGTAAAAAAAAAAAAAAAAAGTCTAAGAATTTGTTCAAAAAGCCTGAAATAGTCTTAGTTTCTTCAAGAAGCCCAGTCTTGGGAGCAGAGTTTCTTCAGAAAGTCAAAAAAAAAAAAAAAAAAAAAAGTCTAAGAATTTGTTCAAAAAGCCTGAAATAGTCTTAGTTTCTTCAAGAAGCCCAGTCTTGGGAGCAGAGTTTCTTCAGAAAGTCAAAAAAAAAAAAAAAAGAACGCCCGATCTCGTCTGATCTCGGAAGCTAAGCAGTGTCGGGCCTGGTTGGATGGGAGACCGCCTGGGAATACCAGGTGCTGGAAGCATTTTTGGTAAAAAAAAATAAAAAAAGTCTAAGAATTTGTTCAAAAAGCCTGAAATAGTCTTAGTTTCTTCAAGAAGCCCAGTCTTGTGAGCAGAGTTTCTTCAGAAAGTCAAAAGTCAAAAAAAAAAAAAAAAAGTATAAGAATTTGTTCAAAAAGCCTGAAATAGTCTTAGTTTCTTCAAGAAGCCCAGTCTTGGGAGCAGAGTTTCTTCAGAAAGTCAAAAAAAAAAAAAAAAGAACGCCCGATCTCGTCTGATCTCGGAAGCTAAGCAGTGTCGGGCCTGGTTGGATGGGAGACCGCCTGGGAATACCAGGTGCTGGAAGCATTTTTGGTAAAAAAAAATAAAAAAAGTCTAAGAATTTGTTCAAAAAGCCTGAAATAGTCTTAGTTTCTTCAAGAAGCCCAGTCTTGTGAGCAGAGTTTCTTCAGAAAGTCAAAAGTCAAAAAAAAAAAAAAAAAGTATAAGAATTTGTTCAAAAAGCCTGAAATAGTCTTAGTTTCTTCAAGAAGCCCAGTCTTGGGAGCAGAGTTTCTTCAGAAAGTCAAAAAAAAAAAAAAAATAATCAAAAAAAAATAACGCCCGATCTCGTCTGATCTCGGAAGCTAAGCAGTGTCGGGACTGGTTGGATGGGAGACCGCCTGGGAATACCAGGTGCTGGAAGCATTTTTGGTAAAAAAAATAAAAATTAAAAAAAAAGTCTAAGAATTTGTTCAAAAAGCCTGAAATAGTCTTAGTTTCTTCAAGAAGCCCAGTCTTGGGAGCAGAGTTTCTTCAGAAAGTCAAAAAAAAAAAAAAGAACGCCCGATCTCGTCTGATCTCGGAAGCTAAGCAGTGTCGGGCCTGGTTGGATGGGAGACCGCCTGGGAATACCAGGTGCTGGAAGCATTTAAAAAAAAAAAAAAAAAAAAAAAAAAAAAAAGTCTAAGAATTTGTTCAAAAAGCCTGAAATAGTCTTAGTTTCTTCAGAAGCCCAGTCTTGGGAGC
>NC_138732.1:34794749-34809749 GCF_965113295.1 Leuciscus leuciscus
AAAAAAAAAAAAAGTCTAAGAATTTGTTCAAAAAGCCTGAAATAGTCTTAGTTTCTTCAAGAAGCCCAGTCTTGGGAGCAGAGTTTCTTCAGAAAGTCAAAAAAAAAAATAACAAAAAAAAAAAAAATAACGCCCGATCTCGTAAGCTAAGCAGTGTCGGGCCTGGTTGGATGGGAGACCGCCTGGGAATACCAGGTGCTCGAAGCATTTAAAAAAAAAAAAAGAGTCTAAGAATGTGTTCAAAAAGCCTGAAATAGTCTTAGTTTCTTCAAAAAGCCCAGTCTTGGGAGCAGAGTTTCTTCAGAAAGTCAAAAAAAAAAAAAAAAAAAAGTCTAAGAATTTGTTCAAAAAGCCTGAAATAGTCGTAGTTTCTTCAAGAAGCCCAGTCTTGGGAGCAGAGTTTCTTCAGAAAGTCCAAAAAAAAAAAGAAAAAAAAAAAAAGTCTAAGAATACCAGGTGCTGGAAGCATTTTTGGTAAAAAAAAAACAAAAAAAAAAAAAAGTCTAAGAATTTGTTCAAAAAGCCTGAAATAGTCGTAGTTTCTTCAAGAAGCCCAGTCTTGGGAGCAGAGTTTCTTCAGAAAGTCAAAAAAAAAAAAAAAAAGAACGCCCGATCTCGTCTGATCTCGGAAGCTAAGCAGTGTCGGGCCTGGTTGGATGGGAGACCGCCTGGGAATACCAGGTGCTGGAAGCATTTTTGGTAAAAAAAAAAAAAAAAAGTCTAAGAATTTGTTCAAAAAGCCTGAAATAGTCTTAGTTTCTTCAAGAAGCCCAGTCTTGTGAGCAGAGTTTCTTCAGAAAGTCAAAAAAAAAAAAAAAAAAAAAAAAGTCTAAGAATTTGTTCAAAAAGCCTGAAATAGTCTTAGTTTCTTCAAGAAGCCCAGTCTTGGGAGCAGAGTTTCTTCAGAAAGTCAAAAAAAAAAGAAAAAAAAAGAACGCCCGATCTCGTCTGATCTCGGAAGCTAAGCAGTGTCGGGACTGGTTGGATGGGAGACCGCCTGGGAATACCAGGTGCTGGAAGCATTTTTGGTAAAAAAAACAAAAAACAAAACAAAACAAAAAGTCTAAGAATTTGTTCAAAAAGCCTGAAATAGTCTTAGATTCTTCAAGAAGCCCAGTCTTGGGAGCAGAGTTTCTTCAGAAAGTCAAAAAAAAAAAAAGAACGCCCGATCTCGTCTGATCTCGGAAGCTAAGCAGTGTCGGGCCTGGTTGGATGGGAGACCGCCTGGGAATACCAGGTGCTGGAAGCATTTTTGGTAAAAAAAAAAAAAAAAAAAAAAAAAAAGTCTAAGAATTTGTTCAAAAAGCCTGAAATAGTCTTAGTTTCTTCAAGAAGCCCAGTCTTGGGAGCAGAGTTTCTTCAGAAAGTCAAAAAAAAAAAAAAAAAAAAAAAAAAAGAACGCCCAATCTCGTCTGATCTCGGAAGCTAAGCAGTGTCGGGCCTGGTTGGATGGGAGACCGCCTGGGAATACCAGGTGCTGGAAGCATTTTTGGTAAAAAAAAAAAAAAGAGTCTAAGAATGTGTTCAAAAAGCCTGAAATAGTCTTAGTTTCTTCAAGAAGCCCAGTCTTGGGAGTTTCTTCAGCAAGTAAAAAAAAAGAAAAAAAAAAAAGAACGCCCGATCTCGTCTGATCTCGGAAGCTAAGCAGTGTCGGGACTGGTTGGATGGGAGACCGCCTGGGAATACCAGGTGCTGGAAGCATTTTTGGTAAAAAAAAAATAAATAAAAAAAAAATAAGTCTAAGAATTTGTTCAAAAAGCCTGAAATAGTCTTAGATTCTTCAAGAAGCCCAGTCTTGGGAGCAGAGTTTCTTCAGAAAGTCAAAAAAAAAAAAAGAACGCCCGATCTCGTCTGATCTCGGAAGCTAAGCAGTGTCGGGCCTGGTTGGATGGGAGACCGCCTGGGAATACCAGGTGCTGGAAGCATTTTTGGTAAAAAAAAAAAAAAAAAAAAAAAAAAAGTCTAAGAATTTGTTCAAAAAGCCTGAAATAGTCTTAGTTTCTTCAAGAAGCCCAGTCTTGGGAGCAGAGTTTCTTCAGAAAGTCAAAAAAAAAAAAAAAGAAAAAAAAAAAGAACGCCCAATCTCGTCTGATCTCGGAAGCTAAGCAGTGTCGGGCCTGGTTGGATGGGAGACCGCCTGGGAATACCAGGTGCTGGAAGCATTTTTGGTAAAAAAAAAAAAAAAAAAAAAGAGTCTAAGAATGTGTTCAAAAAGCCTGAAATAGTCTTAGTTTCTTCAAAAAGCCCAGTCTTGGGAGCAGAGTTTCTTCAGAAAGTCAAAAAAAAATAAAAAAAATAAATAAAGGCTAAGAATTTGTTCAAAAAGCCTGAAATAGTCTTAGTTTCTTCAAGAAGCCCAGTCTTGGGAGTTTCTTCAGAAAGTCAAAAAAAAGAAAAAAAAAAAGAACGCCCGATCTCGTCTGATCTCGGAAGCTAAGCAGTGTCGGGCCTGGTTGGATGGGAGACCGCCTGGGAATACCAGGTTCTGGAAGCATTTTTGGTAAAAAAACAAAAAACAAAACAAAACAAAAAGTCTAAGAATTTTTTCAAAAAGCCTGAAATAGTCTTAGTTTCTTCAAGAAGCCCAGTCTTGGGAGCAGAGTTTCTTCAGAAAGTCAAAAAAAATAAAAATAAATAAATAAAGGCTAAGAATTTGTTCAAAAAGCCTGAAATAGTCTTAGTTTCTTCAAGAAGCCCAGTCTTGGGAGTTTCTTCAGAAAGTCAAAAAAAAGAAAAAAAAAAAGAACGCCTGATCTCGTCTGATCTCGGAAGCTAAGCAGTGTCGGGCCTGGTTGGATGGGAGACCGCCTGGGAATACCAGGTGCTGGAAGCATTTTTGGTAAAAAAAAATAAAAAAAGTCTAAGAATTTGTTCAAAAAGCCTGAAATAGTCTTAGTTTCTTCAAGAAGCCCAGTCTTGGGAGCAGAGTTTCTTCAGAAAGTCAAAAAAAAAAAAAATTTAAAAAAAAAAATAACGCCCGATCTCGTAAGCTAAGCAGTGTCGGGCCTGGTTGGATGGGAGACCGCCTGGGAATACCAGGTGCTGGAAGCATTTTTGGTAAAAAAAAAAAAAGAAAAAAAAAAGAACGCCCGATCTCGTCTGATCTCGGAAGCTAAGCAGTGTCGGGCCTGGTTGGATGGGAGACCGCCTGGGAATACCAGGTTCTGGAAGCATTTTTGGTAAAAAAACAAAAAACAAAACAAAACAAAAAGTCTAAGAATTTTTTCAAAAAGCCTGAAATAGTCTTAGTTTCTTCAAGAAGCCCAGTCTTGGGAGCAGAGTTTCTTCAGAAAGTCAAAAAAAATAAAAATAAATAAATAAAGGCTAAGAATTTGTTCAAAAAGCCTGAAATAGTCTTAGTTTCTTCAAGAAGCCCAGTCTTGGGAGTTTCTTCAGAAAGTCAAAAAAAAGAAAAAAAAAAAGAACGCCTGATCTCGTCTGATCTCGGAAGCTAAGCAGTGTCGGGCCTGGTTGGATGGGAGACCGCCTGGGAATACCAGGTGCTGGAAGCATTTTTGGTAAAAAAAAATAAAAAAAGTCTAAGAATTTGTTCAAAAAGCCTGAAATAGTCTTAGTTTCTTCAAGAAGCCCAGTCTTGGGAGCAGAGTTTCTTCAGAAAGTCAAAAAAAAAAATAATAATAAAAAAAAAATAACGCCCGATCTCGTAAGCTAAGCAGTGTCGGGCCTGGTTGGATGGGAGACCGCCTGGGAATACCAGGTGCTCGAAGCATTTAAAAAAAAAAAAAAAAAAAAAAAAAAGAGTCTAAGAATGTGTTCAAAAAGCCTGAAATAGTCTTAGTTTCTTCAAAAAGCCCAGTCTTGGGAGCAGAGTTTCTTTAGAAAGTCAAAAAAAAAAAAAGAAAAAAAAAAAAGTCTAAGAATTTGTTCAAAAAGCCTGAAATAGTCTTAGTTTCTTCAAGAAGCCCAGTCTTGGGAGCAGAGTTTCTTCAGAAAGTCAAAAAAATAAAAATAAAAATAAAAAAAGAACGCCCGATCTTGTCTGATCTCGGAAGCTAAGCAGTGTCGGGACTGGTTGGATGGAAGACCGCCTGGGAATACCAGGTGCTGGAAGCATTTTTGGTAAAAAAAAGAGTCTAAGAATGTGTTCAAAAAGCCTGAAATAGTCTTAGTTTCTTCAAAAAGCCCAGTCTTGGGAGCAGTTTCTTCAGAAAGTCAAAAAAAAAAAAAAAAAAAAAAAAAAAGTCTAAGAATTTGTTCAAAAAGCCTGAAATAGTCTTAGTTTCTTCAAGAAGCCCAGTCTTGGGAGTTTCTTCAGAAAGTCAAAAAAAAGAAAAAAAAAAAGAACGCCCGATCTCGTCTGATCTCGGAAGCTAAGCAGTGTCGGGCCTGGTTGGATGGGAGACCGCCTGGGAATACCAGGTTCTGGAAGCATTTTTGGTAAAAAAACAAAAAACAAAACAAAACAAAAAGTCTAAGAATTTGTTCAAAAAGCCTGAAATAGTCTTAGTTTCTTCAAGAAGCCCAGTCTTGGGAGCAGAGTTTCTTCAGAAAGTCAAAAAAAAAAAAGTCTAAGAATTTGTTCAAAAAGCCTGAAATAGTCTTAGTTTCTTCAAGAAGCCCAGTCTTGGGAGCAGAGTTTCTTCAGAAAGTCCAAAAAAAAAAGAAAAAAAAAAAAAGAACGTCCGATCTCGTCTGATCTCGGAAGCTAAGCAGTGTCGGGACTGGTTGGATGGGAGACCGCCTGGGAATACCAGGTGCTGGAAGCATTTTTGGTAAAAAAAAAAAAAAAAAAAAAAAGTCTAAGAATTTGTTCAAAAAGCCTGAAATAGTCTTAGTTTCTTCAAGAAGCCCAGTCTTGGGAGCAGAGTTTCTTCAGAAAGTCAAAAAAAAAAAAAAAAGAACGCCCGATCTCGTCTGATCTCGGAAGCTAAGCAGTGTCGGGCCTGGTTGGATGGGAGACCGCCTGGGAATACCAGGTGCTGGAAGCATTTTTGGTAAAAAAAAAAAAAAAAAGTCTAAGAATTTGTTCAAAAAGCCTGAAATAGTCTTAGTTTCTTCAAGAAGCCCAGTCTTGTGAGCAGAGTTTCTTCAGAAAGTCCAAAAAAAAAAAAAAAAAAAAAAAAGTATAAGAATTTGTTCAAAAAGCCTGAAATAGTCTTAGTTTCTTCAAGAAGCCCAGTCTTGGGAGCAGAGTTTCTTCAGAAAGTCCAAAAAAAAAATAAATAATCAAAAAAAAATAACGCCCGATCTCGTCTGATCTCGGAAGCTAAGCAGTGTCGGGACTGGTTGGATGGGAGACCGCTTGGGAATACCAGGTGCTGGAAGCATTTTTGGTAAAAAAAATAAAAATAAAAAAAAAAAGTCTAAGAATTTGTTCAAAAAGCCTGAAATAGTCTTAGTTTCTTCAAGAAGCCCAGTCTTGGGAGCAGAGTTTCTTCAGAAAGTCAAAAAAAAAAAAAAAGAACGCCCGATCTCGTCTGATCTCGGAAGCTAAGCAGTGTCGGGCCTGGTTGGATGGGAGACCGCCTGGGAATACCAGGTGCTGGAAGCATTTTTGGTAAAAAAAAAAAAAAAAAAAAAAAAAAGTCTAAGAATTTGTTCAAAAAGCCTGAAATAGTCTTAGTTTCTTCAAAAAGCCCAGTCTTGGGAGCAGAGTTTCTTCAGAAAGTCAAAAAAAATAAAAAAAAATAAAAATAAAGGCTAAGAATTTGTTCAAAAAGCCTGAAATAGTCTTAGTTTCTTCAAGAAGCCCAGTCTTGGGAGTTTCTTCAGCAAGTCAAAAAAAAAAAAAAAAAAAAAAAGAACGCCCGATCTCGTCTGATCTCGGAAGCTAAGCAGTGTCGGGACTGGTTGGATGGGAGACCGCCTGGGAATACCAGGTGCTGGAAGCATTTTTGGTAAAAAAAATAAAAATAAAAAATAAAAGTCTAAGAATGTGTTCAAAAAGCCTGAAATAGTCTTAGTTTCTTCAAAAAGCCCAGTCTTGGGAGCAGTTTCTTCAGAAAGTCCAAAAAAAAAAAAAAAAAAAAAAGAGTCTAAGAATGTGTTCAAAAAGCCTTAAATAGTCTTAGTTTCTTCAAAAAGCCCAGTCTTGGGAGCAGAGTTTCTTCAGAAAGTCAAAAAAAAAAAGAAAAAAAAAAAGTCTAAGAATTTGTTCAAAAAGCCTGAAATAGTCTTAGTTTCTTCAAGAAGCACAGTCTTGGGAGTTTCTTCAGAAAGTCAAAAAAAAGAAAAAAAAAAAGAACGCCCGATCTCGTCTGATCTCGGAAGCTAAGCAGTGTCGGGCCTGGTTGGATGGGAGACCGCCTGGGAATACCAGGTTCTGGAAGCATTTTTGGTAAAAAAACAAAAAACAAAACAAAACAAAAAGTCTAAGAATTTGTTCAAAAAGCCTGAAATAGTCTTAGTTTCTTCAAGAAGCCCAGTCTTGGGAGCAGAGTTTCTTCAGAAAGTCAAAAAAAAAAAAAAAAAAAAAAAAAAAATAACGCCCGATCTCGTAAGCTAAGCAGTGTCGGGCCTGGTTGGATGGGAGACCGCCTGGGAATACCAGGTGCTGGAAGCATTTTTGGTAAAAAAAATAAAAATAAAAAATAAAAGTCTAAGAATTTGTTCAAAAAGCCTGAAATAGTCTTAGGCCGTTTCTCAATACGCGTTCTTGTCTGTACTTGTGTTCTTGTGAACTTGTGAAACGTCATCAGTTGGTGCCCAAGTACCGTCCCAATACACAAGTTTGCATTTTGGCAAGAACGGTTAAAATTCCCGGAAGTGTTCTTGACACGCCCATTTTACCGAGGATGCATAGGTTGGTAACTTGTGAACTTGACGGCAGAAATATCCCAGCATTCATTTCGGCATTCCAGGAAGGTCAATACAGTAAGTCGTTTTTCTACAATTTCTTACGCTATTTCATCACTATATTCACTTCTGAGAACATTTGATGCGAGAAATCAACTGTGTAGATTTCAAATTCTGGCATTTTTACGAAAATTTATGGCGAATCGAAAATGTGCTCAAACGTTTTTGGAAGTGAGAATCTCCATAACCGCCTGCTAGCTATAGCTAGCGAGCCAACCGGCCAGTCTGCTCACAGACTCGTTTTACCCCACAGTCAAGAGACCATTGCAGCAGCAGACGACATGGCAGAAGAAAGCCAGACACACAACTGTAAGAAAGTTTTACTTTCCGTACCGCTATTATTATGTAATTGCCTTCTGAATAATGTGATAACATTTTAATTGAAACAAAGGGACATCTGAGGAAACCGCAGCAGTAATTGCGTGGCGAGCGGCCAACGAGGCTCTCTTCACTGGTCGGAGGAATTCCTCCAAAAATGGATGGGAGTGAGTAACGTTATGCATAATTTGTGTTTGTACTACAGACTGTTATATAAAAAGGTTTGTACGCTAGGGGTAGTTGGTCGATTGGTGTGTTTGGTTGTGTCTGCCAGCCTGTCAGAAGAGTTTTATGCACCAAAATGAAAGAAAACAAATAAATACTATAAAGCTAAGAAAGCAAATTTAAAACAAAAAATAAAGAAGTTGTGTAAGTTACATTTTAGTCTGTTGAATATATGTGATTTAAAGTGGGTTGTAGTGTGATATGAAACACTGCAAAATACTAGTGACAAGCACAATAAATAGTATAGGTGAAATTTATGATTTGGTTATGATATGAATGCAGAAAGTTATATGGAGGCAGTATTGCACTTAAGTGTATGATAGTACATGCATGCAGGGAATAAGAGGAGTGACAGTAATACAAATAATAATTATTGTTAGTAGTAATATTAGTAATTGTGTTTACGTTGTCCTCTCTTCTTTTTGCTTTTTTCAGAGTATTTGTGAACAAGTCTGACCTGGCTATCACAGCCAAACAAGCTATGAAAAAATGGAATAACCTCAAGGAAAAATACAAGGTAACCTACCATTTAATCTCTTTTTCAGTAATGTAGTGGGACTAATTTAAGCTAGATTTACCAAGTTAATATGCAATTATTTTTACAAGTGGAGTACAAGTATTATAGGGCAAGGACATGCATTATCAAACACTTTTAGGAAATTGTAAACTAAACAACATATCCCAAACTTAATTTTTTTCTGTGTGGAAAATTAATATTATATGTTTGGCATCAGTATTTTAACTTCCATCATTATTGCATGATATCTTAAACTAACTTGACATGAAGGGAATTTATACAGGATAGCATTGCAACAAACATTTGTGGAGCCATTCAAACTGTGGAAACTTTTTGGGACTACAAATATGTTCAATAACAGTTTTCACCGTTTTATTTATACATAATTTTTTAGGAACTCAGGGATCCTCCAACAGGGAAAGGGGTGGAGGCAGGTGGAGTGACTGCTGCTACCTGGCAGTGGTACAGTCAGATGGATGCTGCACTCCAGGGGCAGCACTCAATAAGTCCGCCCCTGGTAGTGTCAGCAAATCTGACTGCCACTACAGGTGGCGTTGTCACCTCTCCGTCCTCTGCCCCTCCCAAAGAACGGGCCAACCCGCCACCAAGGAAGAGGGCCAGGGTCAGTGAGGCAATCCTGGATTTCATGAAGGAGCAGGCAGAGAGGGAAGAGGAGAGAGAGCAGGAGGCAGTGGCGAGGGTAGAGGCGAGGGAAAGAGCAGCGTCTGACAGGGCAGAGAGATACTTGACTCTCTTTGAGAGACTTGTAAATAAATTGTAAATAGCCTGTATTATTTGTAATGTTCTTGGTTTACGATTATTGTAATGAATTTTCTTCTATAAATATTTTTTAAATTGAGTTTCAGTCTGGATGGTAGATTAATAAACATTTGCAGTACATCAAGAAGTAATATGCAGGAAAGACAAATGGCAGTCAGAATCATGGCTTCTTTTTGACATTATTTGTAGACAGCCATCAAATTTGGCATGTTTCTTTTCAACTAAAATAGTTGGTGATTAATAGGTATTTTTTTCTGTTGTCATTGCCATTATGCTAGGTGTGCTTAAAAAAACAGTCAATGACCATATACACAGTATTTTTTATTATTCATCAACTAAACAATTTTACAGTCTAACTAATATAATGATACAAATAAATATATTACATTTTCAAGGTAACATTTTCATTTTCATTTATTCACTATTTATTTGACAGGGACAGTGCACACTTAAAATAATTAGAGAGTTATAATAAGAATAGAATAAGAGTTTTCTAGCAGCTAATTCGCATCTATTGTCCCTGGGCATTCACTCAGGTTTATCGCCTCAATCATAATCATGCTCCCGCAGACATGCAGGCAGCTCTCCAGGGGCAGACACCTGTGCAGCAAGTCTGGCACGGAGATTATTTCCTGAGGACTCCCTATCCCCATCAGGAACGTTCCCCTGATCTTCATCCTCATCGTGAAGTTCCTCCTCCTCCTCCAGGATATCATCTGTCGAGAGACAGAGGTTGTGGAGGATGCAGCATGCTGCAATAACTTTAGGGGCAAATAGAGGCCGAATCTCCAAAGCCCTCAGGAAGATGGCTCGCCAGCGGGTTTTTAGCATTCCAAAGGTACGCTCAATGATGTTCCTGGCCTTGGCATGGTGCTTGTTGAAGCGTGCTTCAACTTGGCCTGATGATTAAAATACAGGTAATGTAAAAATATATGTAGTGTTTCAAATGCAAAGTAACAAATCCAATAAAAATGTTCTCTGTGTATTCTTACCCGCTATAGGCTGGCGGTATGGAGTCATGAGGGTGAGAGGATGCTGCAGACATGGGTACCCCCCATCTCCAAGAAGAAAGGAGCCGGCTGGTGGATATAGGGACTCCTTGTACATTGGAGATCTCCGGAGGACAAGGGCATCATGGACTGACCCGGTGTTGCCAATGTAAATATCCAGAAATTTCCCTTTGCCATCACACACACCCTGGAGAACCACTGAAGGGAAGAGCTTGCGGTTGAAGTAACACTTCTTTTGTGGTTCAGCAGGTGGAAGTATTCTGACGTGGCACCCATCTATTGCTCCAGCCGTACAGCGGAATGCCTCATGGCCAGCCAAGCGAGCAAAGCCTGCCCCGACCTCCTCCATCTCTTCTGGCTTGGGGAAATGAATCACCTTGTGAACAATGGCCATCATGTCATCCACTATGCTGTGGACTATTCTGCCAACTGTGGCTCTCGGTATGGCGAAGATGTCTGCTGTCACTCTGTATGAGGTGCCACATGCAAGCCAGTAGAGACAGACAGCCACCTCGATTTCGTGGCTCCATCCATGTGGCTTTTGCCGAGGCAACATCTGGACCAGCAGGTTGATGGTTTCTCTGGAGAGCCTAAAGGCTGGTTTCAGGTCAGCTTCAGAGAAAAAAACTCTGAGGATTGGCACGTAGTTATTTATTTGTACATACCTCTGAGAAGGCGTTTGATCCTGTGTTTAAAAAAGAAATACACACACACATATATTATATATATATATATATATATATATATACACAGTATACACTGTATATAATTACTTATCATCAATTAACATTCTAAAAGTATTTTTTTATTACTATCATTTTGGTATAATTTTGGTATTGGAGAAGGAGTGGGAAGCAAGGAAAGGCCAACACAATGGTAAGTAAAAAAAAAGGCTGTTCCATTCCTTCTAGTCTGGTTATATGTATTTCTTAAAATTATGTAGGCTACAGATGTACTAATAAACTTTACTTGATTTCTTTTACAAGGCTTTCCTGAGTTGTTTTATCTGCAAATGTAAATGTGAGTGTGAACCTTTGTTTGATACAGGTCTAAGGTAGTGCAGAGCATACTGTAATTTAAGCTACTCAAACAAGCTATTCTATTTACCTAATCCCAATGTATTGGATAAGGAATCTATAAACTAGTAATTTTTCCTATTCATCCAGGGTTCTCCCCTAGGATTTTGTGAGGAGGTGATGGTACTGGGGGGCACAATCAACATGATCAAATGTAGCTTGATTGATGTAATCAATTGTAATATTGAGTGATGAAAAAATTGCTTTATATTAACTAGGGGTACAGTATCCCTGTTGAGAACCCTGTTTTAACATTTCAATCTACTTGATCACATTGTTTGCCACTATTATTTAAGTTCAGTGCTGATTTAAGTCAACTTTATAAGATAATGTACGTACATAATCAGAGACAAACGCTAAAATAGCATATTGTCGTTCCATCTTCCTCCTCCTCATCCTGGTTCTCCTCATTTGTAGACGCCTTCTCAGCTCAGCAACTTCCTCTTCTGCTTCTTGGTAAAGTATACCCATGGTGACTGCTAACATTACCCGGTCCATCTTTGACCTAACAGTTATTTAACCTTAAGTATTTGATCTTCTCCAAACAATAGACTACTTGAATGACAAACAATAGCCTGCGCTTTACCGGCGTTTTTTTCCCGCCTTTGGCTAGTGATGTAACAGTTACACAAACAAACAACAGAAGCAGAATGAAAGGAGACAGGCGTTGCTTTATTGTTATGAATATACATTACATTGTAGTGTACAGTTGTAGAGTTAGTTATCCCTTGAGCTGAGGGTAGGCTTGGGTGATAAAGCCTGGCTGTTATCGTCAATAATTATCGTTATGTTTGGGTACTGCAGACGGCGTCTGTGCGGGGGTATTATTGCACAATACCAGCAAGAACCTGCAAGAACACATCGTCTCAAACTGTCAGCAGCGTTCTGTGTGCTCGTCACCTTGTGAGTTCATTCTTCCAAGAACAACTAGCAAGAGCGTTCTCCCCAAGAACACGAGTACATTCTTTGCATTCTTGGTATTGAGAAACAGCCTTAGTTTCTTCAAGAAGCCCAGTCTTGGGAGCAGAGTTTCTTCAGAAAGTCCAAAAAAAAAAAAAAAAAAAAAAAGAACGTCCGATCTCGTCTGATCTCGGAAGCTAAGCAGTGTCGGGACTGGTTGGATGGGAGACCGCCTGGGAATACCAGGTGCTGGAAGCATTTTTGGTAAAAAAAAAAAAAAAAAAAAGTCTAAGAATTTGTTCAAAAAGCCTGAAATAGTCTTAGTTTCTTCAAGAAGCCCAGTCTTGGGAGCAGAGTTTCTTCAGAAAGTCAAAAAAAAAAAAAAAAAAAAAAGTCTAAGAATTTGTTCAAAAAGCCTGAAATAGTCTTAGTTTCTTCAAGAAGCCCAGTCTTGGGAGCAGAGTTTCTTCAGAAAGTCAAAAAAAATAATAATAAAAAAAAAATAATAACGCCCGATCTCATAAGCTAAGCAGTGTCGGGCCTGGTTGGATGGGAGACCGCCTGGGAATACCAGGTGCTCGAAGCATTTAAAAAAAAAAAAAAAAAAAAAAAAAAAGAGTCTAAGAATGTGTTCAAAAAGCCTGAAATAGTCTTAGTTTCTTCAAAAAGCCCAGTCTTGGGAGCAGAGTTTCTTCAGAAAGTCAAAAAAATAAAAATAAAAATAAAAATAAAAAAAGAACGCCCGATCTTGTCTGATCTCGGAAGCTAAGCAGGGTCGGGACTGGTTGGATGGAAGACCGCCTGGGAATACCAGGTGCTGGAAGCATTTTTGGTAAAAAAAAGAGTCTAAGAATGTGTTCAAAAAGCCTGAAATAGTCTTAGTTTCTTCAAAAAGCCCAGTCTTGGGAGCAGTTTCTTCAGAAAGTCAAAAAAAATAAAAAAAAATAAAAAAAAGTCTAAGAATTTGTTCAAAAAGCCTGAAATAGTCTTAGTTTCTTCAAGAAGCCCAGTCTTGGGAGTTTCTTCAGAAAGTCAAAAAAAAGAAAAAAAAAAAGAACGCCCGATCTCGTCTGATCTCGGAAGCTAAGCAGTGTCGGGCCTGGTTGGATGGGAGACCGCCTGGGAATACCAGGTGCTGGAAGCATTTTTGGTAAAAAAAAATAAAAAAATAAAAAAAGTCTAAGAATTTGTTCAAAAAGCCTGAAATAGTCTTAGTTTCTTCAAGAAGCCCAGTCTTGGGAGCAGAGTTTCTTCAGAAAGTCAAAAAAAAATAAAAAAAAATAAAAATAAAGGCTAAGAATTTGTTCAAAAAGCCTGAAATAGTCTTAGTTTCTTCAAGAAGCCCAGTCTTGGGAGTTTCTTCAGCAAGTCAAAAAAAAAAAAAAAAAAAAAAGAACGCCCGATCTCGTCTGATCTCGGAAGCTAAGCAGTGTCGGGCCTGGTTGGATGGGAGACCGCCTGGGAATACCAGGTGCTGGAAGCATTTAAAAAAAAAAAATTAAAAAAAAAAAGACTCTAAGAATGTGTTCAAAAAGCCTGAAATAGTCTTAGTTTCTTCAAAAAGCCCAGTCTTGGGAGCAGAGTTTCTTCAGAAAGTCAAAAAAAAAAGAAAAAAAAAAAAAGTCTAAGAATTTGTTCAAAAAGCCTGAAATAGTCTTAGTTTCTTCAAGAAGCCCAGTCTTGGGAGCAGAGTTTCTTCAGAAAGTCAAAAATAAAAAATAAAAAAAATAAATAAAAAAAGAACGCCCGATCTCGTCTGATCTCGGAAGCTAAGCAGTGTCGGGCCTGGTTGGATGGGAGACCGCCTGGGAATACCAGGTGCTGGAAGCATTTAAAAAAAAAAAATTAAAAAAAAAAAGACTCTAAGAATGTGTTCAAAAAGCCTGAAATAGTCTTAGTTTCTTCAAAAAGCCCAGTCTTGGGAGCAGAGTTTCTTCAGAAAGTCAAAAAAAAAAGAAAAAAAAAAAAAGTCTAAGAATTTGTTCAAAAAGCCTGAAATAGTCTTAGTTTCTTCAAGAAGCCCAGTCTTGGGAGCAGAGTTTCTTCAGAAAGTCAAAAAAATAAAAATAAAAATAAAAATAAAAAAAGAACGCCCGATCTCGTCTGATCTCGGAAGCTAAGCAGTGTCGGGACTGGTTGGATGGAAGACCGCCTGGGAATACCAGGTGCTGGAAGCATTTTTGGTAAAAAAAAAAAAAAAAAAAAAAAAAGTCTAAGAATGTGTTCAAAAAGCCTGAAATAGTCTTAGTTTCTTCAAAAAGCCCAGTCTTGGGAGCAGAGTTTCTTCAAAAAGTAAAAAAAAAAAAAAAAAAAAAAAAGTCTAAGAATTTGTTCAAAAAGCCTGAAATAGTCTTAGTTTCTTCAAGAAGCCCAGTCTTGGGAGCAGAGTTTCTTCAGAAAGTCAAAAAAAAAAAAAAAGAACGCCCGATCTCGTCTGATCTCGGAAGCTAAGCAGTGTCGGGCCTGGTTGGATGGGAGACCGCCTGGGAATACCAGGTGCTGGAAGCATTTTTGGTAAAAAAAAAAAAAAAAAAAAAAAAAAAGTCTAAGAATTTGTTCAAAAAGCCTGAAATAGTCTTAGTTTCTTCAAAAAGCCCAGTCTTGGGAGCAGAGTTTCTTCAGAAAGTCAAAAAAAATAAAAATAAATAAAAATAAAGGCTAAGAATTTGTTCAAAAAGCCTGAAATAGTCTTAGTTTCTTCAAGAAGCCCAGTCTTGGGAGTTTCTTCAGCAAGTCAAAAAAAAAAAAAAAAAAAAAAAGAACGCCCGATCTCGTCTGATCTCGGAAGCTAAGCAGTGTCGGGACTGGTTGGATGGGAGACCGCCTGGGAATACCAGGTGCTGGAAGCATTTTTGGTAAAAAAATAAATAAAAATAAAAAAGTCTAAGAATTTGTTCAAAAAGCCTGAAATAGTCTTAGTTTCTTCAAGAAGCCCAGTCTTGGGAGCAGAGTTTCTTCAGAAAGTCAAAAAAAATAAAAAAATAAAATAACGCCCGATCTCGTCTGATCTCGGAAGCTAAGCAGTGTCGGGCCTGGTTGGATGGGAGACCGCCTGGGAATACCAGGTGCTGGAAGCATTTTTGGTAAAAAAAAAAAAAAAAAAAAAAAAAGTCTAAGAATGTGTTCAAAAAGCCTGAAATAGTCTTAGTTTCTTCAAAAAGCCCAGTCTTGGGAGCAGAGTTTCTTCAGAAAGCCAAAAAAAAGTCTAAGAATTTGTTCAAAAAGCCTGAAATAGTCTTAGTTTCTTCAAAAAGCCCAGTCTTGGGAGCAGAGTTTCTTCAAAAAGTAAAAAAAAAAAAAAAAAAAAAAAATTCTAAGAATTTGTTCAAAAAGCCTGAAATAGTCTTAGTTTCATCAA
>NC_138732.1:34814749-34822249 GCF_965113295.1 Leuciscus leuciscus
TCAGAAAGTCAAAAAAAAATAAAAAAAATAAAAAAAATAACGCCCGATCTCGTAAGCTAAGCAGTGTCGGGCCTGGTTGGATGGGAGACCGCCTGGGAATACCAGGTGCTCGAAGCATTTAAAAAAAAAAAAAAAAAAAAAAAAAAGAGTCTAAGAATGTGTTCAAAAAGCCTGAAATAGTCTTAGTTTCTTCAAAAAGCCCAGTCTTGGGAGCAGAGTTTCTTCAGAAAGTCAAAAAAAAAAGTCTAAGAATTTGTTCAAAAAGCCTGAAATAGTCTTAGTTTCTTCAAGAAGCCCAGTCTTGGGAGCAGAGTTTCTTCAGAAAGTCAAAAAAATAAAAATAAAAATAAAAATAAAAAAAGAACGCCCGATCTCGTCTGATCTCGGAAGCTAAGCAGTGTCGGGACTGGTTGGATGGAAGACCGCCTGGGAATACCAGGTGCTGGAAGCATTTTTGGTAAAAAAAAAAATAAAAAATAAAAAAGTCTAAGAATGTGTTCAAAAACCCTGAAATAGTCTTAGTTTCTTCAAAAAGCCCAGTCTTGGGAGCAGAGTTTCTTCAAAAAGTAAAAAAAAAAAAAAAAAAAAAAAAATTCTAAGAATTTGTTCAAAAAGCCTGAAATAGTCTTAGTTTCTTCAAGAAGCCCAGTCTTGGGAGCAGAGTTTCTTCAGAAAGTCCAAAAAAAAAAAAAATAATCAAAAAAAAATAACGCCTGATCTCGTCTGATCTCGGAAGCTAAGCAGTGTCGGGACTGGTTGGATGGGAGACCGCCTGGGAATACCAGGTGCTGGAAGCATTTTTGGTAAAAAAAATAAAAATAAAAAAAAAAAGTCTAAGAATTTGTTCAAAAAGCCTGAAATAGTCTTAGTTTCTTCAAGAAGCCCAGTCTTGGGAGCAGAGTTTCTTCAGAAAGTCAAAAAAAAAAAAAAGAACGCCCGATCTCGTCTGATCTCGGAAGCTAAGCAGTGTCGGGCCTGGTTGGATGGGAGACCCGCCTGGGAATACCAGGTGCTGGAAGCATTTTTGGTAAAAAAAAAAAAAAAAAAAAAAGTCTAAGAATTTGTTCAAAAAGCCTGAAATAGTCTTAGTTTCTTCAAGAAGCCCAGTCTTGGGAGCAGAGTTTCTTCAGAAAGTCAAAAAAAAAAAAAAAAAAAAAAAGTCTAAGAATTTGTTCAAAAAGCCTGAAATAGTCTTAGTTTCTTCAAGAAGCAGTCTTGGGAGTTTCTTCAGAAAGTCAAAAAAAAAAAAAAAAAAAATAACGCCCGATCTCGTCTGATCTCGGAAGCTAAGCAGTGTCGGGCCTGGTTGGATGGGAGACCGCCTGGGAATACCAGGTGCTGGAAGCATTTTTGGTAAAAAAATAAATAAAAATAAAAAAGTCTAAGAATTTGTTCAAAAAGCCTGAAATAGTCTTAGTTTCTTCAAGAAGCCCAGTCTTGGGAGCAGAGTTTCTTCAGAAAGTCAAAAAAAAATAAAAAAAAATAAATAAAGGCTAAGAATTTGTTCAAAAAGCCTGAAATAGTCTTAGTTTCTTCAAGAAGCCCAGTCTTGGGAGTTTCTTCAGAAAGTCAAAAAAAAGAAAAAAAAAAAGAACGCCCGATCTCGTCTGATCTCGGAAGCTAAGCAGTGTCGGGCCTGGTTGGATGGGAGACCGCCTGGGAATACCAGGTTCTGGAAGCATTTTTGGTAAAAAAACAAAAAACAAAACAAAACAAAAAGTCTAAGAATTTGTTCAAAAAGCCTGAAATAGTCTTAGTTTCTTCAAGAAGCCCAGTCTTGGGAGCAGAGTTTCTTCAGAAAGTAAAAAAAATAAAAAAATAAAAAAAATAAAAAAAGAACGCCCGATCTCGTCTGATCTCGGAAGCTAAGCAGTGTCGGGACTGGTTGGATGGGAGACCGCCTGGGAATACCAGGTGCTGGAAGCATTTTTGGTAAAAAAAAAAATAAATAAAAAAAAAAGTCTAAGAATTTGTTCAAAAAGCCTGAAATAGTCTTAGTTTCTTCAAGAAGCCCAGTCTTGGGAGCAGAGTTTCTTCAGAAAGTCAAAAAAAAAAAGAAAAAAAAGAACGCCCGATCTCGTCTGATCTCGGAAGCTAAGCAGTGTCGGGCCTGGTTGGATGGGAGACCGCCTGGGAATAGCAGGTGCTGGAAGCATTTTTGGTAAAAAAAATAAAATAAAAAAAAAAGAGTCTAAGAATGTGTTCAAAAAGCCTGAAATAGTCTTAGTTTCTTCAAAAAGCCCAGTCTTGGGAGCAGAGTTTCTTCAGAAAGTCAAAAAAAAAAAAAAAAAAAAAAAAAAAAGTCGAAGAATTTGTTTAAAAAGCCTGAAATAGTCTTAGTTTCTTCAAGAAGCACAGTCTTGGGAGTTTCTTCAGAAAGTCAAAAAAAAGAAAAAAAAAAAGAACGCCCGATCTCGTCTGATCTCGGAAGCTAAGCAGTGTCGGGCCTGGTTGGATGGGAGACCGCCTGGGACTACCAGGTTCTGGAAGCATTTTTGGTAAAAAAACAAAAAACAAAACAAAACAAAAAGTCTAAGAATTTGTTCAAAAAGCCTGAAATAGTCATAGTTTCTTCAAGAAGCCCAGTCTTGGGAGCAGAGTTTCTTCAGAAAGTCAAAAAAAAAAAAAAAAAAAAGAGTCTAAGAATGTGTTCAAAAAGCCTGAAATAGTCTTAGTTTCTTCAAGAAGCCCAGTCTTGGGAGTTTCTTCAGCAAGTCAAAAAAAAAAAAAAAAAAAAAGAACGCCCGATCTCGTCTGATCTCGGAAGCTAAGCATTGTCGGGCCTGGTTGGATGGGAGACCGCCTGGGAATACCAGGTGCTGGAAGCATTTTTGGTAAAAAAAAAAAAAAGTCTAAGAATTTGTTCAAAAAGCCTGAAATAGTCTTAGTTTCTTCAAAAAGCCCAGTCTTGGGAGCAGAGTTTCTTCAGAAAGTCAAAATAAAGAAAAAAAAAAAGAACGCCCGATCTCGTCTGATCTCGGAAGCTAAGCAGTGTCGGGCCTGGTTGGATGGGAGACCGCCTGGGAATACCAGGTGCTGGAAGCATTTTTGGTAAAAAAAACAAAAACAAAAACAAAACAAAAAGTCTAAGAATTTTTTTCAAAAAGCCTGAAATAGTCTTAGTTTCTTCAAGATGCCCAGTCTTGGGAGCAGAGTTTCTTCAGAAAGTCAAAAAAAAAAAAAAAAAAAAAAAAAGTCTAAGAATTTGTTCAAAAAGCCTGAAATAGTCTTAGTTTCTTCAAGAAGCCCAGTCTTGGGAGCAGAGTTTCTTCAGAAAGTCAAAAAAAAAAAAAAAAAAAAAAAAAAACAGTCTAAGAATTTGTTCAAAAAGCCTGAAATAGTCTTAGTTTCTTCAAGAAGCACAGTCTTGGGAGTTTCTTCAGAAAGTAAAAAAAAAGAAAAAAAAAAAGAACGCCCGATCTCGTCTGATCTCGGAAGCTAAGCAGTGTCGGGCCTGGTTGGATGGGAGACTGCCTGGGAATACCAGGTGCTGGAAGCATTTTTGGTAAAAAAAAAAAAAAAAAAAGTCTAAGAATTTGTTCAAAAAGCCTGAAATAGTCTTAGTTTCTTCAAGAAGCCCAGTCTTGGGAGCAGAGTTTCTTCAGAAAGTCAAAAAAAAATAAAAAAAAATATAAATAAAGGCTAAGAATTTGTTCAAAAAGCCTGAAATAGTCTTAGTTTCTTCAAGAAGCACAGTCTTGGGAGTTTCTTCAGAAAGTCAAAAAAAAGAAAAAAAAAAAGAACGCCCGATCTCGTCTGATCTCGGAAGCTAAGCAGTGTCGGGCCTGGTTGGTTGGGAGACCGCCTGGGAATACCAGGTGCTGGAAGCATTTTTGGTAAAAAAAACAAAAACAAAAACAAAACAAAAAGTCTAAGAATTTTTTTCAAAAAGCCTAAAATAGTCTTAGTTTCTTCAAGATGCCCAGTCTTGGGAGCAGAGTTTCTTCAGAAAGTCAAAAAAAAAAAAAAAAAAAAAAAAAAAACAGTCTAAGAATTTGTTCAAAAAGCCTGAAATAGTCTTAGTTTCTTCAAGAAGCACAGTCTTGGGAGTTTCTTCAGAAAGTCAAAAAAAAGAAAAAAAAAAAGAACGCCCGATCTCGTCTGATCTCGGAAGCTAAGCAGTGTCGGGCCTGGTTGGATGGGAGACTGCCTGGGAATACCAGGTGCTGGAAGCATTTTTGGTAAAAAAAAAAAAAAAAAAAGTCTAAGAATTTGTTCAAAAAGCCTGAAATAGTCTTAGTTTCTTCAAGAAGCCCAGTCTTGGGAGCAGAGTTTCTTCAGAAAGTCAAAAAAAAATAAAAAAAAATATAAATAAAGGCTAAGAATTTGTTCAAAAAGCCTGAAATAGTCTTAGTTTCTTCAAGAAGCACAGTCTTGGGAGTTTCTTCAGAAAGTCAAAAAAAAGAAAAAAAAAAAGAACGCCCGATCTCGTCTGATCTCGGAAGCTAAGCAGTGTCGGGCCTGGTTGGATGGGAGACCGCCTGGGAATACCAGGTGCTGGAAGCATTTTTGGTAAAAAAAAAAAAAAAAAAAAAAAAAGTCTAAGAATTTTTTCAAAAAGCCTGAAATAGTCTTAGTTTCTTCAAGAAGCCCAGTCTTGGGAGCAGAGTTTCTTCAGAAAGTCAAAAAAAAAAAAAAAAAAAAAAAAAAAAAGTCTAAGAATTTGTTCAAAAACCCTGAAATAGTCTTAGTTTCTTCAAGAAGCCCAGTCTTGGGAGCAGAGTTTCTTCAGAAAGTCCCAAAAAAAAAAAAAAAAAAAAAGAGTCTAAGAATGTGTTCAAAAAGCCTGAAATAGTCTTAGTTTCTTCAAAAAGCCCAGTCTTGGGAGCAGAGTTTCTTCAGAAAGTCAAAAAAAAATAAATACCAGGTGAACGCCCGATCTCGTCTGATCTCGGAAGCTAAGCAGTGTCGGGCCTGGTTGGATGGGAGACCGCCTGGGAATACCAGGTGCTGGAAGCATTTTTGGTAAAAAAAAAAATAAAAATAAAAAAGTCTAAGAATTTGTTCAAAAAGCCTGAAATAGTCTTAGTTTCTTCAAGAAGCCCAGTCTTGGGAGCAGAGTTTCTTCAGAAAGTCAAAAAAATATATAAAAAAAATAAAAAAATAACGCCCGATCTCGTAAGCTAAGCAGTGTCGGGCCTGGTTGGATGGGAGACCGCCTGGGAATACCAGGTGCTCGAAGCATTTAAAAAAAAAAAAAAAAAAAAAAAAAAGAGTCTAAGAATGTGTTCAAAAAGCCTGAAATAGTCTTAGTTTCTTCAAAAAGCCCAGTCTTGGGAGCAGAGTTTCTTCAGAATGTCAAAAAAAAAAGAAACAAAAAAAAGTCTAAGAATTTGTTCAAAAAGCCTGAAATAGTCTTAGTTTCTTCAAGAAGCCCAGTCTTGGGAGCAGAGTTTCTTCAGAAAGTCAAAAAAAAATAAAAAAAATAAAAAAAATAACGCCCGATCTCGTAAGCTAAGCAGTGTCGGGCCTGGTTGGATGGGAGACCGCCTGGGAATACCAGGTGCTCGAAGCATTTAAAAAAAAAAAAAAAAAAAAAAAAAAAGAGTCTAAGAATGTGTTCAAAAAGCCTGAAATAGTCTTAGTTTCTTCAAAAAGCCCAGTCTTGGGAGCAGAGTTTCTTCAGAAAGTCAAAAAAAAAAGTCTAAGAATTTGTTCAAAAAGCCTGAAATAGTCTTAGTTTCTTCAAGAAGCCCAGTCTTGGGAGCAGAGTTTCTTCAGAAAGTCAAAAAAATAAAAATAAAAATAAAAATAAAAAAAGAACGCCCGATCTCGTCTGATCTCGGAAGCTAAGCAGTGTCGGGACTGGTTGGATGGAAGACCGCCTGGGAATACCAGGTGCTGGAAGCATTTTTGGTAAAAAAAAAAAAAAAAAATAAAAAAGTCTAAGAATGTGTTCAAAAACCCTGAAATAGTCTTAGTTTCTTCAAAAAGCCCAGTCTTGGGAGCAGAGTTTCTTCAAAAAGTAAAAAAAAAAAAAAAAAAAAAAAATTCTAAGAATTTGTTCAAAAAGCCTGAAATAGTCTTAGTTTCTTCAAGAAGCCCAGTCTTGGGAGCAGAGTTTCTTCAGAAAGTCCAAAAAAAAAAAAAAAAATCAAAAAAAAATAACGCCTGATCTCGTCTGATCTCGGAAGCTAAGCAGTGTCGGGACTGGTTGGATGGGAGACCGCCTGGGAATACCAGGTGCTGGAAGCATTTTTGGTAAAAAAAATAAAAATAAAAAAAAAAAGTCTAAGAATTTGTTCAAAAAGCCTGAAATAGTCTTAGTTTCTTCAAGAAGCCCAGTCTTGGGAGCAGAGTTTCTTCAGAAAGTCAAAAAAAAAAAAAAAGAACGCCCGATCTCGTCTGATCTCGGAAGCTAAGCAGTGTCGGGCCTGGTTGGATGGGAGACCCGCCTGGGAATACCAGGTGCTGGAAGCATTTTTGGAAAAAAAAAAAAAAAAAAAAAAAGTCTAAGAATTTGTTCAAAAAGCCTGAAATAGTCTTAGTTTCTTCAAGAAGCCCAGTCTTGGGAGCAGAGTTTCTTCAGAAAGTCAAAAAAAAAAAAAAAAAAAAAAAAAAAAAAAGTCTAAGAATTTGTTCAAAAAGCCTGAAATAGTCTTAGTTTCTTCAAGAAGCAGTCTTGGGAGTTTCTTCAGAAAGTCAAAAAAAAATAAAAAAAAAATAACGCCCGATCTCGTCTGATCTCGGAAGCTAAGCAGTGTCGGGCCTGGTTGGATGGGAGACCGCCTGGGAATACCAGGTGCTGGAAGCATTTTTGGTAAAAAAATAAATAAAAATAAAAAAGTCTAAGAATTTGTTCAAAAAGCCTGAAATAGTCTTAGTTTCTTCAAGAAGCCCAGTCTTGGGAGCAGAGTTTCTTCAGAAAGTCAAAAAAAAAAAAAAAAAAAAAAATAAAGGCTAAGAATTTGTTCAAAAAGCCTGAAATAGTCTTAGTTTCTTCAAGAAGCCCAGTCTTGGGAGTTT
This sequence comes from Leuciscus leuciscus, assembly GCF_965113295.1. NCBI lineage: Eukaryota > Metazoa > Chordata > Actinopteri > Cypriniformes > Leuciscidae > Leuciscus > Leuciscus leuciscus. Next base: position 34,821,716 of record NC_138732.1, read on the forward strand.
CTTCAGAAAGTCAAAAAAAAGAAAAAAAAAAAGAACGCCCGATCTCGTCTGATCTCGGAAGCTAAGCAGTGTCGGGCCTGGTTGGATGGGAGACCGCCTGGGAATACCAGGTTCTGGAAGCATTTTTGGTAAAAAAACAAAAAACAAAACAAAACAAAAAGTCTAAGAATTTGTTCAAAAAGCCTGAAATAGTCTTAGTTTCTTCAAGAAGCCCAGTCTTGGGAGCAGAGTTTCTTCAGAAAGTAAAAAAAATAAAAAAATAAAAAAAATAAAAAAAGAACGCCCGATCTCGTCTGATCTCGGAAGCTAAGCAGTGTCGGGACTGGTTGGATGGGAGACCGCCTGGGAATACCAGGTGCTGGAAGCATTTTTGGTAAAAAAATAAAAAAATAAAAAAAAAAGTCTAAGAATTTGTTCAAAAAGCCTGAAATAGTCTTAGTTTCTTCAAGAAGCCCAGTCTTGGGAGCAGAGTTTCTTCAGAAAGTCAAAAAAAAAAAGAAAAAAAAGAATGCCCGATCTCGTCTGATCTCGGAA
>NC_138732.1:34832249-34844749 GCF_965113295.1 Leuciscus leuciscus
GCATTTTTTTCTTCTTCTCTGATTCGATCATAAACTTGCGCATTACGTACCGTTTCAAAGCTGGCGAACGATCCCGCGCTTCAGCGTCATCACTACGACACTGCATTATTACGGCTTTTGTTCACACAGCGCGCGTTCCTGCTGCGTCACGTGATTGTTGCGGTGCGTTCAAATACAGATATTTATTTTTAAAAAGACAAGTTATTTCGAGTCATTTACCTCAAGTCCGAGTCAAGTCTCAAGTCATGAATATCAAGTCAAAGTCAAGTCAAGTCTTTTATTAATATTTGTCAAGCAAGTCTCAAGTCCTAAAATTTGCGACTTAAGTCTGACTCGAGTCAAGTCATATGACTCGAGTCCCCCATCTCTGCTAAGCAGTGTCGGGCCTGGTTGGATGGGAGACCGCCTGGGAATACCAGGTGCTGGAAGCATTTTTGGTAAAAAAAAAAAAAAAAAAAAAAAAGTCTAAGAATTTGTTCAAAAAGCCTGAAATAGTCTTAGTTTCTTCAAGAAGCCCAGTCTTGGGAGCAGAGTTTCTTCAGAAAGTCAAAAAAAAATAAAAAAAAAATGAATAAAGGCTAAGAATTTGTTCAAAAAGCCTGAAATAGTCTTAGTTTCTTCAAGAAGCACAGTCTTGGGAGTTTCTTCAGAAAGTCAAAAAAAAGAAAAAAAAAAAGAACGCCCGATCTCGTCTGATCTCGGAAGCTAAGCAGTGTCGGGCCTGGTTGGATGGGAGACCGCCTGGGAATACCAGGTGCTGGAAGCATTTTTGGTAAAAAAAAAAAAAAAAAAAAAAAAGTCTAAGAATTTTTTCAAAAAGCCTGAAATAGTCTTAGTTTCTTCAAGAAGCCCAGTCTTGGGAGCAGAGTTTCTTCAGAAAGTCAAAAAAAAAAAAAAAAAAAAAAAAAGTCTAAGAATTTGTTCAAAAACCCTGAAATAGTCTTAGTTTCTTCAAGAAGCCCAGTCTTGGGAGCAGAGTTTCTTCAGAAAGTCCAAAAAAAAAAAAAAAAAAAAAAGAGTCTAAGAATGTGTTCAAAAAGCCTGAAATAGTCTTAGTTTCTTCAAAAAGCCCAGTCTTGGGAGCAGAGTTTCTTCAGAAAGTCAAAAAAAAAAAATAATAAAAAAAAAAATAAAGAACGCCCGATCTCGTCTGATCTCGGAAGCTAAGCAGTGTCGGGCCTGGTTGGATGGGAGACCGCCTGGGAATACCAGGTGCTGGAAGCATTTTTGGTAAAAAAAAAAAAAAAAAAAAAAAAGTCTAAGAATTTGTTCAAAAAGCCTGAAATAGTCTTAGTTTCTTCAAGAAGCCCAGTCTTGGGAGCAGAGTTTCTTCAGAAAGTCAAAAAAAAAAAAAAAAAAAAAAAAAAAAAGTCTAAGAATTTGTTCAAAAAGCCTGAAATAGTCTTAGTTTCTTCAAGAAGCACAGTCTTGGGAGTTTCTTCAGAAAGTCAAAAAAAAAATAAAAAAAAATAACGCCCGATCTCGTCTGATCTCGGAAGCTAAGCAGTGTCGGGCCTGGTTGGATGGGAGACCGCCTGGGAATACCAGGTGCTGGAAGCATTTTTGGTAAAAAAAAAATAAAAAATAAAAAGTCTAAGAATTTGTTCAAAAAGCCTGAAATAGTCTTAGTTTCTTCAAGAAGCCCAGTCTTGGGAGCAGAGTTTCTTCAGAAAGTCAAAAAAAAATAAAATAAAAATAAATAAAGGCTAAGAATTTGTTCAAAAAGCCTGAAATAGTCTTAGTTTCTTCAAGAAGCCCAGTCTTGGGAGCAGAGTTTCTTCAGAAAGTCCAAAAAAAAAAAAAAAGAACGCCCGATCTCGTCTGATCTCGGAAGCTAAGCAGTGTCGGGCCTGGTTGGATGGGAGACCGCCTGGGAATACCAGGTTCTGGAAGCATTTTTGGTAAAAAAACAAAAAACAAAACAAAACAAAAAGTCTAAGAATTTGTTCAAAAAGCCTGAAATAGTCTTAGTTTCTTCAAGAAGCCCAGTCTTGGGAGCAGAGTTTCTTCAGAAAGTCAAAAAAAATAAAATAAAAAAAAAGTCTAAGAATTTGTTCAAAAAGCCTGAAATAGTCTTAGTTTCTTCAAGAAGCCCAGTCTTGGGAGCAGAGTTTCTTCAGAAAGTCCAAAAAAAATAAAAAAATAAAAAAAGAACGTCCGATCTCGTCTGATCTCGGAAGCTAAGCAGTGTCGGGACTGGTTGGATGGGAGACCGCCTGGGAATACCAGGTGCTGGAAGCATTTTTGGTAAAAAAAAAAAAAAAAAAAAAAAAAAAAAAGTCTAAGAATTTGTTCAAAAAGCCTGAAATAGTCTTAGTTTCTTCAAGAAGCCCAGTCTTGGGAGCAGAGTTTCTTCAGAAAGTCAAAAAAAAAAAAAAAAGAACGCCCGATCTCGTCTGATCTCGGAAGCTAAGCAGTGTCGGGCCTGGTTGGATGGGAGACCGCCTGGGAATACCAGGTGCTGGAAGCATTTTTGGTAAAAAAAAATAAAAAAAGTCTAAGAATTTGTTCAAAAAGCCTGAAATAGTCTTAGTTTCTTCAAGAAGCCCAGTCTTGGGAGCAGAGTTTCTTCAGAAAGTCCAAAAAAAAATAAAAATAATCAAAAAAAAAATAACGCCCGATCTCGTCTGATCTCGGAAGCTAAGCAGTGTCGGGCCTGGTTGGATGGGAGACCGCCTGGGAATACCAGGTGCTGGAAGCATTTTTGGTAAAAAAAAAATAAAAAATAAAAAGTCTAAGAATTTGTTCAAAAAGCCTGAAATAGTCTTAGTTTCTTCAAGAAGCCCAGTCTTGGGAGCAGAGTTTCTTCAGAAAGTCAAAAAAAAATAAAATAAAAATAAATAAAGGCTAAGAATTTGTTCAAAAAGCCTGAAATAATCTTAGTTTCTTCAAGAAGCCCAGTCTTGGGAGCAGAGTTTCTTCAGAAAGTCCAAAAAAAAAAAAAAAAGAACACCCGATCTCGTCTGATCTCGGAAGCTAAGCAGTGTCGGGCCTGGTTGGATGGGAGACCGCCTGGGAATACCAGGTTCTGGAAGCATTTTTGGTAAAAAAACAAAAAACAAAACAAAACAAAAAGTCTAAGAATTTTTTTCAAAAAGCCTGAAATAGTCTTAGTTTCTTCAAGAAGCCCAGTCTTGGGAGCAGAGTTTCTTCAGAAAGTCAAAAAAAAAAAAAAAAAAAAAAAAAGTCTAAGAATTTGTTCAAAAAGCCTGAAATAGTCTTAGTTTCTTCAAGAAGCCCAGTCTTGGGAGCAGAGTTTCTTCAGAAAGTCCCAAAAAAAAAAAAAAAAAAAAAAAAAAAAAGAGTCTAAGAATGTGTTCAAAAAGCCTGAAATAGTCTTAGTTTCTTCAAGAAGCCCAGTCTTGGGAGTTTCTTCAGAAAGTCAAAAAAAAGAAAAAAAAAAAGAACGCCCGATCTCGTCTGATCTCGGAAGCTAAGCAGTGTCGGGCCTGGTTGGATGGGAGACCGCCTGGGAATACCAGGTTCTGGAAGCATTTTTGGTAAAAAAACAAAAAACAAAACAAAACAAAAAGTCTAAGAATTTGTTCAAAAAGCCTGAAATAGTCTTAGTTTCTTCAAGAAGCCCAGTCTTGGGAGCAGAGTTTCTTCAGAAAGTCAAAAAAAAAAAAAAAAAAAAAAAGTCTAAGAATTTGTTCAAAAAGCCTGAAATAGTCTTAGTTTCTTCAAGAAGCCCAGTCTTGGGAGCAGAGTTTCTTCAGAAAGTCAAAAAAAAAAAAAAAAGAACGCCCGATCTCGTCTGATCTCGGAAGCTAAGCAGTGTCGGGCCTGGTTGGATGGGAGACCGCCTGGGAATACCAGGTGCTGGAAGCATTTTTGGTAAAAAAAAATAAAAAAAGTCTAAGAATTTGTTCAAAAAGCCTGAAATAGTCTTAGTTTCTTCAAGAAGCCCAGTCTTGGGAGCAGAGTTTCTTCAGAAAGTCCAAAAAAAAATAAAAATAATCAAAAAAAATATAACGCCCGATCTCGTCTGATCTCGGAAGCTAAGCAGTGTCGGGCCTGGTTGGATGGGAGACCGCCTGGGAATACCAGGTGCTGGAAGCATTTTTGGTAAAAAAAAAAAAAAAAATAAAAAGTCTAAGAATTTGTTCAAAAAGCCTGAAATAGTCTTAGTTTCTTCAAGAAGCCCAGTCTTGGGAGCAGAGTTTCTTCAGAAAGTCAAAAAAAAATAAAATAAAAATAAATAAAGGCTAAGAATTTGTTCAAAAAGCCTGAAATAATCTTAGTTTCTTCAAGAAGCCCAGTCTTGGGAGCAGAGTTTCTTCAGAAAGTCCAAAAAAAAAAAAAAAGAACGCCCGATCTCGTCTGATCTCGGAAGCTAAGCAGTGTCGGGCCTGGTTGGATGGGAGACCGCCTGGGAATACCAGGTTCTGGAAGCATTTTTGGTAAAAAAACAAAAAACAAAACAAAACAAAAAGTCTAAGAATTTTTTTCAAAAAGCCTGAAATAGTCTTAGTTTCTTCAAGAAGCCCAGTCTTGGGAGCAGAGTTTCTTCAGAAAGTCCAAAAAAAAAAAAAAAAAAAAAAAAAGTCTAAGAATTTGTTCAAAAAGCCTGAAATAGTCTTAGTTTCTTCAAGAAGCCCAGTCTTGGGAGCAGAGTTTCTTCAGAAAGTCCCAAAAAAAAAAAAAAAAAAAAAAAAAAAAAGAGTCTAAGAATGTGTTCAAAAAGCCTGAAATAGTCTTAGTTTCTTCAAGAAGCCCAGTCTTGGGAGTTTCTTCAGAAAGTCAAAAAAAAGAAAAAAAAAAAGAACGCCCGATCTCGTCTGATCTCGGAAGCTAAGCAGTGTCGGGCCTGGTTGGATGGGAGACCGCCTGGGAATACCAGGTTCTGGAAGCATTTTTGGTAAAAAAACAAAAAACAAAACAAAACAAAAAGTCTAAGAATTTGTTCAAAAAGCCTGAAATAGTCTTAGTTTCTTCAAGAAGCCCAGTCTTGGGAGCAGAGTTTCTTCAGAAAGTCAAAAAAAAAAAAAAAAAAAAAAAGTCTAAGAATTTGTTCAAAAAGCCTGAAATAGTCTTAGTTTCTTCAAGAAGCCCAGTCTTGGGAGCAGAGTTTCTTCAGAAAGTCCAAAAAAAATAAAAAAATAAAAAAAGAACGTCCGATCTCGTCTGATCTCGGAAGCTAAGCAGTGTCGGGACTGGTTGGATGGGAGACCGCCTGGGAATACCAGGTGCTGGAAGCATTTTTGGTAAAAAAAAAAAAAAAAAAAAAAAAAAAGTCTAAGAATTTGTTCAAAAAGCCTGAAATAGTCTTAGTTTCTTCAAGAAGCCCAGTCTTGGGAGCAGAGTTTCTTCAGAAAGTCAAAAAAAAAAAAAAAAGAACGCCCGATCTCGTCTGATCTCGGAAGCTAAGCAGTGTCGGGCCTGGTTGGATGGGAGACCGCCTGGGAATACCAGGTGCTGGAAGCATTTTTGGTAAAAAAAAATAAAAAAAGTCTAAGAATTTGTTCAAAAAGCCTGAAATAGTCTTAGTTTCTTCAAGAAGCCCAGTCTTGGGAGCAGAGTTTCTTCAGAAAGTCAAAAAAAAAAAAAAAAGAACGCCCGATCTCGTCTGATCTCGGAAGCTAAGCAGTGTCGGGCCTGGTTGGATGGGAGACCGCCTGGGAATACCAGGTGCTGGAAGCATTTTTGGTAAAAAAAAAATAAAATAAAATAAAAAGTCTAAGAATTTGTTCAAAAAGCCTGAAATAGTCTTAGTTTCTTCAAGAAGCCCAGTCTTGGGAGCAGAGTTTCTTCAGAAAGTCCAAAAAAAAAAAAAAAAAAAAAAAGAACGCCCGATCTCGTCTGATCTCGTAAGCTAAGCAGTGTCGGGCCTGGTTGGATGGGAGACCGCCTGGGAATACCAGGTGCTCGAAGCATTTAAAAAAAAAAAAAAAAAAAAAAAAAAAAGAGTCTAAGAATGTGTTCAAAAAGCCTGAAATAGTCTTAGTTTCTTCAAAAAGCCCAGTCTTGGGAGCAGAGTTTCTTCAGAAAGTCAAAAAAAAAAAAAAAAGAACGCCCGATCTCGTCTGATCTCGGAAGCTAAGCAGTGTCGGGCCTGGTTGGATGGGAGACCGCCTGGGAATACCAGGTGCTGGAAGCATTTTTGGTAAAAAAAAATAAAAATAAAAAAAAGTCTAAGAATGTGTTCAAAAAGCCTGAAATAGTCTTAGTTTCTTCAAAAAGCCCAGTCTTGGGAGCAGTTTCTTCAGAAAGTCAAAAAAAAAAAAAAAAAAAAAAAAAGAGTCTAAGAATGTGTTCAAAAAGCCTGAAATAGTCTTAGTTTCTTCAAAAAGCCCAGTCTTGGGAGCAGAGTTTCTTCAGAAAGTCAAAAAAAAAAAGAAAAAAAAAAAAAGTCTAAGAATTTGTTCAAAAAGCCTGAAATAGTCTTAGTTTCTTCAAGAAGCCCAGTCTTGGGAGCAGAGTTTCTTCAGAAAGTCAAAAAAATAAAAATAAAAATAAAAATAAAAAAAGAACGCCCGATCTCGTCTGATCTCGGAAGCTAAGCAGTGTCGGGACTGGTTGGATGGAAGACCGCCTGGGAATACCAGGTGCTGGAAGCATTTTTGGTAAAAAAAAAATAAATAAAAAAAAAAGAGTCTAAGAATTTGTTCAAAAAGCCTGAAATAGTCTTAGTTTCTTCAAGAAGCCCAGTCTTGGGAGCAGAGTTTCTTCAGAAAGTCCAAAAAAAAAAAAAAAAAAAAAAAAGAACGTCCGATCTCTTCTGATCTCGGAAGCTAAGCAGTGTCGGGACTGGTTGGATGGGAGACCGCCTGGGAATACCAGGTGCTGGAAGCATTTTTGGTAAAAAAACAAAAAACAAAACAAAACAAAAAGTCTAAGAATTTGTTCAAAAAGCCTGAAATAGTCTTAGTTTCTTCAAGAAGCCCAGTCTTGGGAGCAGAGTTTTTTCAGAAAGTCAACACAAAAAAAAAGAAAGAAAAAAAAAAGAACGCCCGATCTCGTCTGATCTCGGAAGCTAAGCAGTGTCGGGCCTGGTTGGATGGGAGTCCGCCTGGGAATACCAGGTGCTGGAAGCATTTTTGGTAAAAAAAAAAAAAAAAGAAAAAAAGAGTCTAAGAATGTGTTCAAAAAGCCTGAAATAGTCTTAGTTTCTTCAAAAAGCCCAGTCTTGGGAGCAGAGTTTCTTCAGAAAGTCAAAAAATAAATAAATAAATAAATAAATAAAGGCTAAGAATTTGTTCAAAAAGCCTGAAATAGTTTTAGTTTCTTCAAAAAGCCCAGTCTTGGGAGCAGAGTTTCTTCAGAAAGTCAAAAAAAAAAAAAAAAAGTCTAAGAATTAGTTCAAAAAGCCTGAAATAGTCTTAGTTTCTTCAAGAAGCCCAGTCTTGGGAGCAGAGTTTCTTCAGAAAGTCCAAAAAAAAAAAAGAAAAAAAAAAAGAACGCCCGATCTCGTCTGATCTCGGAAGCTAAGCAGTGTCGGGCCTGGTTGGATGGGAGACCGCCTGGGAATACCAGGTGCTCGAAGCATTTAAAAAAAAAAAAAAAGAGTCTAAGAATGTGTTCAAAAAGCCTGAAATAGTCTTAGTTTCTTCAAAAAGCCCAGTCTTGGGAGCAGAGTTTCTTCAGAAAGTCAAAAAAAAAAAAAAAAAAAAAAAGTCTAAGAATTTGTTCAAAAAGCCTGAAATAGTCTTAGTTTCTTCAAGAAGCCCAGTCTTGTGAGCAGAGTTTCTTCAGAAAGTCAAAAAAAATAAAAAAAATAAAAAAATAAAAAAAGAACGCCCAATCTCGTCTGATCTCGGAAGCTAAGCAGTGTCGGGACTGGTTGGATGGGAGACCGCCTGGGAATACCAGGTGCTGGAAGCATTTTTGGTAAAAAAAAAAAAAAAAAAAAAAAAAAGAGTCTAAGAATGTGTTCAAAAAGCCTGAAATAGTCTTAGTTTCTTCAAAAAGCCCAGTCTTGGGAGCAGAGTTTCTTCAGAAAGTCAAAAAAATAAAAAATAAATAAATAAAGGCTAAGAATTTGTTCAAAAAGCCTGAAATAGTCTTAGTTTCTTCAAGAAGCCCAGTCTTGGGAGTTTCTTCAGCAAGTCAAAAAAAAGAAAAAAAAAAAGAACGCCCGATCTCGTCTGATCTCGGAAGCTAAGCAGTGTCGGGCCTGGTTGGATGGGAGACCGCCTGGGAATACCAGGTTCTGGAAGCATTTTTGGTAAAAAAACAAAAAACAAAACAAAACAAAAAGTCTAAGAATTTGTTCAAAAAGCCTGAAATAGTCTTAGTTTCTTCAAGAAGCCCAGTCTTGGGAGCAGAGTTTCTTCAGAAAGTCAAAAAAAATAAAAATAAAAATAAATAAAAATAACGCCCGATCACGTAAGCTAAGCAGTGTCGGGCCTGGTTGGATGGGAGACCGCCTGGGAATACCAGGTGCTCGAAGCATTTAAAAAAAAAAAAAGAGTCTAAGAATGTGTTCAAAAAGCCTGAAATAGTCTTAGTTTCTTCAAAAAGCCCAGTCTTGGGAGCAGAGTTTCTTCAGAAAGTCAAAAAAAAAAAAAAAAAAAAAGTCTAAGAATTTGTTCAAAAAGCCTGAAATAGTCTTAGTTTCTTCAAGAAGCCCAGTCTTGGGAGCAGAGTTTCTTCAGAAAGTCAAAAAAAATAAAAAAAATAAAAAAATAAAAAAAGAACGCCCGATCTCGTCTGATCTCGGAAGCTAAGCAGTGTCGGGACTGGTTGGATGGGAGACCGCCTGGGAATACCAGGTGCTGGAAGCATTTTTGGTAAAAAAAAAAAAAAAAAAAAAAGAGTCTAAGAATGTGTTCAAAAAGCCTGAAATAGTCTTAGTTTCTTCAAAAAGCCCAGTCTTGGGAGCAGAGTTTCTTCAGAAAGTCAAAAAAAAAAAAAAAAAAAAAAAAAAGGCTAAGAATTTGTTCAAAAAGCCTGAAATAGTCTTAGTTTCTTCAAGAAGCCCAGTCTTGGGAGTTTCTTCAGCAAGTCAAAAAAAAGAAAAAAAAAAAGAACGCCCGATCTCGTCTGATCTCGGAAGCTAAGCAGTGTCGGGCCTGGTTGGATGGGAGACCGCCTGGGAATACCAGGTGCTGGAAGCATTTTTGGTAAAAAAACAAAACAAAACAAAAAGTCTAAGAATTTGTTCAAAAAGCCTGAAATAGTCTTAGTTTCTTCAAAAAGCCCAGTCTTGGGAGCAGAGTTTCTTCAGAAAGTCAAAAAAAAAAAGAAAAAGAACGCCCGATCTCGTCTGATCTTGGAAGCTGAGCAGTGTCGGGCCTGGTTGGATGGGAGACCGCCTGGGAATACCAGGTGCTGGAAGCATTTTTGGTTAAAAAAAAAAAAAAAAAAAAAAAAGTCTAAGAATTTGTTCAAAAAGCCTGAAATAGTCTTAGTTTCTTCAAGAAGCCCAGTCTTGGGAGCAGAGTTTCTTCAGAAAGTCCAAAAAAAAAAAAAAAAAAAAAAAGAACGCCCGATCTCGTCTGATCTCGGAAGCTAAGCAGTGTCGGGCCTGGTTGGATGGGAGACCGCCTGGGAATACCAGGTTCTGGAAGCATTTTTGGTAAAAAAACAAAAAACAAAACAAAACAAAAAGTCTAAGAATTTGTTCAAAAAGCCTGAAATAGTCTTAGTTTCTTCAAGAAGCCCAGTCTTGGGAGCAGAGTTTCTTCAGAAAGTCAAAAAAAAATAAAAAAAATAAAAATAAAAAAAGAACGCCCGATCTCGTCTGATCTCGGAAGCTAAGCAGTGTCGGGACTGGTTGGATGGAAGACCGCCTGGGAATACCAGGTGCTGGAAGCATTTTTGGTAAAAAAAAAAAAAAAAAAAAAAAAAGTCTAAGAATGTGTTCAAAAAGCCTGAAATAGTCTTAGTTTCTTCAAAAAGCCCAGTCTTGGGAGCAGAGTTTCTTCAGAAAGTCAAAAAAAAAAAAAAAAAAAATAAAGGCTAAGAATTTGTTCAAAAAGCCTGAAATAGTCTTAGTTTCTTCAAGAAGCCCAGTCTTGGGAGTTTCTTCAGCAAGTCAAAAAAAAGAAAAAAAAAAAGAACGCCCAATCTCGTCTGATCTCGGAAGCTAAGCAGTGTCGGGCCTGGTTGGATGGGCGACCGCCTGGGAATACCAGGTGCTGGAAGCATTTTTGGTAAAAAAAAAAAAAAAAGAGTCTAAGAATGTGTTCAAAAAGCCTGAAATAGTCTTAGTTTCTTCAAGAAGCCCAGTCTTGGGAGTTTCTTCAGCAAGTCAAAAAAAAAAAAAAAAAAAAAGAACGCCCGATCTCGTCTGATCTCGGAAGCTAAGCAGTGTCGGGCCTGGTTGGATGGGAGACCGCCTGGGAATACCAGGTTCTGGAAGCATTTTTGGTAAAAAAACAAAAAACAAAACAAAACAAAAAGTCTAAGAATTTGTTCAAAAAGCCTGAAATAGTCTTAGTTTCTTCAAGAAGCCCAGTCTTGGGAGCAGAGTTTTTTCAGAAAGTCAACACAAAAAAAAAGAAAGAAAAAAAAAAGAACGCCCGATCTCGTCTGATCTCGGAAGCTAAGCAGTGTCGGGCCTGGTTGGATGGGAGTCCGCCTGGGAATACCAGGTGCTGGAAGCATTTTTGGTAAAAAAAAAAAAAAAAGAAAAAAAGAGTCTAAGAATGTGTTCAAAAAGCCTGAAATAGTCTTAGTTTCTTCAAAAAGCCCAGTCTTGGGAGCAGAGTTTCTTCAGAAAGTCAATAAATAAATAAATAAATAAATAAAGGCTAAGAATTTGTTCAAAAAGCCTGAAATAGTTTTAGTTTCTTCAAAAAGCCCAGTCTTGGGAGCAGAGTTTCTTCAGAAAGTCAAAAAAAAAAAAAAAAGTCTAAGAATTAGTTCAAAAAGCCTGAAATAGTCTTAGTTTCTTCAAGAAGCCCAGTCTTGGGAGCAGAGTTTCTTCAGAAAGTCCAAAAAAAAAAAAAGAAAAAAAAAAAGAACGCCCGATCTCGTCTGATCTCGGAAGCTAAGCAGTGTCGGGCCTGGTTGGATGGGAGACCGCCTGGGAATACCAGGTTCTGGAAGCATTTTTGGTAAAAAAACAAAAAACAAAACAAAACAAAAAGTCTAAGAATTTGTTCAAAAAGCCTGAAATAGTCTTAGTTTCTTCAAGAAGCCCAGTCTTGGGAGCAGAGTTTCTTCAGAAAGTCAAAAAAAATAAATAAATAAAAAAATTAAAAAAGAACGCCCGATCTCGTCTGATCTCGGAAGCTAAGCAGTGTCGGGACTGGTTGGATAGGAGACCGCCTGGGAATACCAGGTGCTGGAAGCATTTTTGGTAAAAAAAAAAATAAAAAAAAAATAAAGAGTCTAAGAATGTGTTCAAAAAGCCTGAAATAGTCTTAGTTTCTTCAAAAAGCCCAGTCTTGGGAGCAGAGTTTCTTCAGAAAGTCAAAAAAAAAAAAAAAAAAAAAAAAATAGGCTAAGAATTTGTTCAAAAAGCCTGAAATAGTCTTAGTTTCTTCAAGAAGCCCAGTCTTGGGAGCAGAGTTTCTTCAGAAAGTCAAAATAAAAAAAAAATAAAAAAAAAATAAGAACGCCCGATCTCGTCTGATCTCGGAAGCTAAGCAGTGTCGGGCCTGGTTGGATGGGAGACCGCCTGGGAATACCAGGTGCTGGAAGCATTTTTGGTAAAAAAAAAAAAAAAAAAAAAAAAAAGTCTAAGAATTTGTTCAAAAAGCCTGAAATAGTCTTAGTTTCTTCAAGAAGCCCAGTCTTGTGAGCAGAGTTTCTTCAGAAAGTCAAAAAAAAAAAAAAAAAAAAAAAAAAGTCTAAGAATTTGTTCAAAAAGCCTGAAATAGTCTTAGTTTCTTCAAGAAGCCCAGTCTTGGGAGCAGAGTTTCTTCAGAAAGTCAAAAAAAAAAAAAAAAAAAAGAACGCCCGATCTCGTCTGATCTCGGAAGCTAAGCAGTGTCGGGCCTGGTTGGATGGGAGACCGCCTGGGAATACCAGGTGCTGGAAGCATTTTTGGTAAAAAAAAACTAAAAACAAATCAAAACAAAAAGTCTAAGAATTTGTTCAAAAAGCCTGAAATAGTCTTAGTTTCTTCAAGAAGCCCAGTCTTGGGAGCAGAGTTTCTTCAGGAAGTCCAAAAAAAAAAAAAAAAAAAAAAAAGAACGCCCGATCTCGTCTGATCTCGGAAGCTAAGCAGTGCCGGGACTGGTTGGATAGGAGACCGCCTGGGAATACCAGGTGCTGGAAGCATTTTTGGTAAAAAAAAAAAAAGAAAAAAAAAAAGAGTCTAAGAATGTGTTAAAAAAGCCTGAAATAGTCTTAGTTTCTTCAAGAAGCCCAGTCTTGGGAGCAGAGTTTCTTCAGGAAGTCAAAAAAAAAAAAAAAAAAAAAAAAGAACGCCCGATCTCGTCTGATCTCGGAAGCTAAGCAGTGTCGGGACTGGTTGGATAGGAGACCACCTGGGAATACCAGGTGCTGGAAGCATTTTTGGTAAAAAAAAAAAAGTCTAAGAATGTGTTCAAAAAGCCTGAAATAGTCTTAGTTTCTTCAAGAAGCCCAGTCTTGGGAGCAGAGTT
>NC_138732.1:34854749-34857249 GCF_965113295.1 Leuciscus leuciscus
CCCGATCTCGTCTGATCTCGGAAGCTAAGCAGTTTCGGGCCTGGTTGGATGGGAGACCGCCTGGGAATACCAGGTGCTGGAAGCATTTTTGGTAAAAAAATAAATAAAAATAAAAAAGTCTAAGAATTTGTTCAAAAAGCCTGAAATAGTCTTAGTTTCTTCAAGAAGCCCAGTCTTGGGAGCAGAGTTTCTTCAGAAAGTCAAAAAAAAAAAAAAAAAAAAAAAAAAAAGTCTAAGAATTTGTTCAAAAAGCCTGAAATAGTCTTAGTTTCTTCAAGAAGCCCAGTCTTGGGAGTTTCTTCAGAAAGTCAAAAAAAAGAAAAAAAAAAGAACGCCCGATCTCGTCTGATCTCGGAAGCTAAGCAGTGTCGGGCCTGGTTGGATGGGAGACCGCCTGGGAATACGAGGTTCTGGAAGCATTTTTGGTAAAAAAACAAAAAACAAAACAAAACAAAAAGTCTAAGAATTTTTTCAAAAAGCCTGAAATAGTCTTAGTTTCTTCAAGAAGCCCAGTCTTGGGAGCAGAGTTTCTTCAGAAAGTCAAAAAAAAAAAAAAAAAAAAAAAAAGAACGCCCGATCTCGTCTGATCTCGGAAGCCTTATAAGCAGTGTCGGGACTGGTTGGATGGGAGACCGCCTGGGAATACCAGGTGCTGGAAGCATTTTTGGTAAAAAAAAAAGAAAAAAAAAAAGAGTCTAAGAATGTGTTCAAAAAGCCTGAAATAGTCTTAGTTTCTTCAAAAATCCCAGTCTTGGGAGCAGAGTTTCTTCAGAAAGTCAAAAAAAAAAAAAAAAAATAAAAAAAAAAGTCTAAGAATTTGTTCAAAAAGCCTGAAATAGTCTTAGTTTCTTCAAGAAGCCCAGTCTTGGGAGCAGAGTTTCTTCAGAAAGTCCAAAAAAAAAAAAAAAAAAAAAAAAGAACGCCCGATCTCGTCTGATCTCGGAAGCTAAGCAGTGTCGGGACTGGTTGGATGGGAGACCGCCTGGGAATACCAGGTGCTGGAAGCATTTTTGGTAAAAAAAAAAAAAAAAAAAAAGAGTCTAAGAATGTGTTCAAAAAGCCTGAAATAGTCTTAGTTTCTTCAAAAAGCCCAGTCTTGGGAGCAGAGTTTCTTCAGAAAGTAAAAAAAAATAAAAAAATAAAAAAATAAAAAAAGAACGCCCGATCTCGTCTGATCTCGGAAGCTAAGCAGTGTCGGGACTGGTTGGATGGAAGACCGCCTGGGAATAACAGGTGCTGGAAGCATTTTTGGTAAAAAAAAAAAAAAAAAAGTCTAAGAATTTGTTCAAAAAGCCTGAAATAGTCTTAGTTTCTTCAAGAAGCCCAGTCTTGGGAGCAGAGTTTCTTCAGAAAGTCAAAAAAAATAAAAAATAAATAAAAAAAATAAGAACGCCCGATCTCGTCTGATCTCGGAAGCTAAGCAGTGTCGGGACTGGTTGGATGGAAGACCGCCTGGGAATACCAGGTGCTGGAAGCATTTTTGGTAAAAAAAAAAAAAAAAAAAAAAAAAAGTCAAAGAATATGTTCAAAAAGCCTGAAATAGTCTTAGTTTCTTCAAAAAGCCCAGTCTTGGGAGCAGAGTTTCTTCAGAAAGTCAAAAAAAATAAAAAAAAAAATAAAAAAAAGTCTAAGAATTTGTTCAAAAAGCCTGAAATAGTCTTAGTTTCTTCAAGAAGCACAGTCTTGGGAGTTTCTTCAGAAAGTCAAAAAAAAGAAAAAAAAAAAAGAACGCCCGATCTCGTCTGATCTCGGAAGCTAAGCAGTGTCGGGCCTGGTTGGATGGGAGACCGCCTGGGAATACCAGGTGCTGGAAGCATTTTTGGTAAAAAAAAAAAGTCTAAGAATTTGTTCAAAAAGCCTGAAATAGTCTTAGTTTCTTCAAGAAGCCCAGTCTTGGGAGCAGAGTTTCTTCAGAAAGTCAAAAAAAAAAAAAAAATAAATAAAAAAAATAAGAACGCCCGATCTCGTCTGATCTCGGAAGCTAAGCAGTGTCGGGCCTGGTTGGATGGGAGACCGCCTGGGAATACCAGGTGCTGGAAGCATTTTTGGTAAAAAAAAAAAAAAAAAAAAAAAAAAAAAAGTCTAAGAATTTGTTCAAAAAGCCTGAAATAGTCTTAGTTTCTTCAAGAAGCCCAGTCTTGGGAGCAGAGTTTCTTCAGAAAGTCAAAAAAAAAAAAAAAAAAAAAAGAACGCCCGATCTCGTCTGATCTCGGAAGCTAAGCAGTGTCGGGCCTGGTTGGATGGGAGACCGCCTGGGAATACCAGGTGCTGGAAGCATTTTTGGTAAAAAAAAACAAAAAACAAAACAAAACAAAAAGTCTAAGAATTTGTTCAAAAAGCCTGAAATAGTCTTAGTTTCTTCAAGAAGCCCAGTCTTGGGAGCAGAGTTTCTTCAGGAAGTCCAAAAAAAAAAAAAAAAAAAAAAAAGAACGCCCGATCTCGTCTGATCTCGGAAGCTAAGCAGTGCCGGGACTGGTTGGATAGGAGACCGCCTGGGAAT
>NC_138732.1:34867249-34874749 GCF_965113295.1 Leuciscus leuciscus
GTAAAAAAAAAAAAAAAAAAAAGAGTCTAAGAATGTGTTCAAAAAGCCTGAAATAGTCTTAGTTTCTTCAAAAAGCCCAGTCTTGGGAGCAGAGTTTCTTCAGAAAGCCAAAAAAAAAAAAAAAAAAAAAAAAGTCTAAGAATTTGTTCAAAAAGCCTGAAATAGTCTTAGTTTCTTCAAGAAGCCCAGTCTTGGGAGCAGAGTTTCTTCAGAAAGTCAAAAAAAATAAAAAAATAAAAAAATAAAAAAAGAACGCCCGATCTCGTCTGATCTCGGAAGCTAAGCAGTGTCGGGACTGGTTGGATGGAAGACCGCCTGGGAATACCAGGTGCTGGAAGCATTTTTGGTAAAAAAAAAAAAAAAAAAAAAAAAAGTCAAAGAATGTGTTCAAAAAGCCTGAAATAGTCTTAGTTTCTTCAAAAAGCCCAGTCTTGGGAGCAGAGTTTCTTCAGAAAGTCAAAAAAAAAAAAAAAAAAAAAAAAAAAAAGGCTAAGAATTTGTTCAAAAAGCCTGAAATAGTCTTAGTTTCTTCAAGAAGCACAGTCTTGGGAGTTTCTTCAGAAAGTCAAAAAAAAGAAAAAAAAAAAGAACGCCCGATCTCGTCTGATCTCGGAAGCTAAGCAGTGTCGGGCCTGGTTGGATGGGAGACCGCCTGAGAATACCAGGTGCTGGAAGCATTTTTGGTAAAAAAAAAAAAAAAAAAGTCTAAGAATTTGTTCAAAAAGCCTGAAATAGTCTTAGTTTCTTCAAGAAGCCCAGTCTTGGGAGCAGAGTTTCTTCAGAAAGTCAAAAAAAAAAAAAAAAAAAAAGTCTAAGAATTTGTTCAAAAAGCCTGAAATAGTCTTAGTTTCTTCAAGAAGCACAGTCTTGGGAGTTTCTTCAGAAAGTCAAAAAAAAGAAAAAAAAAAAAGAACGCCCGATCTCGTCTGATCTCGGAAGCTAAGCAGTGTCGGGCCTGGTTGGATGGGAGACCGCCTGGGAATACCAGGTGCTGGAAGCATTTTTGGTAAAAAAAAAATAAAAAAATAAAAAAGTCTAAGAATTTGTTCAAAAAGCCTGAAATAGTCTTAGTTTCTTCAAGAAGCCCAGTCTTGGGAGCAGAGTTTCTTCAGAAAGTCAAAAAAAATAAAAAAATAAATAAATAAAGGCTAAGAATTTGTTCAAAAAGCCTGAAATAGTCTTAGTTTCTTCAAGAAGCCCAGTCTTGGGAGTTTCTTCAGAAAGTCAAAAAAAAGAAAAAAAAAAAGAACGCCCGATCTCGTCTGATCTCGGAAGCTAAGCAGTGTCGGGCCTGGTTGGATGGGAGACCGCCTGGGAATACCAGGTTCTGGAAGCATTTTTGGTAAAAAAACAAAAAACAAAACAAAACAAAAAGTCTAAGAATTTTTTCAAAAAGCCTGAAATAGTCTTAGTTTCTTCAAGAAGCCCAGTCTTGGGAGCAGAGTTTCTTCAGAAAGTCAAAAAAAAAAAAAAAAAAGTCTAAGAATTTGTTCAAAAAGCCTGAAATAGTCTTAGTTTCTTCAAGAAGCCCAGTCTTGGGAGCAGAGTTTCTTCAGAAAGTCCAAAAAAAAAAAAAAAAAAAAAAAAAAAAAGAGTCTAAGAATGTGTTCAAAAAGCCTGAAATAGTCTTAGTTTCTTCAAAAAGCCCAGTCTTGGGAGCAGAGTTTCTTCAGAAAGTCAAAAAAAAGAAAAAAAAAAAGAACGCCCGATCTCGTCTGATCTCGGAAGCTAAGCAGTGTCGGGCCTGGTTGGATGGGAGACCGCCTGGGAATACCAGGTGCTGGAAGCATTTTTGGTAAAAAAAAAAAAAAAAAAAAAAAAGTCTAAGAATTTTTTCAAAAAGCCTGAAATAGTCTTAGTTTCTTCAAGAAGCCCAGTCTTGGGAGCAGAGTTTCTTCAGAAAGTCAAAAAAAAAAAAAAAAAAAAAATAAGTCTAAGAATTTGTTCAAAAAGCCTGAAATAGTCTTAGTTTCTTCAAGAAGCCCAGTCTTGGGAGCAGAGTTTCTTCAGAAAGTCCAAAAAAAAAAAAAAAAAAAAAGAGTCTAAGAATGTGTTCAAAAAGCCTGAAATAGTCTTAGTTTCTTCAAAAAGCCCAGTCTTGGGAGCAGAGTTTCTTCAGAAAGTCAAAAAAAAAAAAAAAAAACATTTAAAAATAAAGAACGCCCGATCTCGTCTGATCTCGGAAGCTAAGCAGTGTCGGGCCTGGTTGGATGGGAGACCGCCTGGGAATACCAGGTGCTGGAAGCATTTTTGGTAAAAAAAAAATAAAATAAAAAAAAGTCTAAGAATTTGTTCAAAAAGCCTGAAATAGTCTTAGTTTCTTCAAGAAGCCCAGTCTTGGGAGCAGAGTTTCTTCAGAAAGTCAAAAAAAACTAAAAAAAATAAATAAAAAAGTCTAAGAATTTGTTCAAAAAGCCTGAAATATTCTTAGTTTCTTCAAGAAGCACAGTCTTGGGAGTTTCTTCAGAAAGTCAAAAAAAAGAAAAAAAAAAAGAACGCCCGATCTCGTCTGATCTCGGAAGCTAAGCAGTGTCGGGCCTGGTTGGATGGGAGACCGCCTGGGAATACCAGGTGCTGGAAGCATTTTTGGTAAAAAAAAAAAAAAAAAAGTCTAAGAATTTGTTCAAAAAGCCTGAAATAGTCTTAGTTTCTTCAAGAAGCCCAGTCTTGGGAGCAGAGTTTCTTCAGAAAGTCAAAAAAAAAAAAAAAAAAAAAAAGTCTAAGAATTTGTTCAAAAAGCCTGAAATAGTCTTAGTTTCTTCAAGAAGCACAGTCTTGGGAGTTTCTTCAGAAAGTCAAAAAAAAGAAAAAAAAAAAGAACGCCCGATCTCGTCTGATCTCGGAAGCTAAGCAGTGTCGGGCCTGGTTGGATGGGAGACCGCCTGGGAATACCAGGTTCTGGAAGCATTTTTGGTAAAAAAACAAAAAACAAAACAAAACAAAAAGTCTAAGAATTTTTTCAAAAAGCCTGAAATAGTCTTATGCCTAGTTCACACTACATGATTTTAAGCCCGATTTAAGCCCGATTTGCAAGTTAACGAGCTCGCCGACAGGTCAGGCTGTAATCACGTGCAAATCTGCGGGTGATCCGCGCTCGCCAATCTTTGAGTGTGAAATACTTAACGACGCATCAAAACCCCTCGCTGACACATCGCCGACGCGTCGCCGACGCCAGAAAAATATCTAGCATGCCAAATATCTGGAATTGTCGGCCGACTCGATAGCCTGTGGTGTCACGTGTCGCGACGAGCAACAGCCAATGATCATCTTGTTATGATATTACAAAAGCCCTTTGTATTTGTAACCATCGTTGCCAAACCACAACAGGCAGCTGCTTTTTCATTATAATGTTTTACTCACTTCCAAATCTCTATCTGACAGACAATCCCTGCTGCCCGCGTGTGCTTATCCATCCGTTCACCCATATTCTTTTTTTTTTCTTTCGGGGTTCTAAACAGATCATTGCACAAACAATATAGGCCTATATATATATATATATATATATATATATATATATATATATATATATATATATATATATATATATATATATATATATGGGGTGTGCGTGTGCCGGTTTCAGAATTGGTGTGACGGTTATGACGTGAGTCAAATGACATAACTCATCGGTTATTATATTGCCTATTTCCTTTTTATTTTATAAATAGGCCTACATGCAATTGGTTGATGAAACATTTATTAAAATTAAGATACAATTTGTACAAAACGAAATTCGTTTTAAATAAATTATTTCTACAAAGCAAAGTGGTAAAAATCATGTCTCACGATTTACAAAACAAAACTTCATTAAGTGGTAAAAACCCAATATAGCATCTTATGATCCTATCTTTTATTACAATTGTTTTTGAGCTAAAATGTAATACACATCATATATACACACTGTATATGTTTCTTTTATCAAACATGTTTGGGGCCAGTCAAGGGGTAATTAAACTGCACGATCAGTTATCGGTAATGATATTGTTTATTATTGCAAATGTTTATTGCTAATGTTTATTATTGGAAATGTTTTTCATTTGTTTAATAAATCTCATAATGATGGCACATCACTATATCATAGTCATAGCTTTTATTTCTATCTCAAATGATTGAAAGAACCAATTACAGTTGGAAACGTATAGACCAATAATAACACAGACTGTCAACAATTGTTTTTAATTAGTATTTAAACATTCTCTATAATAGAAAAGATAGAAATTTAAAAATATTTTAATAACACGTTTTTTTGCGGTTATAGAGTTTTAATGACGGTGCTCAACTATATATATATATATATATATATACCAACAATTTTGTCCCGCCGTCCATTTGCCATTGGAATGCGCCAAGACTTGTTGTCAGCTCCTGTAGTGTGTAAGCCCCTGTTGCAGAAGATTTACGTAGTGTCACATAGTCTGAACACCACAACGACTTCAAGACTCCAGAGCAAGTCATGTAGTCTGAACAGCACAGCGATCTGCCGACGTTTAAAGTTGTGTAGTGTGAACTAGGCATTAGTCTCTTCAAGAAGCCCAGTCTTGGGAGCAGAGTTTCTTCAGAAAGTCAAAAAAAAAAAAAAAAAAAAAAAAAGTCTAAGAATTTGTTCAAAAAGCCTGAAATAGTCTTAGTTTCTTCAAGAAGCCCAGTCTTGGGAGCAGAGTTTCTTCAGAAAGTCAAAAAAAATAAAAAAAAAAAAAATAAATAAAGAACGCCCGATCTCGTCTGATCTCGGAAGCTAAGCAGTGTCGGGCCTGGTTGGATGGGAGACCGCCTGGGAATACCAGGTGCTGGAAGCATTTTTGGTAAAAAAAAAAAAAAAAAAAAAAAAAAAGTCTAAGAATTTGTTCAAAAAGCCTGAAATAGTCTTAGTTTCTTCAAGAAGCCCAGTCTTGGGAGCAGAGTTTCTTCAGAAAGTCCAAAAAAAAAAAAAAAAAAAAAAAAGAACGCCCGATCTCGTCTGATCTCGGAAGCTAAGCAGTGTCGGGACTGGTTGGATGGGAGACCGCCTGGGAATACCAGGTGCTGTATGCATTTTTGGTAAAAAAAAAAAAAAAAAAAAAAAAAGTCTAAGAATTTGTTCAAAAAGCCTGAAATAGTCTTAGTTTCTTCAAGAAGCCCAGTCTTGGGAGCAGAGTTTCTTCAGAAAGTCAAAAAAAAAAAAAAAAAAAAAAAAGTCTAAGAATTTGTTCAAAAAGCCTGAAATAGTCTTAGTTTCTTCAAGAAGCCCAGTCTTCGGAGCAGAGTTTCTTCAGAAAGTCAAAAAAAAAAAAAAAAAAAAAAAAGTCTAAGAATTTGTTCAAAAAACCTGAAATAGTCTTAGTTTCTTCAAGAAGCCCAGTCTTGGGAGCAGAGTTTCTTCAGAAAGTCAAAAAAAAATAAAAAAATAAAAAAATAAAAAAAGAACGCCCGATCTCGTCTGATCTCGGAAGCTAAGCAGTGTCGGGACTGGTTGGATGGAAGACCGCCTGGGAATACCAGGTGCTGGAAGCATTTTTGGTAAAAAAAAAAAAAAAAAAAAAAATTCAAAGAATGTGTTCAAAAAGCCTGAAATAGTCTTAGTTTCTTCAAAAAGCCCAGTCTTGGGAGCAGAGTTTCTTCAGAAAGTCAAAAAAAAAAAAAAAAAAAAGTCTAAGAATTTGTTCAAAAAGCCTGAAATAGTCTTAGTTTCTTCAAGAAGCACAGTCTTGGGAGTTTCTTCAGAAAGTCAAAAAAAAGAAAAAAAAAAAGAACGCCCGATCTCGTCTGATCTCGGAAGCTAAGCAGTGTCGGGCCTGGTTGGATGGGAGACCGCCTGGGAATACCAGGTGCTGGAAGCATTTTTGGTAAAAAAAAAAAAAAAAAAGTCTAAGAATTTGTTCAAAAAGCCTGAAATAGTCTTAGTTTCTTCAAGAAGCCCAGTCTTGGGAGCAGAGTTTCTTCAGTAAGTCAAAAAAAAAAAAAAAAAAAAAAGTCTAAGAATTTTTTCAAAAAGCCTGAAATAGTCTTAGTTTCTTCAAAAAGCACAGTCTTGGGAGTTTCTTCAGAAAGTCAAAAAAAAGAAAAAAAAAAAGAACGCCCGATCTCGTCTGATCTCGGAAGCTAAGCAGTGTCGGGCCTGGTTGGATGGGAGACCGCCTGGGAATACCAGGTGCTGGAAGCATTTTTGGTAAAAAAAAAAAAAAAAAAAAAAAAAGTCTAAGAATGTGTTCAAAAAGCCTGAAATAGTCTTAGTTTCTTCAAAAAGCCCAGTCTTGGGAGCAGAGTTTCTTCAAAAAGTAAAAAAAAAAATAAAAAAATAAAAAAGTCTAAGAATTTGTTCAAAAAGCCTGAAATAGTCTTAGTTTCTTCAAGAAGCCCAGTCTTGGGAGCAGAGTTTCTTCAGAAAGTCAAAAAAAAAAAAAAAAAAAAAATAACGCCCGATCTCGTCTGATCTCGGAAGCTAAGCAGTGTCGGGCCTGGTTGGATGGGAGACCGCCTGGGAATACCAGGTGCTGGAAGCATTTTTGGTAAAAAAAAAAAAAAAAAAAAAAAAGTCTAAGAATGTGTTCAAAAAGCCTGAAATAGTCTTAGTTTCTTCAAAAAGCCCAGTCTTGGGAGCAGAGTTTCTTCAGAAAGCCAAAAAAAAAGAAATAAAAAAAAAGAACGCCCGATCTCGTCTGATCTCGGAAGCTAAGCAGTGTCGGGCCTGGTTGGATGTTAGACCGCCTGGGAATACCAGGTGCTGGAAGCATTTTTGGTAAAAAAAAAAAAAAAAAAAAAAAAAGTCTAAGAATTTGTTCAAAAAGCCTGAAATAGTCTTAGTTTCTTCAAGAAGCCCAGTCTTGGGAGCAGAGTTTCTTCAGAAAGTCAAAAAAAAAAAAAAAAAAAAAAAAAAATAAAGGCTAAGAATTTGTTCAAAAAGCCTGAAATAGTCTTAGTTTCTTCAAGAAGCCCAGTCTTGGGAGTTTCTTCAGAAAGTCAAAAAAAAGAAAAAAAAAAAGAACGCCCGATCTCGTCTGATCTCGGAAGCTAAGCAGTGTCGGGCCTGGTTGGATGGGAGACCGCCTGGGAATACCAGGTTCTGGAAGCATTTTTGGTAAAAAAACAAAAAACAAAACAAAACAAAAAGTCTAAGAATTTTTTCAAAAAGCCTGAAATAGTCTTAGTTTCTTCAAGAAGCCCAGTCTTGGGAGCAGAGTTTCTTCAGAAAGTCAAAAAAAAAAAAAAAAAAAAGAAAAGTCTAAGAATTTGTTCAAAAAGCCTGAAATAGTCTTAGTTTCTTCAAGAAGCCCAGTCTTGGGAGCAGAGTTTCTTCAGAAAGTCCAAAAAAAAATAAAAAAAATAAAAAATAAAAAGAGTCTAAGAATGTGTTCAAAAAGCCTGAAATAGTCTTAGTTTCTTCAAAAAGCCCAGTCTTGGGAGCAGAGTTTCTTCAGAAAGTCAAAAAAATAAAAAATAAAAAAAATAAATAAAGAACGCCCGATCTCGTCTGATCTCGGAAGCTAAGCAGTGTCGGGCCTGGTTGGATGGGAGACCGCCTGG
>NC_138732.1:34879749-34902249 GCF_965113295.1 Leuciscus leuciscus
TCTGATCTCGGAAGCTAAGCAGTGTCGGGCCTGGTTGGATGGGAGACCGCCTGGGAATACCAGGTGAGGGAAGCATTTTTGGTAAAAAAACAAAACAAAACAAAAAGTCTAAGAATTTGTTCAAAAAGCCTGAAATAGTCTTAGTTTCTTCAAAAAGCCCAGTCTTGGGAGCAGAGTTTCTTCAGAAAGTCAAAAAAAAAAGAAAAAGAACGCCCGATCTCGTCTGATCTTGGAAGCTAAGCAGTGTCGGGCCTGGTTGGATGGGAGACCGCCTGGGAATAACAGGTGCTGGAAGCATTTTTGGTTATAAAAAAAAAAAAAAAAAAAAAAAGTCTAAGAATTTGTTCAAAAAGCCTGAAATAGTCTTAGTTTCTTCAAGAAGCCCAGTCTTGGGAGCAGAGTTTCTTCAGAAAGTCCAAAAAAAAAAGAAAAAAAAAAAAAGAACGCCCGATCTCGTCTGATCTCGGAAGCTAAGCAGTGTCGGGCCTGGTTGGATGGGAGACCGCCTGGGAATACCAGGTTCTGGAAGCATTTTTGGTAAAAAAACAAAAAACAAAACAAAACAAAAAGTCTAAGAATTTGTTCAAAAAGCCTGAAATAGTCTTAGTTTCTTCAAGAAGCCCAGTCTTGGGAGCAGAGTTTCTTCAGAAAGTCAAAAAAAAATAAAAAAAGAAAAAATAAAAAAAGAACGCCCGATCTCGTCTGATCTCGGAAGCTAAGCAGTGTCGGGACTGGTTGGATGGAAGACCGCCTGGGAATACCAGGTGCTGGAAGCATTTTTGGTAAAAAAAAAATAAAATAAAAAAAAAGTCTAAGAATGTGTTCAAAAAGCCTGAAATAGTCTTAGTTTCTTCAAAAAGCCCAGTCTTGGGAGCAGAGTTTCTTCAGAAAGTCAAAAAAAATAAAAATAAAAAATAAAGGCTAAGAATTTGTTCAAAAAGCCTGAAATAGTCTTAGTTTCTTCAAGAAGCCCAGTCTTGGGAGTTTCTTCAGCAAGTCAAAAAAAAGAAAAAAAAAAAGAACGCCCAATCTCGTCTGATCTCGGAAGCTAAGCAGTGTCGGGCCTGGTTGGATGGGAGACCGCCTGGGAATACCAGGTGCTGGAAGCATTTTTGGTAAAAAAAAAAAAAAAAGAGTCTAAGAATGTGTTCAAAAAGCCTGAAATAGTCTTAGTTTCTTCAAGAAGCCCAGTCTTGGGAGTTTCTTCAGCAAGTCAAAAAAAAAAAAAAAAAAAAAGAACGCCCGATCTCGTCTGATCTCGGAAGCTAAGCAGTGTCGGGCCTGGTTGGATGGGAGACCGCCTGGGAATACCAGGTTCTGGAAGCATTTTTGGTAAAAAAACAAAAAACAAAACAAAACAAAAAGTCTAAGAATTTGTTCAAAAAGCCTGAAATAGTCTTAGTTTCTTCAAGAAGCCCAGTCTTGGGAGCAGAGTTTTTTCAGAAAGTCAACACAAAAAAAAAAGAAAGAAAAAAAAAAAGAACGCCCGATCTCGTCTGATCTCGGAAGCTAAGCAGTGTCGGGCCTGGTTGGATGGGAGTCCGCCTGGGAATACCAGGTGCTGGAAGCATTTTTGGTAAAAAAAAAAAAAAAAGAAAAAAAGAGTCTAAGAATGTGTTCAAAAAGCCTGAAATAGTCTTAGTTTCTTCAAAAAGCCCAGTCTTGGGAGCAGAGTTTCTTCAGAAAGTCAAAAAATAAATAAATAAATAAATAAAGGCTAAGAATTTGTTCAAAAAGCCTGAAATAGTTTTAGTTTCTTCAAAAAGCCCAGTCTTGGGAGCAGAGTTTCTTCAGAAAGTCAAAAAAAAAAAAATAAGTCTAAGAATTAGTTAAAAAAGCCTGAAATAGTCTTAGTTTCTTCAAGAAGCCCAGTCTTGGGAGCAGAGTTTCTTCAGAAAGTCCAAAAAAAAAAAAGAAAAAAAAAAAGAACGCCCGATCTCGTCTGATCTCGGAAGCTAAGCAGTGTCGGGCCTGGTTGGATGGGAGACCGCCTGGGAATACCAGGTGCTCGAAGCATTTAAAAAAAAAAAAAAAGAGTCTAAGAATGTGTTCAAAAAGCCTGAAATAGTCTTAGTTTCTTCAAAAAGCCCAGTCTTGGGAGCAGAGTTTCTTCAGAAAGTCAAAAAAAAAAAAAAAAAAAAAAGTCTAAGAATTTGTTCAAAAAGCCTGAAATAGTCTTAGTTTCTTCAAGAAGCCCAGTCTTGGGAGCAGAGTTTCTTCAGAAAGTCAAAAAAAATAAAAAAAATAAAAAAATAAAAAAAGAACGCCCAATCTCGTCTGATCTCGGAAGCTAAGCAGTGTCGGGACTGGTTGGATGGGAGACCGCCTGGGAATACCAGGTGCTGGAAGCATTTTTGGTAAAAAAAAAAAAAAAAAAAAAAAAAAGAGTCTAAGAATGTGTTCAAAAAGCCTGAAATAGTCTTAGTTTCTTCAAAAAGCACAGTCTTGGGAGCAGAGTTTCTTCAGAAAGTCAAAAAAATAAAAAATAAATAAATAAAGGCTAAGAATTTGTTCAAAAAGCCTGAAATAGTCTTAGTTTCTTCAAGAAGCCCAGTCTTGGGAGTTTCTTCAGCAAGTCAAAAAAAAGAAAAAAAAAAAGAACGCCCGATCTCGTCTGATCTCGGAAGCTAAGCAGTGTCGGGCCTGGTTGGATGGGAGACCGCCTGGGAATACCAGGTGCTCGAAGCATTTAAAAAAAAAAAAAAAGAGTCTAAGAATGTGTTCAAAAAGCCTGAAATAGTCTTAGTTTCTTCAAAAAGCCCAGTCTTGGGAGCAGAGTTTCTTCAGAAAGTCAAAAAAAAAAAAAAAAAAAAAAGTCTAAGAATTTGTTCAAAAAGCCTGAAATAGTCTTAGTTTCTTCAAGAAGCCCAGTCTTGGGAGCAGAGTTTCTTCAGAAAGTCAAAAAAAATAAAAAAAATAAAAAAATTAAAAAAGAACGCCCAATCTCGTCTGATCTCGGAAGCTAAGCAGTGTCGGGACTGGTTGGATGGGAGACCGCCTGGGAATACCAGGTGCTGGAAGCATTTTTGGTAAAAAAAAAAAAAAAAAAAAAAAAAAGAGTCTAAGAATGTGTTCAAAAAGCCTGAAATAGTCTTAGTTTCTTCAAAAAGCACAGTCTTGGGAGCAGAGTTTCTTCAGAAAGTCAAAAAAATAAAAAATAAATAAATAAAGGCTAAGAATTTGTTCAAAAAGCCTGAAATAGTCTTAGTTTCTTCAAGAAGCCCAGTCTTGGGAGTTTCTTCAGCAAGTCAAAAAAAAGAAAAAAAAAAAGAACGCCCGATCTCGTCTGATCTCGGAAGCTAAGCAGTGTCGGGCCTGGTTGGATGGGAGACCGCCTGGGAATACCAGGTTCTGGAAGCATTTTTGGTAAAAAAACAAAAAACAAAACAAAACAAAAAGTCTAAGAATTTGTTCAAAAAGCCTGAAATAGTCTTAGTTTCTTCAAGAAGCCCAGTCTTGGGAGCAGAGTTTCTTCAGAAAGTCAAAAAAAAAAAAAAAAGAACGCCCGATCTCGTCTGATCTTGGAAGCTAAGCAGTGTCGGGCCTGGTTGGATGGGAGACCGCCTGGGAATACCAGGTGCTGGAAGCATTTTTGGTAAAAAAAAACAAAAAACAAAAAAAAAGTCTAAGAATTTGTTCAAAAAGCCTGAAATAGTCTTAGTTTCTTCAAGAAGCCCAGTCTTGGGAGCAGAGTTTCTTCAGAAAGTCAAAAAAAATAAAAATAAAAATAAATAAAAATAACGCCCGATCACGTAAGCTAAGCAGTGTCGGGCCTGGTTGGATGGGAGACCGCCTGGGAATACCAGGTGCTCGAAGCATTTAAAAAAAAAAAAAGAGTCTAAGAATGTGTTCAAAAAGCCTGAAATAGTCTTAGTTTCTTCAAAAAGCCCAGTCTTGGGAGCAGAGTTTCTTCAGAAAGTCAAAAAAAAAAAAAAAAAAAAAGTCTAAGAATTTGTTCAAAAAGCCTGAAATAGTCTTAGTTTCTTCAAGAAGCCCAGTCTTGGGAGCAGAGTTTCTTCAGAAAGTCAAAAAAAATAAAAAAAATAAAAAAATAAAAAAAGAACGCCCGATCTCGTCTGATCTCGGAAGCTAAGCAGTGTCGGGACTGGTTGGATGGGAGACCGCCTGGGAATACCAGGTGCTGGAAGCATTTTTGGTAAAAAAAAAAAAAAAAAAAAGAGTCTAAGAATGTGTTCAAAAAGCCTGAAATAGTCTTAGTTTCTTCAAAAAGCCCAGTCTTGGGAGCAGAGTTTCTTCAGAAAGTCAAAAAAAAAAAAAAAAAAAAAAAAAAGGCTAAGAATTTGTTCAAAAAGCCTGAAATAGTCTTAGTTTCTTCAAGAAGCCCAGTCTTGGGAGTTTCTTCAGCAAGTCAAAAAAAAGAAAAAAAAAAAGAACGCCCGATCTCGTCTGATCTCGGAAGCTAAGCAGTGTCGGGCCTGGTTGGATGGGAGACCGCCTGGGAATACCAGGTGCTGGAAGCATTTTTGGTAAAAAAACAAAACAAAACAAAAAGTCTAAGAATTTGTTCAAAAAGCCTGAAATAGTCTTAGTTTCTTCAAAAAGCCCAGTCTTGGGAGCAGAGTTTCTTCAGAAAGTCAAAAAAAAAAGAAAAAGAACGCCCGATCTCGTCTGATCTTGGAAGCTAAGCAGTGTCGGGCCTGGTTGGATGGGAGACCGCCTGGGAATACCAGGTGCTGGAAGCATTTTTGGTTAAAAAAAAAAAAAAAAAAAAAAAAGTCTAAGAATTTGTTCAAAAAGCCTGAAATAGTCTTAGTTTCTTCAAGAAGCCCAGTCTTGGGAGCAGAGTTTCTTCAGAAAGTCCAAAAAAAAAAGAAAAAAAAAAAAAGAACGCCCGATCTCGTCTGATCTCGGAAGCTAAGCAGTGTCGGGCCTGGTTGGATGGGAGACCGCCTGGGAATACCAGGTTCTGGAAGCATTTTTGGTAAAAAAACAAAAAACAAAACAAAACAAAAAGTCTAAGAATTTGTTCAAAAAGCCTGAAATAGTCTTAGTTTCTTCAAGAAGCCCAGTCTTGGGAGCAGAGTTTCTTCAGAAAGTCAAAAAAAAATAAAAAAAATAAAAATAAAAAAAGAACGCCCGATCTCGTCTGATCTCGGAAGCTAAGCAGTGTCGGGACTGGTTGGATGGAAGACCGCCTGGGAATACCAGGTGCTGGAAGCATTTTTGGTAAAAAAAAAAAAAAAAAAAAAAAAAAGTCTAAGAATGTGTTCAAAAAGCCTGAAATAGTCTTAGTTTCTTCAAAAAGCCCAGTCTTGGGAGCAGAGTTTCTTCAGAAAGTCAAAAAAAAATAAAATAAAAAATAAAGGCTAAGAATTTGTTCAAAAAGCCTGAAATAGTCTTAGTTTCTTCAAGAAGCCCAGTCTTGGGAGTTTCTTCAGCAAGTCAAAAAAAAGAAAAAAAAAAAGAACGCCCAATCTCGTCTGATCTCGGAAGCTAAGCAGTGTCGGGCCTGGTTGGATGGGCGACCGCCTGGGAATACCAGGTGCTGGAAGCATTTTTGTAAAAAAAAAAAAAAAAAAGAGTCTAAGAATTTTTTTCAAAAAGCCTGAAATAGTCTTAGTTTCTTCAAGAAGCCCAGTCTTGGGAGTTTCTTCAGCAAGTCAAAAAAAAAAAAGAAAAAAAAGAACGCCCGATCTCGTCTGATCTCGGAAGCTAAGCAGTGTCGGGCCTGGTTGGATGGGAGACCGCCTGGGAATACCAGGTTCTGGAAGCATTTTTGGTCAAAAAACCAAAAACAAAACAAAACAAAAAGTCTAAGAATTTGTTCAAAAAGCCTGAAATAGTCTTAGTTTCTTCAAGAAGCCCAGTCTTGGGAGCAGAGTTTCTTCAGAAAGTCAAAAAAAAAAAAAAAAAGAACGCCCGATCTCGTCTGATCTTGGAAGCTAAGCAGTGTCGGGCCTGGTTGGATGGGAGACCGCCTGGGAATACCAGGTGCTGGAAGCATTTTTGGTAAAAAAAAAAAAAAAAAAAAAAAAAGTCTAAGAATTTGTTCAAAAAGCCTGAAATAGTCTTAGTTTCTTCAAGAAGCCCAGTCTTGGGAGCAGAGTTTCTTCAGAAAGTCAAAAAAAATAAAAATAAAAATAAATAAAAATAACGCCCGATCACGTAAGCTAAGCAGTGTCGGGCCTGGTTGGATGGGAGACCGCCTGGGAATACCAGGTGCTCGAAGCATTTAAAAAAAAAAAAAGAGTCTAAGAATGTGTTCAAAAAGCCTGAAATAGTCTTAGTTTCTTCAAAAAGCCCAGTCTTGGGAGCAGAGTTTCTTCAGAAAGTCAAAAAAAAAAAAAAAAAAAAAGTCTAAGAATTTGTTCAAAAAGCCTGAAATAGTCTTAGTTTCTTCAAGAAGCCCAGTCTTGGGAGCAGAGTTTCTTCAGAAAGTCAAAAAAAATAAAAAAAATAAAAAAATAAAAAAAGAACGCCCGATCTCGTCTGATCTCGGAAGCTAAGCAGTGTCGGGACTGGTTGGATGGGAGACCGCCTGGGAATACCAGGTGCTGGAAGCATTTTTGGTAAAAAAAAAAAAAAAAAAAAGAGTCTAAGAATGTGTTCAAAAAGCCTGAAATAGTCTTAGTTTCTTCAAAAAGCCCAGTCTTGGGAGCAGAGTTTCTTCAGAAAGTCAAAAAAAAAAAAAAAAAAAAAAAAAAGGCTAAGAATTTGTTCAAAAAGCCTGAAATAGTCTTAGTTTCTTCAAGAAGCCCAGTCTTGGGAGTTTCTTCAGCAAGTCAAAAAAAAGAAAAAAAAAAAGAACGCCCGATCTCGTCTGATCTCGGAAGCTAAGCAGTGTCGGGCCTGGTTGGATGGGAGACCGCCTGGGAATACCAGGTGCTGGAAGCATTTTTGGTAAAAAAACAAAACAAAACAAAAAGTCTAAGAATTTGTTCAAAATGCCTGAAATAGTCTTAGTTTCTTCAAAAAGCCCAGTCTTGGGAGCAGAGTTTCTTCAGAAAGTCAAAAAAAAAAGAAAAAGAACACCCGATCTCGTCTGACCTTGGAAGCTAAGCAGTGTCGGGCCTGGTTGGATGGGAGACCGCCTGGGAATACCAGGTGCTGGAAGCATTTTTGGTTAAAAAAAAAAAAAAAAAAAAAAAGTCTAAGAATTTGTTCAAAAAGCCTGAAATAGTCTTAGTTTCTTCAAGAAGCCCAGTCTTGGGAGCAGAGTTTCTTCAGAAAGTCCAAAAAAAAAAGAAAAAAAAAAAAAGAACGCCCGATCTCGTCTGATCTCGGAAGCTAAGCAGTGTCGGGCCTGGTTGGATGGGAGACCGCCTGGGAATACCAGGTTCTGGAAGCATTTTTGGTAAAAAAACAAAAAACAAAACAAAACAAAAAGTCTAAGAATTTGTTCAAAAAGCCTGAAATAGTCTTAGTTTCTTCAAGAAGCCCAGTCTTGGGAGCAGAGTTTCTTCAGAAAGTCAAAAAAAAATAAAAAAAATAAAAATAAAAAAAGAACGCCCGATCTCGTCTGATCTCGGAAGCTAAGCAGTGTCGGGACTGGTTGGATGGAAGACCGCCTGGGAATACCAGGTGCTGGAAGCATTTTTGGTAAAAAAAAAAAAAAAAAAAAAAAAAAGTCTAAGAATGTGTTCAAAAAGCCTGAAATAGTCTTAGTTTCTTCAAAAAGCCCAGTCTTGGGAGCAGAGTTTCTTCAGAAAGTCAAAAAAAAATAAAATAAAAAATAAAGGCTAAGAATTTGTTCAAAAAGCCTGAAATAGTCTTAGTTTCTTCAAGAAAACCAGTCTTGGGAGTTTCTTCAGCAAGTCAAAAAAAAGAAAAAAAAAAAGAACGCCCAATCTCGTCTGATCTCGGAAGCTAAGCAGTGTCGGGCCTGGTTGGATGGGCGACCGCCTGGGAATACCAGGTGCTGGAAGCATTTTTGTAAAAAAAAAAAAAAAAAGAGTCTAAGAATGTGTTCAAAAAGCCTGAAATAGTCTTAGTTTCTTCAAGAAGCCCAGTCTTGGGAGTTTCTTCAGCAAGTCAAAAAAAAAAAAGAAAAAAAAGAACGCCCGATCTCGTCTGATCTCGGAAGCTAAGCAGTGTCGGGCCTGGTTGGATGGGAGACCGCCTGGGAATACCAGGTTCTGGAAGCATTTTTGGTAAAAAAACAAAAAACAAAACAAAACAAAAAGTCTAAGAATTTGTTCAAAAAGCCTGAAATAGTCTTAGTTTCTTCAAGAAGCCCAGTCTTGGGAGCAGAGTTTCTTCAGAAAGTCAAAAAAAAAAAAAAAAGAACGCCCGATCTCGTCTGATCTTGGAAGCTAAGCAGTGTCGGGCCTGGTTGGATGGGAGACCGCCTGGGAATACCAGGTGCTGGAAGCATTTTTGGTAAAAAAAAAAAAAAAAAAAAAAAAAAAGTCTAAGAATTTGTTCAAAAAGCCTGAAATAGTCTTAGTTTCTTCAAGAAGCCCAGTCTTGGGAGCAGAGTTTCTTCAGAAAGTCAAAAAAAATAAAAATAAAAATAAATAAAAATAACGCCCGATCACGTAAGCTAAGCAGTGTCGGGCCTGGTTGGATGGGAGACCGCCTGGGAATACCAGGTGCTCGAAGCATTTAAAAAAAAAAAAAGAGTCTAAGAATGTGTTCAAAAAGCCTGAAATAGTCTTAGTTTCTTCAAAAAGCCCAGTCTTGGGAGCAGAGTTTCTTCAGAAAGTCAAAAAAAAAAAAAAAAAAAAAGTCTAAGAATTTGTTCAAAAAGCCTGAAATAGTCTTAGTTTCTTCAAGAAGCCCAGTCTTGGGAGCAGAGTTTCTTCAGAAAGTCAAAAAAAATAAAAAAAATAAAAAAATAAAAAAAGAACGCCCGATCTCGTCTGATCTCGGAAGCTAAGCAGTGTCGGGACTGGTCGGATGGGAGACCGCCTGGGAATACCAGGTGCTGGAAGCATTTTTGGTAAAAAAAAAAAAAAAAAAAAGAGTCTAAGAATGTGTTCAAAAAGCCTGAAATAGTCTTAGTTTCTTCAAAAAGCCCAGTCTTGGGAGCAGAGTTTCTTCAGAAAGTCAAAAAAAAAAAAAAAAAAAAAAAAAAAGGCTAAGAATTTGTTCAAAAAGCCTGAAATAGTCTTAGTTTCTTCAAGAAGCCCAGTCTTGGGAGTTTCTTCAGCAAGTCAAAAAAAAGAAAAAAAAAAAGAACGCCCGATCTCGTCTGATCTCGGAAGCTAAGCAGTGTCGGGCCTGGTTGGATGGGAGACCGCCTGGGAATACCAGGTGCTGGAAGCATTTTTGGTAAAAAAACAAAACAAAACAAAAAGTCTAAGAATTTGTTCAAAAAGCCTGAAATAGTCTTAGTTTCTTCAAAAAGCCCAGTCTTGGGAGCAGAGTTTCTTCAGAAAGTCAAAAAAAAAAAGAAAAAGAACGCCCGATCTCGTCTGATCTTGGAAGCTAAGCAGTGTCGGGCCTGGTTGGATGGGAGACCGCCTGGGAATACCAGGTGCTGGAAGCATTTTTGGTTAAAAAAAAAAAAAAAAAAAAAAAAAGTCTAAGAATTTGTTCAAAAAGCCTGAAATAGTCTTAGTTTCTTCAAGAAGCCCAGTCTTGGGAGCAGAGTTTCTTCAGAAAGTCCAAAAAAAAAAGAAAAAAGAAAAAAGAACGCCCGATCTCGTCTGATCTCGGAAGCTAAGCAGTGTCGGGCCTGGTTGGATGGGAGACCGCCTGGGAATACCAGGTTCTGGAAGCATTTTTGGTAAAAAAACAAAAAACAAAACAAAACAAAAAGTCTAAGAATTTGTTCAAAAAGCCTGAAATAGTCTTAGTTTCTTCAAGAAGCCCAGTCTTGGGAGCAGAGTTTCTTCAGAAAGTCAAAAAAAAAAAGAAAAAGAACGCCCGATCTCGTCTGATCTTGGAAGCTAAGCAGTGTCGGGCCTGGTTGGATGGGAGACCGCCTGGGAATACCAGGTGCTGGAAGCATTTTTGGTTAAAAAAAAAAAAAAAAAAAAAAAAGTCTAAGAATTTGTTCAAAAAGCCTGAAATAGTCTTAGTTTCTTCAAGAAGCCCAGTCTTGGGAGCAGAGTTTCTTCAGAAAGTCCAAAAAAAAAAGAAAAAAGAAAAAAGAACGCCCGATCTCGTCTGATCTCGGAAGCTAAGCAGTGTCGGGCCTGGTTGGATGGGAGACCG
Organism: Leuciscus leuciscus; assembly: GCF_965113295.1. Taxonomy (NCBI): domain Eukaryota; kingdom Metazoa; phylum Chordata; class Actinopteri; order Cypriniformes; family Leuciscidae; genus Leuciscus; species Leuciscus leuciscus. The sequence continues at coordinate 34,889,872 of NC_138732.1, forward strand.
CCTGGGAATACCAGGTTCTGGAAGCATTTTTGGTAAAAAAACAAAAAACAAAACAAAACAAAAAGTCTAAGAATTTGTTCAAAAAGCCTGAAATAGTCTTAGTTTCTTCAAGAAGCCCAGTCTTGGGAGCAGAGTTTCTTCAGAAAGTCAAAAAAAAATAAAAAAAATAAAAATAAAAAAAGAACGCCCGATCTCGTCTGATCTCGGAAGCTAAGCAGTGTCGGGACTGGTTGGATGGAAGACCGCCTGGGAATACCAGGTGCTGGAAGCATTTTTGGTAAAAAAAAAAAAAAAAAAAAAAAAAGTCTAAGAATGTGTTCAAAAAGCCTGAAATAGTCTTAGTTTCTTCAAAAAGCCCAGTCTTGGGAGCAGAGTTTCTTCAGAAAGTCAAAAAAAAATAAAATAAAAAATAAAGGCTAAGAATTTGTTCAAAAAGCCTGAAATAGTCTTAGTTTCTTCAAGAAGCCCAGTCTTGGGAGTTTCTTCAGCAAGTCAAAAAAAAGAAAAAAAAAAAGAACGCCCAATCTCGTCTGATCTCGGAAGCTAAGCAGTGTCGGGCCTGGTTGGATGGGCGACCGCCTGGGAATACCAGGTGCTGGAAGCATTTTTGTAAAAAAAAAAAAAAAAAGAGTCTAAGAATGTGTTCAAAAAGCCTGAAATAGTCTTAGTTTCTTCAAGAAGCCCAGTCTTGGGAGTTTCTTCAGCAAGTCAAAAAAAAAAAAGAAAAAAAAGAACGCCCGATCTCGTCTGATCTCGGAAGCTAAGCAGTGTCGGGCCTGGTTGGATGGGAGACCGCCTGGGAATACCAGGTTCTGGAAGCATTTTTGGTAAAAAAAACAAAAAACAAAACAAAACAAAAAGTCTAAGAATTTGTTCAAAAAGCCTGAAATAGTCTTAGTTTCTTCAAGAAGCCCAGTCTTGGGAGCAGAGTTTTTTCAGAAAGTCAACACAAAAAAAAAGAAAGAAAAAAAAAAGAACGCCCGATCTCGTCTGATCTCGGAAGCTAAGCAGTGTCGGGCCTGGTTGGATGGGAGTCCGCCTGGGAATACCAGGTGCTGGAAGCATTTTTGGTAAAAAAAAAAAAAAAAGAAAAAAAGAGTCTAAGAATGTGTTCAAAAAGCCTGAAATAGTCTTAGTTTCTTCAAAAAGCCCAGTCTTGGGAGCAGAGTTTCTTCAGAAAGTCAAAAAATAAATAAATAAATAAATAAAGGCTAAGAATTTGTTCAAAAAGCCTGAAATAGTTTTAGTTTCTTCAAAAAGCCCAGTCTTGGGAGCAGAGTTTCTTCAGAAAGTCAAAAAAAAAAAAAAAAGTCTAAGAATTAGTTCAAAAAGCCTGAAATAGTCTTAGTTTCTTCAAGAAGCCCAGTCTTGGGAGCAGAGTTTCTTCAGAAAGTCCAAAAAAAAAAAAAGAAAAAAAAAAAGAACGCCCGATCTCGTCTGATCTCGGAAGCTAAGCAGTGTCGGGCCTGGTTGGATGGGAGACCGCCTGGGAATACCAGGTTCTGGAAGCATTTTTGGTAAAAAAACAAAAAACAAAACAAAACAAAAAGTCTAAGAATTTGTTCAAAAAGCCTGAAATAGTCTTAGTTTCTTCAAGAAGCCCAGTCTTGGGAGCAGAGTTTCTTCAGAAAGTCAAAAAAAAAAAAAAAAAAAAAAAAAAAAAAAAGAACGCCCGATCTCGTCTGATCTCGGAAGCTAAGCAGTGTCGGGACTGGTTGGATAGGAGACCGCCTGGGAATACCAGGTGCTGGAAGCATTTTTGGTAAAAAAAAAAATAAAAAAAAATAAAGAGTCTAAGAATGTGTTCAAAAAGCCTGAAATAGTCTTAGTTTCTTCAAAAAGCCCAGTCTTGGGAGCAGAGTTTCTTCAGAAAGTCAAAAAAAAAAAAAAAAAAAAAATAGGCTAAGAATTTGTTCAAAAAGCCTGAAATAGTCTTAGTTTCTTCAAGAAGCCCAGTCTTGGGAGCAGAGTTTCTTCAGAAAGTCAAAATAAAAAAAAAATAAAAAAAAAATAAGAACGCCCGATCTCGTCTGATCTCGGAAGCTAAGCAGTGTCGGGCCTGGTTGGATGGGAGACCGCCTGGGAATACCAGGTGCTGGAAGCAATTTTGGTAAAAAAAAAAAAAAAAAAAAAAAAAAGTCTAAGAATTTGTTCAAAAAGCCTGAAATAGTCTTAGTTTCTTCAAGAAGCCCAGTCTTGTGAGCAGAGTTTCTTCAGAAAGTCAAAAAAAAATAAAAAATAAAAAAAAAAGTCTAAGAATTTGTTCAAAAAGCCTGAAATAGTCTTAGTTTCTTCAAGAAGCCCAGTCTTGGGAGCAGAGTTTCTTCAGAAAGTCAAAAAAAAAAAAAAAAAAAAAAAAGAACGCCCAATCTCGTCTGATCTCGGAAGCTAAGCAGTGTCGGGCCTGGTTGGATGGGAGACCGCCTGGGAATACCAGGTGCTGGAAGCATTTTTGGTAAAAAAAAACAAAAAACAAATCAAAACAAAAAGTCTAAGAATTTGTTCAAAAAGCCTGAAATAGTCTTAGTTTCTTCAAGAAGCCCAGTCTTGGGAGCAGAGTTTCTTCAGGAAGTCCAAAAAAAAAAAAAAAAAAAAAAAAGAACGCCCGATCTCGTCTGATCTCGGAAGCTAAGCAGTGCCGGGACTGGTTGGATAGGAGACCGCCTGGGAATACCAGGTGCTGGAAGCATTTTTGGTAAAAAAAAACAAAAAACAAATCAAAACAAAAAGTCTAAGAATTTGTTCAAAAAGCCTGAAATAGTCTTAGTTTCTTCAAGAAGCCCAGTCTTGGGAGCAGAGTTTCTTCAGGAAGTCCAAAAAAAAAAAAAAAAAAAAAAAAGAACGCCCGATCTCGTCTGATCTCGGAAGCTAAGCAGTGCCGGGACTGGTTGGATAGGAGACCGCCTGGGAATACCAGGTGCTGGAAGCATTTTTGGTAAAAAAAAAAAAAAAAAAAAAAAAGAGTCTAAGAATGTGTTAAAAAAGCCTGAAATAGTCTTAGTTTCTTCAAGAAGCCCAGTCTTGGGAGCAGAGTTTCTTCAGGAAGTCAAAAAAAAAAAAAAAAAAAAAAAAGAACGCCCGATCTCGTCTGATCTCGGAAGCTAAGCAGTGTCGGGACTGGTTGGATAGGAGACCACCTGGGAATACCAGGTGCTGGAAGCATTTTTGGTAAAAAAAAAAAAAAAAAAAAAAAGTCTAAGAATGTGTTCAAAAAGCCTGAAATAGTCTTAGTTTCTTCAAGAAGCCCAGTCTTGGGAGCAGAGTTTCTTCAGAAAGTCAAAAAAAAAAATAAAAAAAAAAATAAAGGCTAAGAATTTGTTCAAAAAGCCTGAAATAGTCTTAGTTTCTTCAAGAAGCCCAGTCTTGGGAGTTTCTTCAGCAAGTCAAAAAAAAAAAAAAAAAAAAGAACGCCCGATCTCGTCTGATCTCGGAAGCTAAGCAGTGTCGGGCCTGGTTGGATGGGAGACCGCCTGGGAATACCAGGTGCTGGAAGCATTTTTGGTAAAAAAAAAAAAAAAGAGTCTAAGAATGTGTTCAAAAAGCCTGAAATAGTCTTAGTTTCTTCAAGAAGCCCAGTCTTGGGAGTTTCTTCAGCAAGTCAAAAAAAAGAAAAAAAAAAAAGAACGCCCGATCTCGTCTGATCTCGGAAGCTAAGCAGTGTCGGGCCTGGTTGGATGGGAGACCGCCTGGGAATACCAGGTTCTGGAAGCATTTTTGGTAAAAAAACAAAAAACGAAACAAAACAAAAAGTCTAAGAATTTGTTCAAAAAGCCTGAAATAGTCTTAGTTTCTTCAAGAAGCCCAGTCCTGGGAGCAGAGTTTCTTCAGAAAGTCAAAAAAAAAAAAAAAAGAACGCCCGATCTCGTCTGATCTTGGAAGCTAAGCAGTGTCGGGCCTGGTTGGATGGGAGACCGCCTGGGAATACCAGGTGCTGGAAGCATTTTTGGTAAAAAAAAAAAAAAAAAAAAAAAAGTCTAAGAATTTGTTCAAAAAGCCTGAAATAGTCTTATTTTCTTCAAGAAGCCCAGTCTTGGGAGCAGAGTTTCTTCAGAAAGTCCAAAAAAAAAATAATTAAAAAAAAATAACGCCCGATCTCGTAAGCTAAGCAGTGTCGGGCCTGGTTGGATGGGAGACCGCCTGGGAATACCAGGTGCTGGAAGCATTTTTGGTAAAAAAAAAAAAAAAAAAAAGAGTCTAAGAATGTGTTCAAAAAGCCTGAAATAGTCTTAGTTTCTTCAAGAAGCCCAGTCTTGGGAGCAGAGTTTCTTCAGAAAGTCAAAAAAAATAAAAAAATAAAATAAATAAAGGCTAAGAATTTGTTCAAAAAGCCTGAAATAGTCTTAGTTTCTTCAAGAAGCACAGTCTTGGGAGTTTCTTCAGAAAGTCAAAAAAAAAAAAAAAAAAAGAACGCCCGATCTCGTCTGATCTCGGAAGCTAAGCAGTGTCGGGCCTGGTTGGATGGGAGACCGCCTGGGAATACCAGGTGCTGGAAGCATTTTTGGTAAAAAAAAAAAAAAAAAAAAAAAAAAGTATAAGAATTTGTTCAAAAAGCCTGAAATAGTCTTAGTTTCTTCAAGAAGCCCAGTCTTGGGAGCAGAGTTTCTTCAGAAAGTCCAAAAAAAAAAAAAAAAAAAAAAAAGAACGCCCGATCTCGTCTGATCTCGGAAGCTAAGCAGTGTCGGGACTGGTTGGATGGGAGACCGCCTGGGAATACCAGGTGCTGGAAGCATTTTTGGTAAAAAATAAAATAAAAAAAAAAGAGTCTAAGAATGTGTTCAAAAAGCCTGAAATAGTCTTAGTTTCTTCAAAAAGCCCAGTCTTGGGAGCAGAGTTTCTTCAGAAAGTCAAAAAAAAAAAAAAAAGAACGCTCGATCTCGTCTGATCTCGGAAGCTAAGCAGTGTCGGGCCTGGTTGGATGGGAGACCGCCTGGGAATACCAGGTGCTGGAAGCATTTTTGAAAAAAAAAAAAACAAAAAAAAAGAGTCTAAGAATGTGTTCAAAAAGCCTGAAATAGTCTTAGTTTCTTCAAAAAGCCCAGTCTTGGGAGCAGAGTTTCTTCAGAAAGTCAAAAAAATAAAAATAAAAAAAAGTCTAAGAATTTGTTCAAAAAGCCTGAAATAGTCTTAGTTTCTTCAAGAAGCCCAGTCTTGGGAGCAGAGTTTCTTCAGAAAGTCAAAAAAAATAAAAAAAAAATAAAAAAAAAGTCTAAGAATTTGTTCAAAAAGCCTGAAATAGTCTTAGTTTCTTCAAGAAGCACAGTCTTGGGAGTTTCTTCAGAAAGTCAAAAAAAAGAAAAAAAAAAAGAACGCCCGATCTCGTCTGATCTCGGAAGCTAAGCAGTGTCGGGCCTGGTTGGATGGGAGACCGCCTGGGAATACCAGGTGCTGGAAGCATTTTTGGTAAAAAAAAAAAAAAAAAAGTCTAAGAATTTGTTCAAAAAGCCTGAAATAGTCTTAGTTTCTTCAAGAAGCCCAGTCTTGGGAGCAGAGTTTCTTCAGAAAGTCAAAAAAAAAAAAAAAAAAAAAAGTCTAAGAATTTGTTCAAAAAGCCTGAAATAGTCTTAGTTTCTTCAAGAAGCACAGTCTTGGGAGTTTCTTCAGAAAGTCAAAAAAAAATAAAAAAAAATAACGCCCGATCTCGTCTGATCTCGGAAGCTAAGCAGTTTCGGGCCTGGTTGGATGGGAGACCGCCTGGGAATACCAGGTGCTGGAAGCATTTTTGGTAAAAAAAATAAATAAAAATAAAAAAGTCTAAGAATTTGTTCAAAAAGCCTGAAATAGTCTTAGTTTCTTCAAGAAGCCCAGTCTTGGGAGCAGAGTTTCTTCAGAAAGTCAAAAAAAAAATAAAAAAAAATAAATAAAGGCTAAGAATTTGTTCAAAAAGCCTGAAATAGTCTTAGTTTCTTCAAGTAGCCCAGTCTTGGGAGTTTCTTCAGAAAGTCAAAAAAAAGAAAAAAAAAAGAACGCCCGATCTCGTCTGATCTCGGAAGCTAAGCAGTGTCGGGCCTGGTTGGATGGGAGACCGCCTGGGAATACCAGGTTCTGGAAGCATTTTTGGTAAAAAAACAAAAAACAAAACAAAACAAAAAGTCTAAGAATTTTTTCAAAAAGCCTGAAATAGTCTTAGTTTCTTCAAGAAGCCCAGTCTTGGGAGCAGAGTTTCTTCAGAAAGTCAAAAAAAAAAAAAAAAAAAAAAAAGTCTAAGAATTTGTTCAAAAAGCCTGAAATAGTCTTAATTTCTTCAAGAAGCCCAGTCTTGGGAGCAGAGTTTCTTCAGAAAGTCAAAAAAAAAAAAAAAATTTAAAAAATAACGCCCGATCTCGTAAGCTAAGCAGTGTCGGGCCTGGTTGGATGGGAGACCGCCTGGGAATACCAGGTGCTGGAAGCATTTTTGGTAAAAAAAAAAAAAAAAAAAAAGAGTCTAAGAATGTGTTCAAAAAGCCTGAAATAGTCTTAGTTTCTTCAAAAATCCCAGTCTTGGGAGCAGAGTTTCTTCAGAAAGTCAAAAAAAAAAAAAAAAAAAAAAAGTCTAAGAATTTGTTCAAAAAGCCTGAAATAGTCTTAGTTTCTTCAAGAAGCCCAGTCTTGGGAGCAGAGTTTCTTCAGAAAGTCAAAAAAAATAAAAAAATAAAAAAATAAAAAAAAAACGCCCGATCTCGTCTGATCTCGGAAGCTAAGCAGTGTCGGGACTGGTTGGATGGAAGACCGCCTGGGAATACCAGGTGCTGGAAGCATTTTTGGTAAAAAAAAAAAAAAAAAAGTCTAAGAATTTGTTCAAAAAGCCTGAAATAGTCTTAGTTTCTTCAAGAAGCCCAGTCTTGGGAGCAGAGTTTCTTCAGAAAGTCAAAAAAAAAAAAAAAAAAAAAAGTCTAAGAATTTGTTCAAAAAGCCTGAAATAGTCTTAGTTTCTTCAAGAAGCACAGTCTTGGGAGTTTCTTCAGAAAGTCAAAAAAAAGAAAAAAAAAAAGAACGCCCGATCTCGTCTGATCTCGGAAGCTAAGCAGTGTCGGGCCTGGTTGGATGGGAGACCGCCTGGGAATACCAGGTGCTGGAAGCATTTTTGGTAAAAAAAAAAAAAAAAAAAGTATAAGAATTTGTTCAAAAAGCCTGAAATAGTCTTAGTTTCTTCAAGAAGCCCAGTCTTGGGAGCAGAGTTTCTTCAGAAAGTCAAAAAAAAAAGAACGCCCGATCTCGTCTGATCTCGGAAGCTAAGCAGTGTCGGGCCTGGTTGGATGGGAGACCGCCTGGGAATACCAGGTGCTGGAAGCATTTTTGGTAAAAAAAAAAAAAAAAAGTCTAAGAATTTGTTCAAAAAGCCTGAAATAGTCTTAGTTTCTTCAAGAAGCCCAGTCTTGTGAGCAGAGTTTCTTCAGAAAGTCAAAAAAAAAAAAAAAAAAAAAAAAAAGTCTAAGAATTTGTTCAAAAAGCCTGAAATAGTCTTAGTTTCTTCAAGAAGCCCAGTCTTGGGAGCAGAGTTTCTTCAGAAAGTCAAAAAAAAAAAAAAAAAAAAGAACTCCCGATCTCGTCTGATCTCGGAAGCTAAGCAGTGTCGGGCCTGGTTGGATGGGAGACCGCCTGGGAATACCAGGTGCTGGAAGCATTTTTGGTAAAAAAAAAAAAAAAAAAGTCCAAGAATTTGTTCAAAAAGCCTGAAATAGTCTTAGTTTCTTCAAGAAGCCCAGTCTTGGGAGCAGAGTTTCTTCAGAAAGTCAAAAAAAAAAAAAAAAAAAAGTCTAAGAATTTGTTCAAAAAGCCTGAAATAGTCTTAGTTTCTTCAAGAAGCACAGTCTTGGGAGTTTCTTCAGAAAGTCAAAAAAAAAAAAAAAAAAAGAACGCCCGATCTCGTCTGATCTCGGAAGCTAAGCAGTGTCGGGCCTGGTTGGATGGGAGACCGCCTGGGAATACCAGGTGCTGGAAGCATTTTTGGTAAAAAAAAAAAAAAAAAAGTCTAAGAATTTGTTCAAAAAGCCTGAAATAGTCTTAGTTTCTTCAAGAAGCCCAGTCTTGGGAGCAGAGTTTCTTCAGAAAGTCAAAAAAAAAAAAAAATAAGAACGCCCGATCTCGTCTGATCTCGGAAGCTAAGCAGTGTCGGGCCTGGTTGGATGGGAGACCGCCTGGGAATACCAGGTGCTGGAAGCATTTTTGGTAAAAAAAAAAAAAAAAAAAAAAAAGTCTAAGAATTTGTTCAAAAAGCCTGAAATAGTCTTAGTTTCTTCAAGAAGCCCAGTCTTGGGAGCAGAGTTTTTTCAGAAAGTCAACACAAAAAAAAAGAAAGAAAAAAAAAAAGAACGCCCGATCTCGTCTGATCTCGGAAGCTAAGCAGTGTCGGGCCTGGTTGGATGGGAGTCCGCCTGGGAATACCAGGTGCTGGAAGCATTTTTGGTAAAAAAAAAAAAAAAAGAAAAAAAGAGTCTAAGAATGTGTTCAAAAAGCCTGAAATAGTCTTAGTTTCTTCAAAAAGCCCAGTCTTGGGAGCAGAGTTTCTTCAGAAAGTCAAAAAAAAAAAAAAAAAAAAAAAAAGTCTAAGAATTTGTTCAAAAACCCTGAAATAGTCTTAGTTTCTTCAAGAAGCCCAGTCTTGGGAGCAGAGTTTCTTCAGAAAGTCAAAAAAAAATAAAAAAAAAATAAATAAAGGCTAAGAATTTGTTCAAAAAGCCTGAAATAGTCTTAGTTTCTTCAAGAAGCCCAGTCTTGGGAGCAGAGTTTCTTCAGAAAGTCAAAAAAAAAAAAAAAAAAGAACGCCCGATCTCGTCTGATCTCGGAAGCTAAGCAGTGTCGGGCCTGGTTGGATGGGAGACCGCCTGGGAATACCAGGTTCTGGAAGCATTTTTGGTAAAAAAACAAAAAACAAAAAACAAAACAAAACAAAAAGTCTAAGAATTTTTTTCAAAAAGCCTGAAATAGTCTTAGTTTCTTCAAGATGCCCAGTCTTGGGAGCAGAGTTTCTTCAGAAAGTCAAAAAAAAAAAAAAAAAAAAAAAGTCTAAGAATTTGTTCAAAAAGCCTGAAATAGTCTTAGTTTCTTCAAGAAGCCCAGTCTTGGGAGCAGAGTTTCTTCAGAAAGTCAAAAAAAAAAAAAAAAAAAAAAAAAAAACAGTCTAAGAATTTGTTCAAAAAGCCTGAAATAGTCTTAGTTTCTTCAAGAAGCACAGTCTTGGGAGTTTCTTCAGAAAGTCAAAAAAAAGAAAAAAAAACAAGAACGCCCGATCTCGTCTGATCTCGGAAGCTAAGCAGTGTCGGGCCTGGTTGGATGGGAGACCGCCTGGGAATACCAGGTGCTGGAAGCATTTTTGGTAAAAAAAAAAAAAAAAAAGTCTAAGAATTTGTTCAAAAAGCCTGAAATAGTCTTAGTTTCTTCAAGAAGCCCAGTCTTGGGAGCAGAGTTTCTTCAGAAAGTCAAAAAAAAAAAAAAAAAAAAAGTCTAAGAATTTGTTCAAAAAGCCTGAAATAGTCTTAGTTTCTTCAAGAAGCACAGTCTTGGGAGTTTCTTCAGAAAGTCAAAAAAAAGAAAAAAAAAAAAGAACGCCCGATCTCGTCTGATCTCGGAAGCTAAGCAGTGTCGGGCCTGGTTGCATGGGAGACCGCCTGGGAATACCAGGTGCTGGAAGCATTTTTGGTAAAAAAAAAAAAAATAAAAAAAAAGTCTAAGAATTTGTTCAAAAAGCCTGAAATAGTCTTAGTTTCTTCAAGAAGCCCAGTCTTGGGAGCAGAGTTTCTTCAGAAAGTCAAAAAAAAATAAAAAAATAAAAAAATAAAGGCTAAGAATTTGTTCAAAAAGCCTGAAATAGTCTTAGTTTCTTCAAGAAGCACAGTCTTGGGAGTTTCTTCAGAAAGTCAAAAAAAAGAAGAAAAAAAAAGAACGCCCGATCTCGTCTGATCTCGGAAGCTAAGCAGTGTCGGGCCTGGTTGGATGGGAGACCGCCTGGGAATACCAGGTGCTGGAAGCATTTTTGGTAAAAAAAAAAAAAAAAAAAAAAAAAAGTCTAAGAATTTGTTCAAAAAGCCTGAAATAGTCTTAGTTTCTTCAAGAAGCCCAGTCTTGGGAGCAGAGTTTCTTCAGAAAGTCAAAAAAAAAAAAAAAAAAAAAAAATAAAGACTAAGAATTTGTTCAAAAAGCCTGAAATAGTCTTAGTTTCTTCAAGAAGCCCAGTCTTGGGAGTTTCTTCAGAAAGTCAAAAAAAAGAAAAAAAAAAAGAACGCCCGATCTCGTCTGATCTCGGAAGCTAAGCAGTGTCGGGCCTGGTTGGATGGGAGACCGCCTGGGAATACCAGGTTCTGGAAGCATTTTTGGTAAAAAAACAAAAAACAAAACAAAACAAAAAGTCTAATAATTTTTTCAAAAAGCCTTAACCCTTGTGTTATGTTGCGGGTCAATTTGACCCGTTTAGATTTTCTAGTTGTTGGAAATACTGGTTAACCTATGTTTTTTTTCTTGATATTTTGTGACTTTTTCTCATTTATCATCATGAACATGCATGCAAAGTTTCAACATGCTGGTGTTTTTTGACATATACAAACAAAATTACTGTTCCTTTCGTGATGTTCGCGGGTCAATTTGACCCGCATATTTTAACGCTCTAAGGCAACTGTACGGACCCAAAATAATAACATTTCTTGGTTATATTTTGTTATTTTATTTTTTTACTACCTTATGAAGCTAAAAAATTTAGTTTTCCACACTTATTTCAATGCAGAAAAATATTTTTGTCAGCCACAGATGGTAAAAATTACCTATCATTTATTTTTTCAAGCTACCTGAAATAACATTAAACCTTTTCTTTTTTTCTTGATATTTTGTGACTTTTTCTCATTTATCATCATGAACATGCATGCAAAGTTTCAACATGCTGGTGTTTTTTGACATATACAAACAAAATAAATGTTCCTTTCGTGATGTTCGCGGGTCAATTTGACCCGCATATTTTAACGCTCTAAGGCAACAGTACGGACCCAAAATAATAACATTTCTTGGTTATATTTTGTTATTTTATTTTTTTACTACATTATGAAGCTAAAAAAATAGGTTTTCCACACTTATTTCAATGCAGAAAAAATATTTTGTCAGCCACAGATGGTAAAAATTAACTATCATTTATTTTTTCAAGCTACCTGAAATAATATTAAACATTTTTTTTCTTGATATTTTGTGACTTTTTCTCATTTATCATCATGAACATGCATGCAAAGTTTCAACATACTGGTGTTTTTTTTTTTTGACAAATACAAACAAAATTACTATTACGTCTGTGATGTCCATCATAGGCAGCTATTCAAAAGCAACTGTACAGACACAAAATAAAAACATTTATTTTATGTATGTCAGGGAATTAACTCCAGTTCTAAAGTGTAAGTGTATCTAAAAGTGCTCTAACCCAAACCAAACACACTTGAAAAAGCTAAATCATGGTGTTCAGAATTAATTGCAAATTACAAATGAAAATCTTTGACAGACACAAATAGTAAAATAAGCTCTCATTTATATATTCAAGATATCGGAAATATCTTGAGACTTCGACATAGACAGCAGGAAAAATGAGCTCAGATTAATTGATTAATTGTTCAGTTATGATGTTCTAAGCAAAAAAAAAAAAAAAAAAAGTTGAAAAAAAGTATATGCAAATATAGATAAATATAACGTATATTCAAATTTTAAATAGTTTTAAAAAATGGTTAAAAAACATTTTCATTAAATCATATCTTCAGATATATATTTTTTGGAATATTTGACAAATGCTGATATTAAAAGTTTACAGTTTGAACCTGAATCTTTGTTGTTTTTCATAGTGTGATTTTTGAGGAATTGTATTGAATCCAATGCGGGTCAATTTGACCCGGACCATAAGGGGAGTGCACAGAATTCCAACATAACACGAGGGTTAAATAGTCTTAGTTTCTTCAAGAAGCCCAGTCTTGGGAGCAGAGTTTCTTCAGAAAGTCAAAAAAAAAAAAAAAAAGTCTAAGAATTTGTTCAAAAAGCCTGAAATAGTCTTAGTTTCTTCAAGAAGCCCAGTCTTGGGAGCAGAGTTTCTTCAGAAAGTCCAAAAAAAAAAAAAAAAAAAAAAAAAAAAAGAGTCTAAGAATGTGTTCAAAAAGCCTGAAATAGTCTTAGTTTCTTCAAAAAGCCCAGTCTTGGGAGCAGAGTTTCTTCAGAAAGTCAAAATAAAGAAAAAAAAAAAGAACGCCCGATCTCGTCTGATCTCGGAAGCTAAGCAGTGTCGGGCCTGGTTGGATGGGAGACCGCCTGGGAATACCAGGTGCTGGAAGCATTTTTGGTAAAAAAAACAAAAACAAAAACAAAACAAAAAGTCTAAGAATTTTTTTCAAAAAGCCTGAAATAGTCTTAGTTTCTTCAAGATGCCCAGTCTTGGGAGCAGAGTTT
>NC_138732.1:34904749-34907249 GCF_965113295.1 Leuciscus leuciscus
CTCGGAAGCTAAGCAGTGTCGGGCCTGGTTGGATGGGAGACCGCCTGGGAATACCAGGTGCTGGAAGCATTTTTGGTAAAAATAAAATAAAATAAAAAAAAGTCTAAGAATTTGTTCAAAAAGCCTGAAATAGTCTTAGTTTCTTCAAGAAGCCCAGTCTTGGGAGCAGAGTTTCTTCAGAAAGTCAAAAAAAACTAAAAAAAATAAATAAAAAAGTCTAAGAATTTGTTCAAAAAGCCTGAAATATTCTTAGTTTCTTCAAGAAGCACAGTCTTGGGAGTTTCTTCAGAAAGTCAAAAAAAAGAAAAAAAAAAAGAACGCCCGATCTCGTCTGATCTCGGAAACTAAGCAGTGTCGGGCCTGGTTGGATGGGAGACCGCCTGGGAATACCAGGTGCTGGAAGCATTTTTGGTAAAAAAAAAAAAAAAAAAGTCTAAGAATTTGTTCAAAAAGCCTGAAATAGTCTTAGTTTCTTCAAGAAGCCCAGTCTTGGGAGCAGAGTTTCTTCAGAAAGTCAAAAAAAAAAAAAAAAAAAAAAAGTCTAAGAATTTGTTCAAAAAGCCTGAAATAGTCTTAGTTTCTTCAAGAAGCACAGTCTTGGGAGTTTCTTCAGAAAGTCAAAAAAAAGAAAAAAAAAAAGAACGCCCGATCTCGTCTGATCTCGGAAGCTAAGCAGTGTCGGGCCTGGTTGGATGTTAGACCGCCTGGGAATACCAGGTGCTGGAAGCATTTTTGGTAAAAAAAAAAAAAAAAAAAAAAAAAAAGTCTAAGAATTTGTTCAAAAAGCCTGAAATAGTCTTAGTTTCTTCAAGAAGCCCAGTCTTGGGAGCAGAGTTTCTTCAGAAAGTCAAAAAAAAATAAAAAAAAAATAAATAAAGGCTAAGAATTTGTTCAAAAAGCCTGAAATAGTCTTAGTTTCTTCAAGAAGCCCAGTCTTGGGAGTTTCTTCAGAAAGTCAAAAAAAAAAAAAAAAAAAGAACGCCCGATCTCGTCTGATCTCGGAAGCTAAGCAGTGTCGGGCCTGGTTGGATGGGAGACCGCCTGGGAATACCAGGTTCTGGAAGCATTTTTGGTAAAAAAACAAAAAACAAAACAAAACAAAAAGTCTAAGAATTTTTTCAAAAAGCCTGAAATAGTCTTATGCCTAGTTCACACTACATGATTTTAAGCCCGATTTAAGCCCGATTTGCAAGTTAACGAGCTCGCCGACAGGTCAGGCTGTAATCGCGTGCAAATCTGCGGGTGATCCGCGCTCGCCAATCTTTGAGTGTGAAATACTTAACGACGCATCAAAACCCCTCGCTGACACATCGCCGACGCGTCGCCGACGCCAGAAAAATATCTAGCATGCCAAATATCTGGAATTGTCGGCCGACTCGATAGCCTGTGGTGTCACGTGTCGCGACGAGCAACAGCCAATGATCATCTTGTTATGATATTACAAAAGCCCTTTGTATTTGTAACCATCGTTGCCAAACCACAACAGGCAGCTGCTTTTTCATTATAATGTTTTACTCACTTCCAAATCTCTATCTGACAGACAATCCCTGCTGCCCGCGTGTGCTTATCCATCCGTTCACCCATATTCTTTTTTTTTTCTTTCGGGGTTCTAAACAGATCATTGCACAAACAATATAGGCCTATATATATATATATATATATATATATATATGGGGTGTGCGTGTGCCGGTTTCAGAATTGGTGTGACGGTTATGACGCGAGTCAAATGACATAACTCATCGGTTATTATATTGCCTATTTCCTTTTTATTTTATAAATAGGCCTACATGCAATTGGTTGATGAAACATTTATTAAAATTAAGATACAATTTGTACAAAACGAAATTCGTTTTAAATAAATTATTTCTACAAAGCAAAGTGGTAAAAATCATGTCTCACGATTTACAAAACAAAACTTCATTAAGTGGTAAAAACCCAATATAGCATCTTATGATCCTATCTTTTATTACAATTGTTTTTGAGCTAAAATGTAATACACATCATATATACACACTGTATATGTTTCTTTTATCAAACATGTTTGGGGCCAGTCAAGGGGTAACTAAACTGCACGATCAGTTATCGGTAATGATATTGTTTATTATTGCAAATGTTTATTGCTAATGTTTATTATTGGAAATGTTTTTCATTTGTTTAATAAATCTCATAATGATGGCACATCACTATATCATAGTCATAGCTTTTATTTCTATCTCAAATGATTGAAAGAACCAATTACAGTTGGAAACGTATAGACCAATAATAACACAGACTGTCAACAATTGTTTTTAATTAGTATTTAAACATTCTCTATAATAGAAAAGATAGAAATTTAAAAATATTTTAATAACACGTTTTTTTGCGGTTATAGAGTTTTAATGACGGTGCTCAACTATATATATATATATATATATATATATATATATATATATATATATATATATATATATACCAACAATTTTGTCCCGCCGTCCATTTGCCATTGGAATGCGCCAAGACT
>NC_138732.1:34914749-34944749 GCF_965113295.1 Leuciscus leuciscus
AAGAACGCCCGATCTCGTCTGATCTCGGAAGCTAAGCAGTGTCGGGCCTGGTTGGATGGGAGACCGCCTGGGAATACCAGGTGCTGGAAGCATTTTTGGTAAAAAAAAAAAAAAAAAAAAAAAAAGTCTAAGAATTTGTTCAAAAAGCCTGAAATAGTCTTAGTTTCTTCAAGAAGCCCAGTCTTGGGAGCAGAGTTTCTTCAGAAAGTCCAAAAAAAAAAAAAATAAAAAAGAGTCTAAGAATGTGTTCAAAAAGCCTGAAATAGTCTTAGTTTCTTCAAAAAGCCCAGTCTTGGGAGCAGAGTTTCTTCAGAAAGTCAAAAAAAAATAAATAAAAAAAAATAAATAAAGAACGCCCGATCTCGTCTGATCTCGGAAGCTAAGCAGTGTCGGGCCTGGTTGGATGGGAGACCGCCTGGGAATACCAGGTGCTGGAAGCATTTTTGGTAAAAAAAAAAAAAAAAAAAAAGAGTCTAAGAATGTGTTCAAAAAGCCTGAAATAGTCTTAGTTTCTTCAAGAAGCCCAGTCTTGGGAGCAGAGTTTCTTCAGAAAGTCCAAAAAAAAAAAAAAAAAAAAAAGAGTCTAAGAATGTGTTCAAAAAGCCTGAAATAGTCTTAGTTTCTTCAAAAAGCCCAGTCTTGGGAGCAGAGTTTCTTCAGAAAGTCAAAAAAATAAATAAATAAATAAATAAATAAAGAACGCCCGATCTCGTCTGATCTCGGAAGCTAAGCAGTGTCGGGCCTGGTTGGATGGGAGACCGCCTGGGAATACCAGGTGCTGGAAGCATTTTTGGTAAAAAAAAAAAAAAAAAAAAAAAAAGTCTAAGAATTTGTTCAAAAAGCCTGAAATAGTCTTAGTTTCTTCAAGAAGCCCAGTCTTGGGAGCAGAGTTTCTTCAGAAAGTCAAAAAAAAAAAAAAAAAAAAAAAAAGTCTAAGAATTTGTTCAAAAAGCCTGAAATAGTCTTAATTTCTTCAAGAAGCCCAGTCTTGGGAGCAGAGTTTCTTCAGAAAGTCCAAAAAAAAAAAAAAAAAAAGAGTCTAAGAATGTGTTCAAAAAGCCTGAAATAGTCTTAGTTTCTTCAAAAAGCCCAGTCTTGGGAGCAGAGTTTCTTCAGAAAGTCAAAAAAAAAAAAAAAAAAAAAAAAAAAAAAAAGAACGCCCGATCTCGTCTGATCTCGGAAGCTAAGCAGTGTCGGGCCTGGTTGGATGGGAGACCGCCTGGGAATACCAGGTGCTGGAAGCCTTTTTGGTAAAAAAAAAAAAAAAAAAGTCTAAAAATTTGTTCAAAAAGCCTGAAATAGTCTTAGTTTCTTCAAGAAGCCCAGTCTTGGGGGCAGAGTTTCTTCAGAAAGTCAAAAAAAAAAAAAAAAAAAAAAAGTCTAAGAATTTGTTCAAAAAGCCTGAAATAGTCTTAGTTTCTTCAAGAAGCACAGTCTTGGGAGTTTCTTCAGAAAGTCAAAAAAAAGAAAAAAAAAAAGAACGCCCGATCTCGTCTGATCTCGGAAGCTAAGCAGTGTCGGGCCTGGTTGGATGGGAGACCGCCTGGGAATACCAGGTGCTGGAAGCATTTTTGGTAAAAAAAAAAAAAAAAAAAAAAAAGTCTAAGAATTTGTTCAAAAAGCCTGAAATAGTCTTAGTTTCTTCAAGAAGCCCAGTCTTGGGAGCAGAGTTTCTTCAGAAAGTCAAAAAAAAAAAAAAAAAAAAATTAATAAAGGCTAAGAATTTGTTCAAAAAGCCTGAAATAGTCTTAGTTTCTTCAAGAAGCACAGTCTTGGGAGTTTCTTCAGAAAGTCGAAAAAAAGAAAAAAAAAAAGAACGCCCGATCTCGTCTGATCTCGGAAGCTAAGCAGTGTCGGGCCTGGTTGGATGGGAGACCGCCTGGGAATACCAGGTGCTGGAAGCATTTTTGGTAAAAAAAAAAAAAAAAAAAAAAAAAGTCTAAGAATTTGTTCAAAAAGCCTGAAATAGTCTTAGTTTCTTCAAGAAGCCCAGTCTTGGGAGCAGAGTTTCTTCAGAAAGTCCAAAAAAAAAAAAAAAAAAAAAGAGTCTAAGAATGTGTTCAAAAAGCCTGAAATAGTCTTAGTTTCTTCAAAAAGCCCAGTCTTGGGAGCAGAGTTTCTTCAGAAAGTCAAAAAAAAATAAATAAAAAAAAATAAATAAAGAACGCCCGATCTCGTCTGATCTCGGAAGCTAAGCAGTGTCGGGCCTGGTTGGATGGGAGACCGCCTGGGAATACCAGGTGCTGGAAGCATTTTTGGTAAAAAAAAAAAAAAAAAAAAAGAGTCTAAGAATGTGTTCAAAAAGCCTGAAATAGTCTTAGTTTCTTCAAGAAGCCCAGTCTTGGGAGCAGAGTTTCTTCAGAAAGTCCAAAAAAAAAAAAAAAAAAAAAAGAGTCTAAGAATGTGTTCAAAAAGCCTGAAATAGTCTTAGTTTCTTCAAAAAGCCCAGTCTTGGGAGCAGAGTTTCTTCAGAAAGTCAAAAAAATAAATAAATAAATAAATAAATAAAGAACGCCCGATCTCGTCTGATCTCGGAAGCTAAGCAGTGTCGGGCCTGGTTGGATGGGAGACCGCCTGGGAATACCAGGTGCTGGAAGCCTTTTTGGTAAAAAAAAAAAAAAAAAAGTCTAAAAATTTGTTCAAAAAGCCTGAAATAGTCTTAGTTTCTTCAAGAAGCCCAGTCTTGGGGGCAGAGTTTCTTCAGAAAGTCAAAAAAAAAAAAAAAAAAAAAAAGTCTAAGAATTTGTTCAAAAAGCCTGAAATAGTCTTAGTTTCTTCAAGAAGCACAGTCTTGGGAGTTTCTTCAGAAAGTCAAAAAAAAGAAAAAAAAAAAGAACGCCCGATCTCGTCTGATCTCGGAAGCTAAGCAGTGTCGGGCCTGGTTGGATGGGAGACCGCCTGGGAATACCAGGTGCTGGAAGCATTTTTGGTAAAAAAAAAAAAAAAAAAAAAAAAGTCTAAGAATTTGTTCAAAAAGCCTGAAATAGTCTTAGTTTCTTCAAGAAGCCCAGTCTTGGGAGCAGAGTTTCTTCAGAAAGTCAAAAAAAAAAAAAAAAAAAAATTAATAAAGGCTAAGAATTTGTTCAAAAAGCCTGAAATAGTCTTAGTTTCTTCAAGAAGCACAGTCTTGGGAGTTTCTTCAGAAAGTCGAAAAAAAGAAAAAAAAAAAGAACGCCCGATCTCGTCTGATCTCGGAAGCTAAGCAGTGTCGGGCCTGGTTGGATGGGAGACCGCCTGGGAATACCAGGTGCTGGAAGCATTTTTGGTAAAAAAAAAAAAAAAAAAAAAAAAGTCTAAGAATTTGTTCAAAAAGCCTGAAATAGTCTTAGTTTCTTCAAGAAGCCCAGTCTTGGGAGCAGAGTTTCTTCAGAAAGTCCAAAAAAAAAAAAAAAAAAAAAGAGTCTAAGAATGTGTTCAAAAAGCCTGAAATAGTCTTAGTTTCTTCAAAAAGCCCAGTCTTGGGAGCAGAGTTTCTTCAGAAAGTCAAAAAAAAATAAATAAAAATAAATAAATAAAGAACGCCCGATCTCGTCTGATCTCGGAAGCTAAGCAGTGTCGGGCCTGGTTGGATGGGAGACCGCCTGGGAATACCAGGTGCTGGAAGCATTTTTGGTAAAAAAAAAAAATCAAAAAAAAAAAGTCTAAGAATTTGTTCAAAAAGCCTGAAATAGTCTTAGTTTCTTCAAGAAGCCCAGTCTTGGGAGCAGAGTTTCTTCAGAAAGTAAAAAAAAAAAAAAAAAAAAAAAAAAAAAAAGTCTAAGAATTTGTTCAAAAAGCCTGAAATAGTCTTAGTTTCTTCAAGAAGCACAGTCTTGGGAGTTTCTTCAGAAAGTCAAAAAAAATTAAAGCTGCAAGCAGCATTTATCGGGGTTCAAGCTGTTAAGGTGTTTAAGGTTTTTAAGCACAAAAGCATCAAAAGTTATAAAGATTTATTTAGCAAGCATGTAACCACTGACATAATAGATTAAGAAGACCATTTACAGCCAATGCAGGCAATTCACCATAGGTAATATATGGTTTTAAAGCTTTTTAACAGTTATAGCGCCACCTTTGGTCCGATGTCCATAAAATTTGGCATGCTTGTTAATGATGTTATGTCACATATACTCACCAATTTTTGTGAAGTTCTGAGTTTTCATTTAGGATTTATAGGCTTTTTAATGTATTTTGCCACACCCATTTTATAAATGACCCTATTACAGCCATCCAAATGCAAAAGTTCAACTTTTTTTTGATAATTATTGATCTCGAGAGTCCAGAGAATTGTCCTAGACTGGTCTGGTTCCGATCGGGCGAAAAACCTAGGACTAGTTCGCAAAAGTAGGTTTTTAACATATTTGCGAATAATTAATGAACGGTTTGATTGACAGCAATGGTTCTTGAGGCAAAGTTGTTCAGCATGAGCAGATCTATCAAATGATATGCATATTGTGTGGATGTGTGCAACACCACGTGATTACAAAGCCATAAAACTCATAAAACAATTGGACTTCGTTAACCTTGTTTAATAGGTGCTCAAACCTCATTGGCCAATGGCGGCCATGTTTTTCGAGATATGCCAATATCCTTTTAGACATACATGGCCTCTTGGCCCAAGACACTGCATACCAAATTTCAAGTCATTCGGAAAAACGGTCAGGTGTTTATACGTTTTTTTTTGTTTATAGCGCCACCATGTGGCCAATCGATGCAATTTTTTTACTGTGACCTCAGATTGACCTCCTACACATGTGTACCAAGTTTGGTGAAGTTTAATCAATTAATTCTTGAGTTATAGCCATTTTAGTAAAATAGGCTCCTCCCACAACGTTCATTTTGCACCCCCTAGCGACCATGAATCAAAATTTCGACTTTTTTTTGATAATTATTGATTGTCAGACTCCAGAGAACAATTCTGCACTGGTTTGGTTCCGATCGGACAAAAAACCTAGGACTAGTTTGCAAAAGTAGGTTTTTGACAAAATTCAAAATGGCGGAAAATCTATCATGACGGAAATAAAATCGGAGATATACGTTTTGTTCGCCAGGCGTCCAGCTTTCCAATGATATAAGACACTTGAGTCTAAGACTTACGGTCTATGAGTTATGAGCTGTTTCGCGCTTTTGGTTGCTATAGCGCCACCTATGGGCCAATCGGGGTCATAATTTGATAACCTCTCCTCGATTTTTGTACTACCATCTGGCAAAGTGTCAATGCTCTAGCCCTTACGGTTTGGGCTGCACGATGCGTTTTACGGCAGAAGAATAATAATAATAATAATAATAATAATTAAAGCTGCAAGCAGCATTTAGCGGGGTTCAAGCATTTAGGGTCTTTAAGCACATAAGGCAGTTTAGTGAGTTGTCTGAGTTTTTGTTTAGGATTTACAGGCTTTTGAGTGTTTTTTGCCATACCCATTTTCTAAATGATCCTGTTATGGCTGTTTTTTATATAATTAATAATCTAGAGCTTCCAGAGAATTGTACTGCACTGGTATATTTCCGATCGGGCGAAAAACCTAGGACTAGTTCGCAAAAGTAGGTTTTTAACATAATCGCAAGTATTTAATGAACAAATTGATTGACAGCAGTAGTTATTGAGGCAAAGTTGTTCAGTATGAGGAGATCTATCAAATGATATACATCACGTGATTACATAGCCGTAAAACCTGTTAGCGTCAACTAGTGGCTGATTTTTCAAAATTCTTACAGACCTCTAGGGCCACGAGTCGAACATGCCCACCTAGTTTCGTTCTGATCGGCCTCCGTTAAGAGCAAACTAACAGCTTTGAATTAAAATGGTGAGGTATCCTGTTGTAAACATCAACCATGCCTGTTGACAGTTCTCTTTTGTGGGAAGGGAATGAAAAGTTCTCAGATCCTCAGCACAGCCTCAGACATAACATTTATAGCCATGATCTGCCATTTTCACTATTGTCCTTGCTTGCTTCTTCACAATACCTGCAGATCTTCTGATGATTCAGCTGTGCAGGTCCACATTAACACTGCCTGGCCTAGAACATTGACTGGAAAATCCAAATTTGGGGGGTATAAATATTAATGATCCTGACTCCAACGTCACAGTCGGTGTTATGGTGGGATTCACTCATTTTTCAGCGGTCTTTTGCAAACAGGAGATTTACACATGAAGGAGGAAACAATGGTGTTTGAGGCTCACGGTATGTCAGTTCCATGTCCAGAACTCTTATCATTCAACTATGCCAAGATAAATACAGTTTTCAATTGTATGGCACCTTTAAAATAGATGATTAGTAATATAATGCTTACTTGGAGTCTGAAATGGCTTTAACAAAAGAAGAAAAATAGTCTTAGATTTCTGTTCATTCTAATCATGTACAAATAAAGTAGCACAGTAAGATTACATTTATTTGAATGCATTAGTGAGTGTGTGATTGTGCTGTGTGTGCAGCGTGTCAATACTAAAAGTGAAGGTGTAGTTGATATCTTTGGTGATAATATCTGTAGTAATCAAAAAAACAATTAAGAAATAAAGAATTAAAATTACAAATAATATTCTATTAAGATATGAGTTACAATAACATGATTTGCAATAGTAATAATATCAATAATATATGCACAATACACACAGATTAGACTATCAGGTCTGTGTTTTACAAAAACATTAGTATTGCAGCCAATGTGAGTCTGTGGGATTTATAAACAGACAAAATATGATTTGAAATGTTATTTTAATGATTTTATTAAGTTTAAACAATATTTCAAATGGAAAAAAAAATGAAAAATAATATTTTAGTGAGCAGAATGAACCAATGAGTGTTCTTCTTCTGGTGGTTAAAATGTAAATGAAAACAATAATACTTAAACAATAATACTTAATACACTAACCATGCTTGAACACACACATGCACACACATTTTGTTGTAGATGTAGATATTTAAAATAAAAGATAGGTAACAAAATGATAATTGCAAATCTCCTCTGTATAACACCATTTTCAGATTTCAAATTAATCACTGAGAGGCAGAAATGTTCAAACTGAGAGCTCAGTAAAAATGAAGTGATAAACTTTGACAAAACATGACTGTGTTATAATAGGTGATTTTCATGCAAGTAATTTTATATAGTCCAAAAACTAATGCAAAAGCACAGATGAAAATATTTTATTAAGTAGAATGTCCTGCAGAGGGCAGTAGAAGACCACTAATTGACTCACTTTCATTTGAAAGACTTTTTTATCCACCAGTAAAACAAAGCAGTTTCTCCATGTTCTTTCCATTAAGCATGCTTACACACACAGACACACACACAAACACAAACACATCCACACACACACACACACACACACACACACACACACACACACACACACACACACACACACACACACACACACACACAAAGACAAATATGTTTTCAATGTTTTTAGGATGTGATATTGTGAAAATATCTTCATCTCCTCATCTTGAACAACTTTGCCTCAAGAATCACTAATGTCAATCAAACCGTTCATAATCATAATAAAAAAATAAAAAATATACAAATATCATAATAAAACAAAAAACATCGTAATAAAAAAGATTGCTTCTTAAAGCATTTGTTTATTTCCCAATACTGAAAGCGAATTAAAAGATCATGCGTAATCCTGCTGCTCCCTCTAGTGGACAACAGTGGTATTATAGCTTTTTTTACAGTTGAAGTGTTTGAATGACTGAATGGGAATTAGTTTTTTTACTTATATCTCAGGAACCAAAAGGCGAAAAATTCTGAAACTCAGAGCATAGATAGTGCTTGAGGAGCCCTGTTGAATGAGACCATCAATGTGTTTTTGGGCGATTGGGGCTGGGAGTTATGACTGTTATAAGGCATATCTGTTCGGGCTATTATCTCTGGAATGCCCAGGGCAAATAACACCACATTTGAATCGAAGCTAGCCAAGGACGCGCCCTTTCCAACGAGCTCTCACACAAGGTTCGGGGTGGTTTGGGTCGGGAGTTGCGGTCGTTCAAAGTCGGGGGTCCGCGGGCTTGCGATGCGCGGGGGGGCGCGCTCCCGAGGCCCGCGACGACACGTTTCGATCAAGAGCCCCGAGAGGTCCTCACCATCAAAATTTGAGCGCGCAACGACTTTCCGTTTTCGAGTTATGAATGAATTTGTATTCGGGGGCGTGGCTTAAATGCCGTTATACTTTCGTTTCATTTCATTCACTTACTTTCGTCCATTTCCATATCTCAGTGTAACACAATTGTCAATAGTAATACTCAATAGATGAGTTTTGACAAAATGTGATTGTAAATGTTAAAATAATGATTTTATAAAGTCTAAATATGAATTTTATAACAATATTAGGGAGTAGTATGATGAAATGACAGCAGGGGGCAGTAAAATACCACTTATTGGCTTAATATGTCATTATATTCATATAAAATCACCTTTTGAAGAAGTTAAACTTTTTTTCTGATAATTATTGATCTAGAGAGTTCAGAGAATTGTGCTGCACTGGTTTTGAACATTATGATATGAACATTATACGATAATAGATAGAAGACACTATTTACAGCAAATACAGGCAATTTACCATAGGAAATATATGGTTTTAAAGCGTTTTAACAGTTATAGCGCCAACTATGGTCCGATCTCCATAAAATTTTCCATGCTTCTTTAGCAGGTTATGACACATATGCTCATCAATTTTCGTGAAGTTCTGAGTTTTCGTTTAGGATTTATAGGCTTTTGAGTGCATTTTACCACGCCCATTTTCTAAATGACCCTGTTATAGCCATACGAAAAATGCAAAAGCTCAACTTTTTTTTGATAATTATTGACCTAGAGAGTCCATAGAATTGTCCTAGACTTGTTTGGTTCCGATCGGGCGAAAAACCAGGGACTAGTTCGCAAAAGTAGGTTTTTAACATAATTACGAATATTTAATGAACGGTTTGATTGACAGGAATGGTTCTTGAGGCAAAGTTGTTCAACAAGAGGAGATCTATCAAATGGTATGCATTTTGTGACAATAAGTGTAACACCACGTGATTACAGAGCCATAAAACTCGTTAGCGCCAACTAGTGGCCGATTTCTTTTAAAATTCTTACAGACCTCTAGGGCCATGAGTAAAACATGCCCACCGAGTTTCGTTCCGATCGGCCTCCGTTAACCTTGTCTAATAGGTGCTCAAACTTCATTGGCCGATGGCGGCCATGTTTTTTTAGATACGCCAATGTCCTCATAGACATACATGGCACCTTGGACCAAGACACTGCATACCAATTTTCAAGTCAATCGGACTAACGGTCAGGTGCTTATAGCCTGTTTTATGTTTTTTTCATGTTATAGCGCCACCATGTGGCAAATCGCCTCGATTTTTTTACTGTGACCTCAGATTGATCTCTTACACGTGTGTACCGAGTCTGGTGAAGATACCTCATTTACTTCTGGAGTTATAGCCGTTTTAGTAAAATAGGCTCCTCCCACAACGTTAATTTTGCGCCCCCTAGCGACCGTGAATCGAAATTTCAACTTTTTTTCGATAATTATTGATATTCAGACTCCAGAGAACAATTCTACACTGGTTTGGTTCCGATCGGGCGAAAAACCTAGGACTAGTTCGCAAAAGTAGTTTTCTGACAAAATTCAAAATGGCGGAAAAATTTGCATACCGGAAATGAAATCGGAGATATACGTTTTGTTCTTCAGGAGTCCAGCTTTCCATTGATATAAGACACTTGAGTCTGCGACATACGGTCTAGGAGTTATGACCAGTTTCGCGCTTTTGGTCGCTATAGCGCCACCTATGGGCCAATCGGGGTCATACTCTCTGAACCTCTCCTCGATTTTTGTACTACCATGTGGCAAAGTTTCAAGGTTCCAGCTCTTACGGTTTGGGCTGCACGATGCGTTTTACGGCGGAAGAAAAATAATAATAAAAATCAGCACAATTACAATAGGGTTTCAGCACTTCGTGCTTGAACCCCTAATAATAAAAATCAGTACAATTACAATAGGGTTTCAGCACTTCGTGCTTGAACCCCTAAAAATCAGTACAATTACAATAGGGTTTCAGCATTTCATGCTTGAACCCCTAATAAGAAGAGACGTTTTTGCCAGTTATAGCGCCACCTATTGTCCGATCTTCACGAAACTTGGCATGCTTCTTCACCATGTTAGGACACACATGCTCATCGATTTTTGTGAAGTTTGGGGTTTTCCCTTAGGTTGTATAGGCTTTTGAGTGTTTTTTGTCCCTCCACTTTCCTAAATGACCCTGTTACAGCCAGGCAAATGCAAAAGTTCAACTTTTTTTCAATAATTATTTATCTAGAGAGTCCAGAGAATTGTCCTAGACTGGTCTGGTTCCGATTGGACCAAAAACCAGGGACTAGTTCGCCAAAGTAGGCTTTGGACAAAAGTGGCCATATACATTTTTTTTTTGCTCAAATCGGGATTTGGAGATAGCCATGTTGTTCGTCTGGAGCCAGGGATCACAGTGATGCTAAATTTGAGCCTCTAGGACAAACTATGTAGGAGTTATGACCAATTTAGTAAATGTGGTCATTATGGCGCCACCTATTGGCCAATCTGGGCCATATTTTGATAGGTTCTCCCCAAATTGAGCACTATCATTTGGCCAAGTTTCAAGGTTCCAGCTCTTATGGTTTGGGCTGCACAATGCGTTTTAGGGCGGAATAATAATAATAATAAAAATCAGTACAATTACAATAGGGTTTCAGCATTTCATGCTTGAACCCCTAATAAGAAGAGACGTTTTTGCCAGTTATAGCGCCACCTATTGTCCGATCTTCACGAAACTTGGCATGCTTCTTCACCATGTTAGGACACACATGCTCATCGATTTTTGTGAAGTTTGGGGTTTTCCCTTAGGTTGTATAGGCTTTTGAGTGTTTTTTGTCCCTCCACTTTCCTAAATGACCCTGTTACAGCCAGGCAAATGCAAAAGTTCAACTTTTTTTCAATAATTATTTATCTAGAGAGTCCAGAGAATTGTCCTAGACTGGTCTGGTTCCGATTGGACCAAAAACCAGGGACTAGTTCGCCAAAGTAGGCTTTGGACAAAAGTGGCCATATAAATTTTTTTTTTGCTCAAATCGGGATTTGGAGATAGCCATGTTGTTCGTCTGGAGCCAGGGATCACAGTGATGCTAAATTTGAGCCTCTAGGACAAACTATGTAGGAGTTATGACCAATTTAGTAAATGTGGTCATTATGGCGCCACCTATTGGCCAATCTGGGCCATATTTTGATAGGTTCTCCCCAAATTGAGCACTATCATTTGGCCAAGTTTCAAGGTTCCAGCTCTTATGGTTTGGGCTGCACAATGCGTTTTAGGGCGGAATAATAATAATAATAAAAATCAGTACAATTACAATAGGGTTTCAGCATTTCATGCTTGAACCCCTAATAAGAAGAGACGTTTTTGCCAGTTATAGCGCCACCTATTGTCCGATCTTCACGAAACTTGGCATGCTTCTTCACCATGTTAGGACACACATGCTCATCGATTTTTGTGAAGTTTGGGGTTTTCCCTTAGGTTGTATAGGCTTTTGAGTGTTTTTTGTCCCTCCACTTTCCTAAATGACCCTGTTACAGCCAGGCAAATGCAAAAGTTCAACTTTTTTTCAATAATTATTTATCTAGAGAGTCCAGAGAATTGTCCTAGACTGGTCTGGTTCCGATTGGACCAAAAACCAGGGACTAGTTCGCCAAAGTAGGCTTTGGACAAAAGTGGCCATATAAATTTTTTTTTTGCTCAAATCGGGATTTGGAGATAGCCATGTTGTTCGTCTGGAGCCAGGGATCACAGTGATGCTAAATTTGAGCCTCTAGGACAAACTATGTAGGAGTTATGACCAATTTAGTAAATGTGGTCATTATGGCGCCACCTATTGGCCAATCTGGGCCATATTTTGATAGGTTCTCCCCAAATTGAGCACTATCATTTGGCCAAGTTTCAAGGTTCCAGCTCTTATGGTTTGGGCTGCACAATGCGTTTTAGGGCGGAATAATAATAATAATAAAAATCAGTACAATTACAATAGGGTTTCAGCATTTCATGCTTGAACCCCTAATAAGAAGAGACGTTTTTGCCAGTTATAGCGCCACCTATTGTCCGATCTTCACGAAACTTGGCATGCTTCTTCACCATGTTAGGACACACATGCTCATCGATTTTTGTGAAGTTTGGGGTTTTCCCTTAGGTTGTATAGGCTTTTGAGTGTTTTTTGTCCCTCCACTTTCCTAAATGACCCTGTTACAGCCAGGCAAATGCAAAAGTTCAACTTTTTTTCAATAATTATTTATCTAGAGAGTCCAGAGAATTGTCCTAGACTGGTCTGGTTCCGATTGGACCAAAAACCAGGGACTAGTTCGCCAAAGTAGGCTTTGGACAAAAGTGGCCATATACATTTTTTTTTTGCTCAAATCGGGATTTGGAGATAGCCATGTTGTTCGTCTGGAGCCAGGGATCACAGTGATGCTAAATTTGAGCCTCTAGGACAAACTATGTAGGAGTTATGACCAATTTAGTAAATGTGGTCATTATGGCGCCACCTATTGGCCAATCTGGGCCATATTTTGATAGGTTCTCCCCAAATTGAGCACTATCATTTGGCCAAGTTTCAAGGTTCCAGCTCTTATGGTTTGGGCTGCACAATGCGTTTTAGGGCGGAATAATAATAATAATAAAAATCAGTACAATTACAATAGGGTTTCAGCATTTCATGCTTGAACCCCTAATAAGAAGAGACGTTTTTGCCAGTTATAGCGCCACCTATTGTCCGATCTTCACGAAACTTGGCATGCTTCTTCACCATGTTAGGACACACATGCTCATCGATTTTTGTGAAGTTTGGGGTTTTCCCTTAGGTTGTATAGGCTTTTGAGTGTTTTTTGTCCCTCCACTTTCCTAAATGACCCTGTTACAGCCAGGCAAATGCAAAAGTTCAACTTTTTTTCAATAATTATTTATCTAGAGAGTCCAGAGAATTGTCCTAGACTGGTCTGGTTCCGATTGGACCAAAAACCAGGGACTAGTTCGCCAAAGTAGGCTTTGGACAAAAGTGGCCATATACATTTTTTTTTGCTCAAATCGGGATTTGGAGATAGCCATGTTGTTCGTCTGGAGCCAGGGATCACAGTGATGCTAAATTTGAGCCTCTAGGACAAACTATGTAGGAGTTATGACCAATTTAGTAAATGTGGTCATTATGGCGCCACCTATTGGCCAATCTGGGCCATATTTTGATAGGTTCTCCCCAAATTGAGCACTATCATTTGGCCAAGTTTCAAGGTTCCAGCTCTTATGGTTTGGGCTGCACAATGCGTTTTAGGGCGGAATAATAATAATAATAATTAAAGCTGCAAGCAGCATTTATCGGGGTTCAAGCTGTTAAGGCCTTTAAGGTTTATAAGCACAAAAGCATCAAAAGTTATTAAAATTTATTTAGCAAGCATGTAAACACTGACATTATAGATGAAAAAGACCATTTACAGCCAATGCAGGCAATTTACCATAGGTAATATATGGTTTTAAAGCTTTTTAACAGTTATAGCGCCACCTTTGGTCAGATCTTCATAAAATTTGGCATGCTTGTTAATGATGTTATGTCACATATGCTCACCAATTTTTGTGAAGTTCTGAGTTTTCATTTATGATTTATAGGCATTTTAGTGTATTTTGCCACGCCCCTTTTCTAAATTACCCTATTACAGCCACCCAAATGCAAAAGTTAAACTTTTTTTCGATAATTATTGATCTAGAGAGTCCAGAGAATTGTCCTAGACTGGTCTGGTTCCGATCGGGCGAAAAACCAGGGACTAGTTCGCAAAAGTAGGTTTTTAACATATTCATGAATAATTAATGAATGGTTTGATTGACATTAGTGGTTCTTGAGGCAAAGTTGTTGAGCATGTGCAGATCTATCAAATGATATGCATTTTCTGACGATAAGTGTAACACCACGTGATTACAGAGCCAAAAAACTCGTTAGCGCCAACTAGTGGCCGATTTCTTTCAAAATTCTTACAGACCTCTAGGGGCTTGAGCCGAACATGCCCACCGAGTTTCGCTCCGATCGGACTTCGTTAACGGTGCTCAAACCTAATTGGCCAATGGCGGCCATGTTTTTTGAGATACGCCAATATCCTTTTAGACATACATGGCCCCTTGGGCCAAGACACTGCATACCAAATTTCAAGTCATTCGGAAAAACGGTCAGGTGTATATATGTTTTTTTTGTTTTATAGCGCCACCATGTGGCCAATCGGCAGAATTTTTTTACTGTGACCTCAGATTGACCTCTTACACATGTGTACCAAGTTTGGTGAAGTTTACTGAATTACTTCTTGAGTTATAGCCATTTTAGTAAAATAGGCTCCTCCCACAACGTTAATTTTGGTCCCCCTAGCGACCATGAATCGAAATTTCAACTTTTTTTCCATAATTATGTATCTTCAGACTCCAGAGAACAATTCTGCACTGGTTTGGTTCCGATCGGACAAAAAACCTAGGACTAGTTAGCAAAAGTAGTTTTTTGACAAAATTCAAAATGGCGGAAAATCTATCATGACGGAAATGAAATCGGAGATATACGTTTTGTTCGTCAGGCGTCCAGCTTTCCAACGATATAAGACACTCGAGTCTGCGACTTACGGTCTAGGAGTTATGAGCTATTTCGCGCTTTTGGTCGCTATAGCGCCACCTATGGGCCAATCAGGGTCATAATCTCTGAACCTCTCCTCGATTTTTGTACTACCATCTGGCAAAGTTTCAATGCTCTAGCCCTTACGGTTTGGGCTGCACGATGCGTTTTACGGCAGAAGAATAATAATAATAATAATAATTAAAGCTGCAAGCAGCATTTATCGGGGTTCAAGCTATTAAGGTCTTTAAGGTTTTTAAGCATCAAAAGTTATAAAGTTTTATTTAGCAAGCATGTAACCACTGACATAATAGATGGAAAAGACCATGTTCTAGCATGATTTACCATGATATACCACATTCTAGCATGATTTACCATAGTTTATCATGATTTACCATGGTTTACCATGATTTACCCTGTTCTAGCATCGTTTACCATGAATTCATCTTAGTTTACCTTGATTTACCATGTTCTAGCATGATTTATCATGATATACCACATTCTAGCATGATTTACCATAGTTTATCATGATTTACCATGGTTTACCATGATTTACCCTGTTCTACCATAGTTTACCATGAATTCATCGTAGTTTACCTTGATTTACCATGTTCTAGCATGATTTACCATGATTTTCCACATTCTAGCATGATTTACCATAGTTTATCATGATTTACCATGGTTTACCATGATTTACCCTGTTCTGGCATAGTTTACCATGAATTTATCTTAGTTTACCTTGATTTACCATGTTCTAGCATGGTTTACCATGATATGCCACATTCTAGCATTATTTACCAAAGTTTATCATGATTTACCATGGTTTACCATGATTTACCCTGTTCTAGCATAGTTTACCATGATTTACCATGTTCTAGCATGATTTACCTTGATACACCACATTCTAGTATTATTTACTATGATTTACAATGTCTAATTATGAATTCAAAAGCACATGTCAAAAGAGTTCATTAATAAGTAGAATGGCCAGCAGAGGGCACTAGAAGACCATTATTGGCTCAGTTTCAGTTTAATCTTCATGATTTTCACTAGTTTTCTGCACTAAAGCAAACCAGTCTTTCCATGTTAACTCCATAATGCATGCTTACACACACACACACACACACACACACACACACACACACACACACACACACACACACACACACACACACACACTAATACTTTAACAGATGGATTTTGACTAAATGTAATTGTAAATGTTAAAATAATGATTTTATAAAGTCTAAATATGAATTATAGAAACAATATGACAAAATAACTATTTTAAACAGCAGGGGGCAGTAAAATACCACTTATTGGCTTAATATGCCATTGTATTCATATTATTTTCACCTTTTTAAACTGTTATAGATTCAAATTTTGTCCGATCTGTCTGAAATGTTTCATGCTTGTTCAGAGTGATATTTCACATGTTCTGACTTGTTTTTAAGAAGATCTGAGCATCTTAAAAGATATAAGCTTTCGGGGACACTTGGTCAAGGCCACATTTTGAAGTGACCCTATTATAGCCATCCAAATGAAGTAGTTCAACTTTTTCTGATAATTACTGATCTAGAGAGTCCAGAGAATTGTACTGCACTAGTTTTGAACATTATTATATGAAAATTAAATGATCATAGATTAAAAAGACCATTTACAGCCAATGCAGGCAATTTACCATAGGTAATATATGGTTTTAAAGCTTTTAAACAGTTATAGCGCACCTATCGTCAGATCTACATGAAATTTTGCATGCTTGTTAATGATGTTATGTCACACATGCTCACCAATTTTTGTGAAGTTCTGAGTTTTCATTTAGGATTTATAGGCTTTTGAATGTATTTTGCCACGCCCATTTTATAAATGACCCTATTACAGCCATCCAATGGCAAAAGTTCAACTTTTTTTTGATAATTATTGATCTAGAGAGTCCAGAGAATTGTCCTAGACTGGTCTGGTTCCGATCGGGCGAAAAACCTAGGACTAGTTCGCAAAAGTAGGTTTTTTACATATTCATGAATATTTAATGAACTGTTTGATTTACAGCAATGGTTCTTGAGGCAAAGTTGTTCAGCATGAGCAGATCTATCAAATGATATGCATTTTGTGACGATAAGTTTAACACCACGTGATTAAAGAGCCATAAAACTCGTTAGCACCAACTAGTGGCCGATTTCTTTCAAAATTCTTACAGACCTCTAGGGGCTTGAGCCGAACATGCCCACCGAGTTTCGTTCCGATCGGACTTCGTTAATAGGTGCTCAAAGCTCATTGGCCATTGGCGGCCATGTTTTTTGAGATATGCCAATATCCTTTTAGACATACATCGCCCCTTGGGCCAAGACACTGCATACCAAATTTCAAGTCATTCGGAACAACGATCAGGTGTCTATACGTTTTTTTTGTTTTATAGCGCCACCATGTGGCCAATCGAAGCAATTTTTTTACTGTGACCTCAGATTGAACTCCTACACATGTGTACCGAGTTTGGTGAAGTTTACTAAATTACTTCTTGAGTTATAGCCATTTTAGTAAAATAGGCTCCTCCCACAATATTCATTTTATGCCCCCTAGCGACCATGAATAAAAATTTCGACTTTTTTTTGACAATTATTGATCTTCAGACTCCAGAGAACATTTCTGCACTGGTTTGGTTCCGATCGGACAAAAAACCTAGGAGTAGTTTGCCAAAGTAGGTTTTTGACAAAATTCAAAATGGCGGAAAATCTATCATGGCGGAAATTAAATCGGAGATATACGTTTTGTTCGTCAGGCGTCCAGCTTTCCAATGATATAAGACACTTGAGTCTAAGACATACGGTCTAGGAGTTATGAGCTGTTTCGCGCTTTTGGTTGCTATAGCGCCACCTATGGGCCAATCGGGGTCATAATCTCTGAACCTCTCCTCGATTTTTGTACTACCATCTGGCAAAGTTTCAATGCTCTAGCCCTTACGGTTTGGGCTGCACGATGCGTTTTACGGCAGAAGAATAATAATAATAATAATAATTAAAGCTGCAAGCAGCATTTATCGGGGTTCAAGCAGTTAAGGCCTTTAAGGCCTTTAAGCACACAAGCATCAAAAGACATTAAGTTTTATTTAGCAAGCATTTAACAACTGACATAATAGACGGAAAAGACCATTTACAGCCAATACAGGCTGTTTACCATAGGAAATATATGGTTTTAAAGCTTTTTAACAGTTATAGCGCCACCTTTGGTCCGATCTCCATAAAATTTGGCATGCTTGTTAATGATGTTATGTCACATATGCTCACCAATTTTTGTGAAGTTCTGAGTTTTCATTTATGATTTATAGGCATTTTAGTGTATTTTGCCACGCCCCTTTTATAAATTACCTTATTACAGCCACCCAAATGCAAAAGTTGAACTTTTTTTTGATAATTATTGATCTAGAGAGTCCAGAGAATTGTCCTAGACTGGTTTGGTTCCGATCGGGCGAAAAACCTAGGACTAGTTCGCAAAAGTAGGTTTTTAACATATTCATGAATATTTCATTAAGTGTTTGATTGACAGCAATGGTTCTTGAGGCAAAGTTGTTCAGCATGAGCAGATCTATAAGATGATATGCATTTTGTGATGATCAGTGTAACACCACGTGATTACAGAGCCATAAAACTCGTTAGCGCCAACTAGTGGCCGATTTCTTTCAAAATTCTTACAGACCTCTAGGGGCTTGAGCCGAACATGCCCACCGAGTTTCGCGCCGATCGGACTTCGTTAACGGTGCTCAAACCTCATTGGCCAATGGCGGCCATGTTTTTCGAGATACGCCAATATCCTTTTAGACATAGGTGGCCCCTTGGGCCAAGACACTGCATACCAAATTTCAAGTCTTTCGGAAAAACGGTCAGGTGTCTATATGTTTTTTTTTGTTTATAGCGCCACCATGTGGCCAATCGACGCAAATGTTTTTTACTGTGACCTCAGATTGACCTCTTAAACATGTGTGCCAAGTTTGGTGAAGATATCTCATTTACTTCTCGAGTTATAGCCATTTTAGTAAAATAGGCTCCTCCCACAACCTTAATTTATCACCCCCTAGCGACCAGGAATCGGAATTTCGACTTTTTTTCGATAATTATTGATCTTCAGACTCCAGAGAACAATTCTGCTCTGGTTTGGTTCCGATCGGACGAAAAACCAGGGACTAGTTTGCAAAAGTAGGTTTTTGACAAAATTCAAAATGGCGGAAAATCTAACATGACGGAAATAAAATCGGAGATATACGTTTTGTTCGTCAGGCGTCCAGCTTTCCAATGATATAAGACACTTGAGTCTATGACTTATCGTCTAGGAGTTATGACCAGTTTCGCGCTTTTGGTTGCTATAGCGCCACCTATGGGCCAATCAGCGTCATAATTTGATAACCTCTCCTCGATTTTTGTACTACCATCTGGCCAAGTTTCAAGTCTCTAGCACTTACGGTTTGGGCTGCACGATGCGTTTTACGGCGGAAGAATAATAATAATAATAATAATAATAATAATAAAAATCAGTACAATTACAATAGGGTTTCAGCACTTCGTGCTTGAACCCCTAAAAATCCTTACAATTACAATAGGGTTTCAGCACTTCGTGCTTGAACCCCTAATAATTAAAGCTGCAAGCAGCATTTATCGGGGTTCAAGCATTTAAGGCATTTAAGTAGAAAAGCATCAAAAGTTATTAAGTTTTATTTAGCAAGCATGTAAGCACTGACATAATAGATGGAAAGGACCATTTACAGCCAATACAGGCAATGTACCATAGGAAATATATGGTTTTAAAGCTTTTTATAGCAGTTACAGTGCCATCTATGGACCGATCTCCATAAAATTGTTTACTGTGACCTCAAATTGAACCCATACACATGTGTACTGAGTTTGGTGAAGATATCTCATTTACTTCTTGAGTTATAGCCATTTTAGTAAAATAGGCTCCTCCCACAATAATTTACCACATTCTAGTATTATTTATTATGATTCTAGCATGATTGACATAGTTTACCATGATTTTATCTTAGTTTACCTTGATTTACCATATTCTAGCATGATTTACCATGATATACTACATTCTAGTATGATTTACCATTGTTTACTGTGATTCTAGCATGGTTTACCATAGTTTATCATGATTTATCATAGTTTACCATGATTTACCCTGTTCTAGCATGATTTACCATGATATACCACATTCTAACATGATTTACCATAGTTTATCATGGTTTACCATGATTTACCCTGTTCTAGCATAGTTTACCATGATTTACCACGTTCTAGAATGATTTGCCAGGATTCTAGCATGGTTTACCTTGATACACCACATTATAGTATTATTTACTATGATTTACCATGTTTCTAGCAATTATGTGAAGTGTCAGTGCAAATGAAGTGATAAACACTGACAAAATCTGATTGTGTTATAATAGTTATTGTTATATAAGTGATTTTTAGAGTGATTTTAGTAGAATGGCCAGCAGAGGGCAGAAGAAGACTATTATTGGCTCACTTTCACTTTAAACTTCATGATTTTCACCTGTTTTCTGGACTAAAGCAAACCAGTTTTTCCATGTTAACTCTATAATGCATGCTTACACACACACACACACACACACACACACACACACACACACACACACACACACACACACACACACACACACACACACACACACACACACACACACACACACACACACACACACACAGAGAGAAATAAACATACACAAATACAAATATGTTTTTAATGTTTTGGAATATGTTATTGAGAAAATATATTTATTGGTCTATTAGAATTCCTTTGTGATCTAATAATATAAAAAAGAAAAGAAAAAAAGAAAAAAAGATTGCTTTTTAAAGCATTTGTTTGTTTCCCAATACTAAAAACTAATGAAAAGATAATATGCAATACTGCTGCTCCCTCTAGTGGACAGTGGTATTACAGCTTCCATCTTACAGTTGAAGTGCTTGGTTTTTCACTTATATCTCGGGAACCAGAAGGCGAAAAATTCTGAAACTCAGAGCATAGATAGTGCTTGAGGAGCCCTGTTGAATGAGACCATCAATGATTTACTATGATTTACCATGTTTCTAGCGTGATTTACCACATTACTAGCAATTATGTGAAGTGTCAGTGCAAATGAAGTGATAAACACTGACAAAATATGATTGTGTTATAATAGTTATTGTAATATAAGTGTTTTCCATGTTAACTCAATAATGCATGCTTACACACACACACACACACACACACACACACACACACACACACACAAATACAAATATGTTTTCAATGTCTTTAGGATGTGTTATTGTGAAAAAATATTTTAATGGTCTAACCATTTCATATATTTCATTGTGATCTATATTATCAGTCCAATAATAATTTTAAAAAAATTGCTTTAACCATTTGTTTGTTGGCCAAAGCTGAAAGCTGATAAAAAGATTAATACTATGTCTAATACTGCTGCTCCCTCTAGTTGACAACAGTGGAATTACAGCCTCCATCTTACAGTTGAAGTGTTTGAATGAATGAATAGGAATTGGGTTTTTCACTTATATCTCGGGAACCAGAAGGCGAAAAATTCTGAAATTCAGAGCATAGATAGTTCTTGAGGAGCCCTGTTGAATGAGACCATCGCGGTGTTTTTGGGCGATTGGAGCCCGGAATTATGACCGTTCAAAGGCATATCTATTGGGGCTTTTATCTCTGGAATGCCCAGGGCAAATTACACCACATTTGAATCGAAGCTAGCCTAGAACGGGCCCTTTCCAACGAGCTCTCACACAAGGTTCGGGGTGGTCTGGGTCGGGAGTTTCGGCCGTTCAAAATCGGGGGTCCCACGAATTTGCGATTCGTGGGGGGCGCGCTCCCGAGGCCCGCGACGACACGTTTCGATCAAGAGCCCGGAGAGGACCTTACCATCAAAATTTGAGCGCGCAACGACTTTCCGTTTTCGAGTTATGAATGAATTTGTATTCGGGTGCGTGGCTTAAATGCCGTTTTACTTTCGTTTTCATGTTAAATGTTAAAATAATGATTTTATAAAGTCTATTCCCTAATATTGTTATATAATTCATATTTAGACTTTATAAAAGTCTAAATATGAATTATATAACAATATTAGGGAGTAGTATGATGAAATGACAGCAGGGGGCAGTAAAATACCACTTATTGGCTTAATATGGTATTCATTTTAAGGCTACATATTGAAATGACCCTATTATAGCTATCCAAATGAAGTAGTTCAACTTTTTCTGACAATTATTGATCTAGTGAGTCCAGAGAATTGTATTGCACTGGTTTTTAACATTATTTTATAAACATTATATGATCATAGGATGGAAAACACAATTTACAGCCAATACAGGCAATTTACCATAGGAAATATATGGTTTTAAAGCTTTTTAACAGTTATAGTGCCAACTATGGTCCGATCTTCATAAAAATTTCCATGCTTCTTTAGCATGTTATGTCACATATGCTCATCAATTTTTGTGAAGTTCTGAGTTTTCATTTAGGATTTATAGGCTTTTTAGTGTATTTTGCCACGCCCATTTTCTAAATGACCCTATTACAGCCATCCAAATGCAAAAGTTCAACTTTTTTTCGATAATTATTGATCTAGAGAGTCCAGAGAATTGCCCTAGACTGGTCTGGTTCCGATCGGGCCAAAAACCAGGGACTAGTTCGCAAAAGTAGGTTTTTAACATGTTTGCGAATATTTAATGAATGGTTTGATTGACAGTAGTGGTTCTTGAGGCAAAGTTGTTCAGCATGAGCAGATCTATCAAATGATAGGCATAATGTGACAATAAGTTTAACACCACGTGATTACAGAGCCATAAAACTCGTTAGCGCCAACTAGTGGCCGATTTCTTTCAAAATTCTTACAGACCTCTAGGGCCATGAGTTGAACATGCCCATCGAGTTTTGTTCCGATCGGCCTCCGTTAACCTTGTCTAATAGGTGCTCAAACTTCATTGGCCGATGGCGGCCATGTTTTTTGAGATACACCAATGTCCTCATAGACATACATGGCACCTTGGACCAAGACACTGCATACCAATTTTCAAGTCAATCGGACTAACGGTCAGGTGGTTATAGCCTGTTTTATGTTTTTTTCATATTATAGCGCCACCATGTGGCCAATCACCGCGATTTTTTTACTGTGACCTCAGATTGACCTCTTACACAAGTGAACCGAGTTTGGTAAATATACCTCATTTACTTCTTGAGTTATAGCCGTTTTAGTAAAATAGGCTCCTCCCACAACATACATTTTGGCGCCCCTTAGCGACCTTGAATCGAAATTTCAACTTTTTTTCGATAATTATTGATCTTCAGACTCCAGAGAACATTTCTGCACTGGTTTGGTTCCGATCGGGCGAAAAACCACAGACTAGTTCGCAAAAGTAGGTTTTTGACAAAATTCAAAATGGCGGAAAATCTTTCATGGCGGAAATGAAATCGGAGATATACGTTTTGTTCGTCAGCCGTCCAGCTTTCCAATGATATAAGACACTTGAGTCTACGACTTACGGTCTAGGAGTTATGAGCTGTTTCGCGCTTTTGGTCGCTATAGCGCCACCTATGGGCCAATCGGGTTCATAATCTCTGAACCTCTCCTCGATTTTTGTACTACCATCTGGCAAAGTTTCAATGCTCTAGCCCTTACGGTTTGGGCTGCACGATGCGTTTTAGCGGAGAAGAATAATAATAATAATAATAATTAAAGCTGCAAGCAGCATTTATCGGGGTTCAAGCTTTTAAGGTCTTTAAGGTTTTTAAGCATCAAAAGTTATAAAGTTTTATTTAGCAAGCATGTAACCACTGACATAATAGATGGAAAAGACCATGTTCTAGCATGATTTACCATGATATACCACATTCTAGCATGATTTACCACAGTTTATCATGATTTACCATGGTTTACCATTATTTACCATGTTCTAGCATAGTTTACCATGATTTTATCTTAATTTACTTTGATTTACCATGTTTTAGTATTATTTACCATGATATACCACATTCTAGCATGATTTACCATAGTTTATCATGATTTACCATGGTTTACCATGATTTACCATGAATTCATCTTAGTTTACCTTGATTTACCATGTTCTAGCATGATTTACCATGATTTTCCACATTCTAGCATGATTTACCATAGTTTATCATGATTTACCATGGTTTACCATGATTTACCCTGTTCTGGCATAGTTTACCATGAATTTATCTTAGTTTACCTTGATTTACCATGTTCTAGCATGGTTTACCATGATATGCCACATTCTAGCATGATTTACCAAAGTTTATCATGATAAACTTGGTTTACCATGATTTACCCTGTTCTAGCATAGTTTACAATGATTTACCATGATATACCACGTTGTAGAATGACATAACAGGATTCTAGCATGATTTACCTTGATACACCACATTCTAGTATTATTTACTATGATTTACAATGTTTCTAGCGTGATTTACCATGATTTACCAAATTACTAGCAAGTATGTGAAGTGTCAGTGCAAATGAAGTGATAAACACTGACAAAATCTGATTGTGTTATAATAGTTATTGTTATATAAGTGATTTTTTAATGTCTAATTATGAATTCAAAAGCACATTTCAAAAGACTTCATTAATAAGTAGAATGGCCAGCAGAGGGCACTAGAAGACCATTATTGGCTCAGTTTCAGTTTAATCTTCATGATTTTCACCAGCTTTCTGCACTAAAGCAAACCAGTCTTTCCATGTTAACTCCATAATGCATGCTTACACACACACACACACACACACACAAATACTTTAACAGACGGATTTTGACTAAATGTAATTGTAAATGTTAAAATAATGATTTTATAAAGTCTAAATATGAATTATAGAAACAATATGACAAAATAACTATTTTAAACAGCAGGGGGCAGTAAAATACCACTTATTGGCTTAATATGCCATTGTATTCATATTATTTTCACCTTTTTAAACTGTTATAGAGTCAAATTTTGTCCGATCTGTCTGAAATTTTTCATGCTTGTTCAGAGTGATATTTCACATGTTCTGACTTGTTTTTAAGAAGATCTGAGCATCTTAAAAGATATAAGCTTTCGGGGACACTTGGTCAAGGCCACATTTTGAAGTGACCCTATTATAGCCATCCAAATGAAGTAATTCAACTTTTTCTGATAATTACTGATCTAGAGAGTCCAGAGAATTGTACTGCACTAGTTTTGAATATTATTATATGAAAATTATATGATCATAGATGGAAAAGACCATTTACAGCCAATACAGGCAATGTACCATAGGAAATGTATGGTTTTAAAGCTTTTTAACAGTTATAGCGCCATCTATCGTCCGATCTCTATAAAATTTGGCATGCTTGTTAATGATGTTATGTCACTTATGCACACCAATTTTCGTGAAGTTCTGAGTTTTTATTTGTGATTTATAGGCTTTTGAGTGTATTTTGGCACACCCATTTTATAAATGACCCTATTACAGCCACCCAAATGCAAAAGTTCAACTTTTTTTTGATAATTATTGATCTAGAGAGTCCAGAGAATTGTCCTAGACTGGTCTGGTTCTGATCGGGCGAAAAACCTAGGACTAGTTCGCAAAAGTAGGTTTTTAACATATTCATGAATATTTAATGAACTGTTTGATTGACAGCAATGGTTCTTGAGGCAAAGTTGTTCAGCATGAGCAGATCTATCAGATGATATGCATTTTGTGACAATAAGTGTAACACCACGTGATTACAGAGCCTTAAAACTTGTTAGCGCCAACTAGTGGCCGATTTCTTTCAAAATTCTTACAGACCTCTAGGGGCTTGAGCCGAACATGCCCACCGAGTTTCGTTCCGATCGGACTTCGTTAATAGGTGCTCAAAACTCATTGGCCAATGGCAGCCATGTTTTTCGAGATACGCCAATATCCTTTTAGACATACATGGCCCCTTGGGCCAAGACACTGCATACCAAATTTCAAGTCATTCGGAAAAACAGTCAGGTGTTTACACGTTTTTTTTTGTTTATAGCGCCACCATGTGGCCAATCGATGCAATTTTTTTACTGTGACCCCAGACTGAACCCATACACATGGGTACCAAGTTTGGTTAAGCTATCTCATTTACTTTTTGAGT
This sequence comes from Leuciscus leuciscus, assembly GCF_965113295.1. Classification (NCBI taxonomy): domain Eukaryota; kingdom Metazoa; phylum Chordata; class Actinopteri; order Cypriniformes; family Leuciscidae; genus Leuciscus; species Leuciscus leuciscus. The sequence continues at coordinate 34,940,519 of NC_138732.1, forward strand.
TATAGCCGTTTTAGTAAAATAGGCTCCGCCCTCAACGTTAATTTTATGCCCCCTAGCGACCATGAATCAAAATTTCGACTTTTTTTTGATAATTATTGATCTTCAGACTCCAAAGAACATTTCTGCACTGGTTTGGTTCCGATCGGACAAAAAACCTAGGACTAGTTCGCAAAAGTAGGTTTTTGACAAAATTCAAAATGGCGGAAAATCTATCATGACGGAAATGAAATCGGAGATATACGTTTTGTTCATCAGGCGTCCAGCTTTCCAATGATATAAGACACTTGAGTCTACGATTTACGGTCTAGGAGTTATGAGCTGTTTCGCGCTTTTGGTTGCTATAGCGCCACCTATGGGCCAATCGGGGTCATAATTTGATAACCTTTCCTCGATTTTTGTACTACCATCTGGCAAAGTTTCAATGCTCTAGCCCTTACGGTTTGGGCTGCACGATGCGTTTTACGGCGGAATAATAATAATAATAATAATAATAAAAATCAGTACAATTACAATAGGGTTTCAGCACTTCGTGCTTGAACCCCTAAAAATCTTTACAAATACAATAGGTGTTCAGCACTTCGTGCTTGAACCCCTAAAAATCCTTACAATTACAATAGGGTTTCAGCACTTCGTGCTTGAACCCCTAATAATAAAAAAAATAACGCCCGATCTCGTCTGATCTCGGAAGCTAAGCAGTGTCGGGCCTGGTTGGATGGGAGACCGCCTGGGAATACCAGGTGCTGGAAGCATTTTTGGTAAAAAAATAAATAAAAATAAAAAAGTCTAAGAATTTGTTCAAAAAGCCTGAAATAGTCTTAGTTTCTTCAAGAAGCCCAGTCTTGGGAGCAGAGTTTCTTCAGAAAGTCAAAAAAAATAAAAAAATAAAAAAATAAAGGCTAAGAATTTGTTCAAAAAGCCTGAAATAGTCTTAGTTTCTTCAAGAAGCCCAGTCTTGGGAGTTTCTTCAGAAAGTCAAAAAAAAGAAAAAAGAAAAGAACGCCCGATCTCGTCTGATCTCGGAAGCTAAGCAGTGTCGGGCCTGGTTGGATGGGAGACCGCCTGGGAATACCAGGTTCTGGAAGCATTTTTGGTAAAAAAAACAAAAAACAAAACAAAACAAAAAGTCTAAGAATTTTTTCAAAAAGCCTGAAATAGTCTTAGTTTCTTCAAGAAGCCCAGTCTTGGGAGCAGAGTTTCTTCAGAAAGTCAAAAAAAAAAAAAAAAAAAAAAAGTCTAAGAATTTGTTCAAAAAGCCTGAAATAGTCTTAATTTCTTCAAGAAGCCCAGTCTTGGGAGCAGAGTTTCTTCAGAAAGTCAAAAAAAAAAAAAAAAAGAGTCTAAGAATGTGTTCAAAAAGCCTGAAATAGTCTTAGTTTCTTCAAAAAGCCCAGTCTTGGGAGCAGTTTCTTCAGAAAGTCAAAAAAAATAAATAAATAAAAAAATAAAAAAAGAACGCCCGATCTCGTCTGATCTCGGAAGCTAAGCAGTGTCGGGACTGGTTGGATGGAAGACCGCCTGGGAATACCAGGTGCTGGAAGCATTTTTGGTAAAAAAAAAAAAAAAAAAAAAAAAGTCAAAGAATGTGTTCAAAAAGCCTGAAATAGTCTTAGTTTCTTCAAAAAGCCCAGTCTTGGGAGCAGAGTTTCTTCAGAAAGTCAAAAAAAAAAAAAAAAAGTCTAAGAATTTGTTCAAAAAGCCTGAAATAGTCTTAGTTTCTTCAAGAAGCACAGTCTTGGGAGTTTCTTCAGAAAGTCAAAAAAAAGAACAAAAAAAAGAACGCCCGATCTCGTCTGATCTCGGAAGCTAAGCAGTGTCGGGCCTGTTTGGATGGGAGACCGCCTGGGAATACCAGGTGCTGGAAGCATTTTTGGTAAAAAAAAAAAAAAAAAAGTCTAAGAATTTGTTCAAAAAGCCTGAAATAGTCTTAGTTTCTTCAAGAAGCCCAGTCTTGGGAGCAGAGTTTCTTCAGTAAGTCAAAAAAAAAAAAAAAAAAAAAGTCTAAGAATTTGTTCAAAAAGCCTGAAATAGTCTTAGTTTCTTCAAGAAGCACAGTCTTGGGAGTTTCTTCAGAAAGTCAAAAAAAAGAAAAAAAAAAAGAACGCCCGATCTCGTCTGATCTCGGAAGCTAAGCAGTGTCGGGCCTGGTTGGATGGGAGACCGCCTGGGAATACCAGGTGCTGGAAGCATTTTTGGTAAAAAAAAAAAAAAAAAAAAAAAAGTCTAAGAATTTGTTCAAAAAGCCTGAAATAGTCTTAGTTTCTTCAAGAAGCCCAGTCTTGGGAGCAGAGTTTCTTCAGAAAGTCAAAAAAATAAAAAAATAAAATAAATAAAGGCTAAGAATTTGTTCAAAAAGCCTGAAATAGTCTTAGTTTCTTCAAGAAGCACAGTCTTGGGAGTTTCTTCAGAAAGTCAAAAAAAAGAAAAAAAAAAAGAACGCCCGATCTCGTCTGATCTCGGAAGCTAAGCAGTGTCGGGCCTGGTTGGATGGGAGACCGCCTGGGAATACCAGATGCTGGAAGCATTTTTGGTAAAAAAAATAAATTAAAAAAAAAAGTCTAAGAATTTGTTCAAAAAGCCTGAAATAGTCTTAGTTTCTTCAAGAAGCCCAGTCTTGGGAGCAGAGTTTCTTCAGAAAGTCAAAAAAAAAAAAAAAAAAAAAAAAAAGTCTAAGAATTTGTTCAAAAAGCCTGAAATAGTCTTAGTTTCTTCAAGAAGCCCAGTCTTGGGAGCAGAGTTTCTTCAGAAAGTCCAAAAAAAAAACAAAAAAATAAAGAGTCTAAGAATGTGTTCAAAAAGCCTGAAATAGTCTTAGTTTCTTCAAAAAGCCCAGTCTTGGGAGCAGAGTTTCTTCAGAATGTCAAAAAAAAAAAAAAAATAAAAAAAAAATAAAGAACGCCCGATCTCGTCTGATCTCGGAAGCTAAGCAGTGTCGGGCCTGGTTGGATGGGAGACCGCCTGGGAATACCAGTTTCTGGAAGCATTTTTGGTAAAAAAACAAAAAACAAAACAAAACAAAAAGTCTAAGAATTTGTTCAAAAAGCCTGAAATAGTCTTAGTTTCTTCAAGAAGCCCAGTCTTGGGAGCAGAGTTTCTTCAAAAAGTCAAAAAAAAAAAAAAAAAAAAAAAAAGTCTAAGAATTTGTTCAAAAAGCCTGAAATAGTCTTAGTTTCTTCAAGAAGCCCAGTCTTGGGAGCAGAGTTTCTTCAGAAAGTCCCAAAAAAAAAAAAAAAAAAAAGAGTCTAAGAATGTGTTCAAAAAGCCTGAAATAGTCTTAGTTTCTTCAAAAAGCCCAGTCTTGGGAGCAGAGTTTCTTCAGAAAGTCAAAAAAATAAAAATAAAAAAAAATTAATAAAGAACGCCCGATCTCGTCTGATCTCGGAAGCTAAGCAGTGTCGGGCCTGGTTGGATGGGAGACCGCCTGGGAATACCAGGTGCTGGAAGCATTTTTGGTAAAAAAAAAAAAAAAAAAAAAAATAAGTCTAAGAATTTGTTCAAAAAGCCTGAAATAGTCTTAGTTTCTTCAAGAAGCCCAGTCTTGGGAGCAGAGTTTCTTCAGAAAGTCAAAAAAAAAAAAAAAAAGAGTCTAAGAATGTGTTCAAAAAGCCTGAAATAGTCTTAGTTTCTTCAAAAAGCCCAGTCTTGGGAGCAGTTTCTTCAGAAAGTCAAAAAAATAAATAAATAAAAAAATAAAAAAAGAACGCCCGATCTCGTCTGATCTCGGAAGCTAAGCAGTGTCGGGACTGGTTGGATGGAAGACCGCCTGGGAATACCAGGTGCTGGAAGCATTTTTGGTAAAAAAAATAAAAATAAAAAAAAAGTCAAAGAATGTGTTCAAAAAGCCTGAAATAGTCTTAGTTTCTTCAAAAAGCCCAGTCTTGGGAGCAGAGTTTCTTCAGAAAGTCAAAAAAAAAAAAAAAAAGTCTAAGAATTTGTTCAAAAAGCCTGAAATAGTCTTAGTTTCTTCAAGAAGCACAGTCTTGGGAGTTTCTTCAGAAAGTCAAAAAAAAGAACAAAAAAAAGAACGCCCGATCTCGTCTGATCTCGGAAGCTAAGCAGTGTCGGGCCTGTTTGGATGGGAGACCGCCTGGGAATACCAGGTGCTGGAAGCATTTTTGGTAAAAAAAAAAAAAAAAAAGTCTAAGAATTTGTTCAAAAAGCCTGAAATAGTCTTAGTTTCTTCAAGAAGCCCAGTCTTGGGAGCAGAGTTTCTTCAGTAAGTCAAAAAAAAAAA
>NC_138732.1:34949749-34952249 GCF_965113295.1 Leuciscus leuciscus
AGCAGAGTTTCTTCAGAAAGTCAAAAAAAAAAAAGAACGCCCGATCTCGTCTGATCTCGGAAGCTAAGCAGTGTCGGGCCTGGTTGGATGGGAGACCGCCTGGGAATACCAGGTGCTGGAAGCATTTTTGGTAAAAAAAAATAAAAAAAAGTCTAAGAATTTGTTCAAAAAGCCTGAAATAGTCTTAGTTTCTTCAAGAAGCCCAGTCTTGGGAGCAGAGTTTCTTCAGAAAGTCAAAAAAAAAAAAAAAAAAAAAGTCTAAGAATTTGTTCAAAAAGCCTGAAATAGTCTTAGTTTCTTCAAGAAGCACAGTCTTGGGAGTTTCTTCAGAAAGTCAAAAAAAAGAAAAAAAAAAAGAACGCCCGATCTCGTCTGATCTCGGAAGCTAAGCAGTGTCGGGCCTGGTTGGATGGGAGACCGCCTGGGAATACCAGGTGCTGGAAACATTTTTGGTAAAAAAAAATAAAAATAAAAAAAAGTCTAAGAATTTGTTCAAAAAGCCTGAAATAGTCTTAGTTTCTTCAAGAAGCCCAGTCTTGGGAGCAGAGTTTCTTCAGAAAGTAAAAAAAAATAAAAATAAAATAAATAAAGGCTAAGAATTTGTTCAAAAAGCCTGAAATAGTCTTAGTTTCTTCAAGAAGCACAGTCTTGGGAGTTTCTTCAGAAAGTCAAAAAAAAGAAAAAAAAAAAGAACGCCCGATCTCGTCTGATCTCGGAAGCTAAGCAGTGTCGGGCCTGGTTGGATGGGAGACCGCCTGGGAATACCAGGTGCTGGAAGCATTTTTGGTAAAAAAAATAAAAAAAATAAAAAAGTCTAAGAATTTGTTCAAAAAGCCTGAAATAGTCTTAGTTTCTTCAAGAAGCCCAGTCTTGGGAGCAGAGTTTCTTCAGAAAGTCAAAAAAAAAAAAAAAAAAAAAAAAAGTCTAAGAATTTGTTCAAAAAGCCTGAAATAGTCTTAGTTTCTTCAAGAAGCCCAGTCTTGGGAGCAGAGTTTCTTCAGAAAGTAAAAAAAAAAAAAAAAAAAAAAAAAAAAAAAGTCTAAGAATTTGTTCAAAAAGCCTGAAATAGTCTTAGTTTCTTCAAGAAGCAGTCTTGGGAGTTTCTTCAGAAAGTCAAAAAAAAAATAAAAAAAAATAACGCCCGATCTCGTCTGATCTCGGAACCTAAGCAGTGTCGGGCCTGGTTGGATGGGAGACCGCCTGGGAATACCAGGTGCTGGAAGCATTTTTGGTAAAAAAATAAATAAAAATAAAAAAGTCTAAGAATTTGTTCAAAAAGCCTGAAATAGTCTTAGTTTCTTCAAGAAGCCCAGTCTTGGGAGCAGAGTTTCTTCAGAAAGTCAAAAAAAATAAATAAAAAAATAAATAAAGGCTAAGAATTTGTTCAAAAAGCCTGAAATAGTCTTAGTTTCTTCAAGAAGCCCAGTCTTGGGAGTTTCTTCAGAAAGTCAAAAAAAAGAAAAAAAAAAAGAACGCCCGATCTCGTCTGATCTCGGAAGCTAAGCAGTGTCGGGCCTGGTTGGATGGGAGACCGCCTGGGAATACCAGGTTCTGGAAGCATTTTTGGTAAAAAAGCAAAAAACAAAACAAAACAAAAAGTCTAAGAATTTGTTCAAAAAGCCTGAAATAGTCTTAGTTTCTTCAAGAAGCCCAGTCTTGGGAGCAGAGTTTCTTCAGAAAGTCAAAAAAAATAAATAAATAAAAAAATAAAAAAAGAACGCCCGATCTCGTCTGATCTCGGAAGCTAAGCAGTGTCGGGACTGGTTGGATGGGAGACCGCCTGGGAATACCAGGTGCTGGAAGCATTTTTGGTAAAAAAAAAAAAAAAAAAAAAAGTCTAAGAATTTGTTCAAAAAGCCTGAAATAGTCTTAGTTTCTTCAAGAAGCCCAGTCTTGGGAGCAGAGTTTCTTCAGAAAGTCAAAAAAAAAAAAAAAGAAAAAAAAGAACGCCCGATCTCGTCTGATCTCGGAAGCTAAGCAGTGTCGGGCCTGGTTGGATGGGAGACCGCCTGGGAATAGCAGGTGCTGGAAGCATTTTTGGTAAAAAAATAAAATTAAATAAAAAGAGTCTAAGAATGTGTTCAAAAAGCCTGAAATAGTCTTAGTTTCTTCAAAAAGCCCAGTCTTGGGAGCAGAGTTTCTTCAGAAAGTCAAAAAAAAAAAAAAAAAAAAAAAAAAAGTCGAAGAATTTGTTTAAAAAGCCTGAAATAGTCTTAGTTTCTTCAAGAAGCACAGTCTTGGGAGTTTCTTCAGAAAGTCAAAAAAAAGAAAAAAAAAAAGAACGCCCGATCTCATCTGATCTCGGAAGCTAAGCAGTGTCGGGCCTGGTTGGATGGGAGACCGCCTGGGACTACCAGGTTCTGGAAGCATTTTTGGTAAAAAAACAAAAAACAAAACAAAACAAAAAGTCTAAGAATTTGTTCAAAAAGCCTGAAATAGTCATAGTTTCTTCAAGAAGCCCAGTCTTGGGAGCAGAGTTTCTTCAGAAAGTCAAAAAAAA
>NC_138732.1:34964749-34967249 GCF_965113295.1 Leuciscus leuciscus
TCAGAAAGTCAAAAAAATAAAAAATAAAAAAAAATAACGCTCGATCTCGTAAGATAAGCAGTGTCGGGCCTGGTTGGATGGGAGACCGCCTGGGAATACCAGGTGCTGGAAGCATTTTTGGTAAAAAAATAAAATAAAAAAAAAGAGTCTAAGAATGTGTTCAAAAAGCCTGAAATAGTCTTAGTTTCTTCAAAAAGCCCAGTCTTGGGAGCAGAGTTTCTTCAGAAAGTCAAAAAAAAAAAAAAAAAAAAAAAGTCTAAGAATTTGTTCAAAAAGCCTGAAATAGTCTTAGTTTCTTCAAGAAGCCCAGTCTTGGGAGCAGAGTTTCTTCAGAAAGTCAAAAAAAATAAAAAAATAAAAAAAGAACGCCCGATCTCGTCTGATCTCGGAAGCTAAGCAGTGTCGGGACTGGTTGGATGGAAGACCGCCTGGGAATACCAGGTGCTGGAAGCATTTTTGGTAAAAAAAAAAAAAAAAAAAAAAAGTCAAAGAATGTGTTCAAAAAGCCTGAAATAGTCTTAGTTTCTTCAAAAAGCCCAGTCTTGGGAGCAGAGTTTCTTCAGAAAGTCAAAAAAAAAAAAAAAAAAAGTCTAAGAATTTGTTCAAAAAGCCTGAAATAGTCTTAGTTTCTTCAAGAAGCACAGTCTTGGGAGTTTCTTCAGAAAGTCAAAAAAAAGAAAAAAAAAAAGAACGCCCGATCTCGTCTGATCGCGGAAGCTAAGCAGTGTCGGGCCTGGTTGGATGGGAGACCGCCTGGGAATACCAGGTGCTGGAAGCATTTTTGGTAAAAAAAAAAAAAAAAAAGTCCAAGAATTTGTTCAAAAAGCCTGAAATAGTCTTAGTTTCTTCAAGAAGCCCAGTCTTGGGAGCAGAGTTTCTTCAGAAAGTCAAAAAAAAAAAAAAAAAAAAAAGTCTAAGAATTTGTTCAAAAAGCCTGAAATAGTCTTAGTTTCTTCAAGAAGCACAGTCTTGGGAGTTTCTTCAGAAAGTCAAAAAAAAAAAAGAACGCCCGATCTCGTCTGATCTCGGAAGCTAAGCAGTGTCGGGCCTGGTTGGATGGGAGACCGCCTGGGAATACCAGGTGCTGGAAGCATTTTTGGTAAAAAAAAAAAAAAAAAAAGTCTAAGAATTTGTTCAAAAAGCCTGAAATAGTCTTAGTTTCTTCAAGAAGCCCAGTCTTGGGAGCAGAGTTTCTTCAGAAAGTCAAAAAAAATAAAAAAAATAAAAAAAATAAGAACGCCCGATCTCGTCTGATCTCGGAAGCTAAGCAGTGTCGGGCCTGGTTGGATGGGAGACCGCCTGGGAATACCAGGTGCTGGAAGCATTTTTGGTAAAAAAAAAAAAAAAAAAAAAAAGAAAAGTCTAAGAATTTGTTCAAAAAGCCTGAAATAGTCTTAGTTTCTTCAAGAAGCCCAGTCTTGTGAGCAGAGTTTCTTCAGAAAGTCAAAAAAAAATAAAATAAAATAAAAAGTCTAAGAATTTGTTCAAAAAGCCTGAAATAGTCTTAGTTTCTTCAAGAAGCCCAGTCTTGGGAGCAGAGTTTCTTCAGAAAGTCAAAAAATAAAAAAAATAAAAGAACGCCCGATCTCGTCTGATCTCGGAAGCTAAGCAGTGTCGGGCCTGGTTGGATGGGAGACCGCCTGGGAATACCAGGTGCTGGAAGCATTTTTGGTAAAAAAAAACAAAAAACAAAACAAAACAAAAAGTCTAAGAATTTGTTCAAAAAGCCTGAAATAGTCTTAGTTTCTTCAAGAAGCCCAGTCTTGGGAGCAGAGTTTCTTCAGGAAGTCCAAAAAAAAAAAGAAAAAAAAAAAAGAACGCCCGATCTCGTCTGATCTCGGAAGCTAAGCAGTGCCGGGACTGGTTGGATAGGAGACCGCCTGGGAATACCAGGTGCTGGAAGCATTTTTGGTAAAAAAAAAAAAAAAAAAAAAAAGTCTAAGAATTTGTTCAAAAAGCCTGAAATAGTCTTAGTTTCTTCAAGAAGCACAGTCTTGGGAGTTTCTTCAGAAAGTCAAAAAAAAGAAAAAAAAAAAGAACGCCCGATCTCGTCTGATCTCGGAAGCTAAGCAGTGTCGGGCCTGGTTGGATGGGAGACCGCCTGGGAATACCAGGTGCTGGAAGCATTTTTGGTAAAAAAAATAAATAAATAAAAAAAAAGTATAAGAATTTGTTCAAAAAGCCTGAAATAGTCTTAGTTTCTTCAAGAAGCCCAGTCTTGGGAGCAGAGTTTCTTCAGAAAGTCCAAAAAAAAAAAAAAAAAAAAAAAGAACGCCCGATCTCGTCTGATCTCGGAAGCTAAGCAGTGTCGGGACTGGTTGGATGGGAGACCGCCTGGGAATACCAGGTGCTGGAAGCATTTTTGGTAAAAAAAAAAAAAAAAAAAAAAAAGAGTCTAAGAATGTGTTCAAAAAGCCTGAAATAGTCTTAGTTTCTTCAAAAAGCCCAGTCTTGGGAGCAGAGTTTCTTCAGAAAGTCAAAAAAAAAAAAAAAAGAACGC
>NC_138732.1:34972249-34992249 GCF_965113295.1 Leuciscus leuciscus
GGGAGTTTCTTCAGAAAGTCAAAAAAAAGAAAAAAAAAAGAACGCCCGATCTCGTCTGATCTCGGAAGCTAAGCAGTGTCGGGCCTGGTTGGATGGGAGACCGCCTGGGAATACCAGGTTCTGGAAGCATTTTTGCTAAAAAAACAAAAAACAAAACAAAACAAAAAGTCTAAGAATTTTTTCAAAAAGCCTGAAATAGTCTTAGTTTCTTCAAGAAGCCCAGTCTTGGGAGCAGAGTTTCTTCAGAAAGTCAAAAAAAAAAAAAAAAAAAAAAAAGTCTAAGAATTTGTTCAAAAAGCCTGAAATAGTCTTAATTTCTTCAAGAAGCCCAGTCTTGGGAGCAGAGTTTCTTCAGAAAGTCCAAAAAAAAAAAAAAAAAGAGTCTAAGAATGTGTTCAAAAAGCCTGAAATAGTCTTAGTTTCTTCAAAAAGCCCAGTCTTGGGAGCAGAGTTTCTTCAGAAAGTCAAAAAAAAAAAAAAAAAAAAGAAAAAAAAAAAGAACGCCCGATCTCGTCTGATCTCGGAAGCTAAGCAGTGTCGGGCCTGGTTGGATGGGAGACCGCCTGGGAATACCAGGTGCTGGAAGCCTTTTTGGTAAAAAAAAAAAAAAAAAAGTCTAAAAATTTGTTCAAAAAGCCTGAAATAGTCTTAGTTTCTTCAAGAAGCCCAGTCTTGGGAGCAGAGTTTCTTCAGAAAGTCAAAAAAAAAAAAAAAAAAAAAAGTCTAAGAATTTGTTCAAAAAGCCTGAAATAGTCTTAGTTTCTTCAAGAAGCACAGTCTTGGGAGTTTCTTCAGAAAGTCAAAAAAAAGAAAAAAAAAAAGAACGCCCGATCTCGTCTGATCTCGGAAGCTAAGCAGTGTCGGGCCTGGTTGGATGGGAGACCGCCTGGGAATACCAGGTGCTGGAAGCATTTTTGGTAAAAAAAAAAAAAAAAAAAAAAAGTCTAAGAATTTGTTCAAAAAGCCTGAAATAGTCTTAGTTTCTTCAAGAAGCCCAGTCTTGGGAGCAGAGTTTCTTCAGAAAGTCAAAAAAAAAATAAAATAAAAATTAATAAAGGCTAAGAATTTGTTCAAAAAGCCTGAAATAGTCTTAGTTTCTTCAAGAAGCACAGTCTTGGCAGCAGAGTTTCTTCAGAAAGTCAAAAAAAAAAAAAAAAAAAAGAACGCCCGATCTCGTCTGATCTCGGAAGCTAAGCAGTGTCGGGCCTGGTTGGATGGGAGACCGCCTGGGAATACCAGGTGCTGGAAGCATTTTTGGTAAAAAAAAAAAAAAAAAAAAAAAAGTCTAAGAATTTGTTCAAAAAGCCTGAAATAGTCTTAGTTTCTTCAAGAAGCCCAGTCTTGGGAGCAGAGTTTCTTCAGAAAGTCAAAAAAAAAAAAATTAAATAAAAAAATAAGAACGCCCGATCTCGTCTGATCTCGGAAGCTAAGCAGTGTCGGGCCTGGTTGGATGGGAGACCGCCTGGGAATACCAGGTGCTGGAAGCATTTTTGGTAAAAAATAAATAAAAATAAAATAAAAAAAGTCTAAGAATTTGTTCAAAAAGCCTGAAATAGTCTTAGTTTCTTCAAGAAGCCCAGTCTTGTGAGCAGAGTTTCTTCAGAATGTCAAAAAAAAATAAAATAAAAAAAAAAGTCTAAGAATTTGTTCAAAAAGCCTGAAATAGTCTTAGTTTCTTCAAGAAGCCCAGTCTTGGGAGCAGAGTTTCTTCAGAAAGTCAAAAAAAAAAAAAAAAAAAGAACGCCCGATCTCGTCTGATCTCGGAAGCTAAGCAGTGTCGGGCCTGGTTGGATGGGAGACCGCCTGGGAATACCAGGTGCTGGAAGCATTTTTGGTAAAAAAAAACAAAAAACAAAACAAAACAAAAAGTCTAAGAATTTGTTCAAAAAGCCTGAAATAGTCTTAGTTTCTTCAAGAAGCCCAGTCTTGGGAGCAGAGTTTCTTCAGGAAGTCCAAAAAAAAAAAAAAAAAAAAAAAAGAACGCCCGATCTCGTCTGATCTCGGAAGCTAAGCAGTGCCGGGACTGGTTGGATAGGAGACCGCCTGGGAATACCAGGTGCTGGAAGCATTTTTGGTAAAAAAAAAAAAAAAAAATCTAAGAATTTGTTCAAAAAGCCTGAAATAGTCTTAGTTTCTTCAAGAAGCCCAGTCTTGGGAGCAGAGTTTCTTCAGAAAGTCCAAAAAAAAAAAAAAAAAAAAAAAAGAACGCCCGATCTCGTCTGATCTCGGAAGCTAAGCAGTGTCGGGACTGGTTGGATGGGAGACCGCCTGGGAATACCAGGTGCTGGAAGCATTTTTGGTAAAAAAAAAAAAAAAAAAAAAAAAGTCTAAGAATGTGTTCAAAAAGCCTGAAATAGTCTTAGTTTCTTCAAGAAGCCCAGTCTTGGGAGCAGAGTTTCTTCAGAAAGTCCAAAAAAAAAAAAAAAAAAAAAGAGTCTAAGAATGTGTTCAAAAAGCCTGAAATAGTCTTAGTTTCTTCAAAAAGCCCAGTCTTGGGAGCAGAGTTTCTTCAGAAAGTCAAAAAAAAAAAAAAATAAATAAATAAATAAAGAACGCCCGATCTCGTCTGATCTCGGAAGCTAAGCAGTGTCGGGCCTGGTTGGATGGGAGACCGCCTGGGAATACCAGGTGCTGGAAGCATTTTTGGTAAAAAAAATAAAAAAAATAAAAAAAAGTATAAGAATTTGTTCAAAAAGCCTGAAATAGTCTTAGTTTCTTCAAGAAGCCCAGTCTTGGGAGCAGAGTTTCTTCAGAAAGTCCAAAAAAAAAAAAAAAAAAAAAAAGAACGCCCGATCTCGTCTGATCTCGGAAGCTAAGCAGTGTCGGGACTGGTTGGATGGGAGACCGCCTGGGAATACCAGGTGCTGGAAGCATTTTTGGTAAAAAAAAAAAAAAAAAAAAAAAGAGTCTAAGAATGTGTTCAAAAAGCCTGAAATAGTCTTAGTTTCTTCAAAAAGCCCAGTCTTGGGAGCAGAGTTTCTTCAGAAAGTCAAAAAAAAAAAAAAAAGAACGCTCGATCTTGTCTGATCTCGGAAGCTAAGCAGTGTCGGGCCTGGTTGGATGGGAGACCGCCTGGGAATACCAGGTGCTGGAAGCATTTAAAAAAAAAAAAAAAAAAAAAAAAAGAGTCTAAGAATGTGTTCAAAAAGACTGAAATAGTCTTAGTTTCTTCAAAAAGCCCAGTCTTGGGAGCAGAGTTTCTTCAGAAAGTCAAAAAAATAAAAATAAAAAAAAGTCTAAGAATTTGTTCAAAAAGCCTGAAATAGTCTTAGTTTCTTCAAGAAGCCCAGTCTTGGGAGCAGAGTTTCTTCAGAAAGTCAAAAAAAATAAATAAATAAAAAAATAAAAAAAGAACGCCCGATCTCGTCTGATCTCGGAAGCTAAGCAGTGTCGGGACTGGTTGGATGGAAGACCGCCTGGGAATACCAGGTGCTGGAAGCATTTTTGGTAAAAAAAAAAATAAAAAATAAAAAAGTCAAAGAATGTGTTCAAAAAGCCTGAAATAGTCTTAGTTTCTTCAAAAAGCCCAGTCTTGGGAGCAGAGTTTCTTCAGAAAGTCAAAAAAAATAAAAATAAAATAAAAAAAAAGTCTAAGAATTTGTTCAAAAAGCCTGAAATAGTCTTAGTTTCTTCAAGAAGCACAGTCTTGGGAGTTTCTTCAGAAAGTCAAAAAAAAGAAAAAAAAAAAAGAACGCCCGATCTCGTCTGATCTCGGAAGCTAAGCAGTGTCGGGCCTGGTTGGATGGGAGACCGCCTGGGAATACCAGGTGCTGGAAGCATTTTTGGTAAAAAAAAAAAAAAAAAAAAAAAAGTCTAAGAATTTGTTCAAAAAGCCTGAAATAGTCTTAGTTTCTTCAAGAAGCCCAGTCTTGGGAGCAGAGTTTCTTCAGAAAGTCAAAAAAAAATAAAAATAAAATAAAAATAAGAACGCCCGATCTCGTCTGATCTCGGAAGCTAAGCAGTGTCGGGCCTGGTTGGATGGGAGACCGCCTGGGAATACCAGGTGCTGGAAGCATTTTTGGTAAAAAATAAATAAAAATAAAATAAAAAAAGTCTAAGAATTTGTTCAAAAAGCCTGAAATAGTCTTAGTTTCTTCAAGAAGCCCAGTCTTGTGAGCAGAGTTTCTTCAGAATGTCAAAAAAAAAAAAAAAAAAAAAAAAAGTCTAAGAATTTGTTCAAAAAGCCTGAAATAGTCTTAGTTTCTTCAAGAAGCCCAGTCTTGGGAGCAGAGTTTCTTCAGAAAGTCAAAAAAAAAAAAAAAAAAAAGAACGCCCGATCTCGTCTGATCTCGGAAGCTAAGCAGTGTCGGGCCTGGTTGGATAGGAGACCGCCTGGGAATACCAGGTGCTGGAAGCATTTTTGGTTAAAAAAAACAAAAAACAAAACAAAACAAAAAGTCTAAGAATTTGTTCAAAAAGCCTGAAATAGTCTTAGTTTCTTCAAGAAGCCCAGTCTTGGGAGCAGAGTTTCTTCAGGAAGTCCAAAAAAAAGAAAAAAAAAAAAAAAAGAACGCCCGATCTCGTCTGATCTCGGAAGCTAAGCAGTGCCGGGACTGGTTGGATAGGAGACCGCCTGGGAATACCAGGTGCTGGAAGCATTTTTGGTAAAAAAAAAAAAAAAAAAAAAGAGTCTAAGAATGTGTTCAAAAAGCCTGAAATAGTCTTAGTTTCTTCAAGAAGCCCAGTCTTGGGAGCAGAGTTTCTTCAGAAAGTCCAAAAAAAAAAAAAAAAAAAAAGAGTCTAAGAATGTGTTCAAAAAGCCTGAAATAGTCTTAGTTTCTTCAAAAAGCCCAGTCTTGGGAGCAGAGTTTCTTCAGAAAGTCAAAAAAAATAAAATAAAAAAAAATAAATAAAGAACGCCCGATCTCGTCTGATCTCGGAAGCTAAGCAGTGTCGGGCCTGGTTGGATGGGAGACCGCCTGGGAATACCAGGTGCTGGAAGCATTTTTGGTAAAAAAAAAAAAAAAAAAAAAAAAAAAAAGTCTAAGAATTTGTTCAAAAAGCCTGAAATAGTCTTAGTTTCTTCAAGAAGCCCAGTCTTGGGAGCAGAGTTTCTTCAGAAAGTCAAAAAAAAAAAAAAAAAAAAAAAAAAAAAGTCTAAGAATTTGTTCAAAAAGCCTGAAATAGTCTTAGTTTCTTCAAGAAGCACAGTCTTGGGAGTTTCTTCAGAAAGTCAAAACAAAATAAAATAAAATAACGCCCGATCTCGTCTGATCTCGGAAGCTAAGCAGTTTCGGGCCTGGTTGGATGGGAGACCGCCTGGGAATACCAGGTGCTGGAAGCATTTTTGGTAAAAAAAATAAATAAAAATAAAAAAGTCTAAGAATTTGTTCAAAAAGCCTGAAATAGTCTTAGTTTCTTCGAGAAGCCCAGTCTTGGGAGCAGAGTTTCTTCAGAAAGTCAAAAAAAAATAAAAAAAAAATAAATAAAGGCTAAGAATTTGTTCAAAAAGCCTGAAATAGTCTTAGTTTCTTCAAGAAGCCCAGTCTTGGGAGTTTCTTCAGAAAGTCAAAAAAAAGAAAAAAAAAAGAACGCCCGATCTCGTCTGATCTCGGAAGCTAAGCAGTGTCGGGCCTGGTTGGATGGGAGACCGCCTGGGAATACCAGGTTCTGGAAGCATTTTTGCTAAAAAAACAAAAAACAAAACAAAACAAAAAGTCTAAGAATTTTTTCAAAAAGCCTGAAATAGTCTTAGTTTCTTCAAGAAGCCCAGTCTTGGGAGCAGAGTTTCTTCAGAAAGTCAAAAAAAAAAAAAAAAAAAAAAAAGTCTAAGAATTTGTTCAAAAAGCCTGAAATAGTCTTAATTTCTTCAAGAAGCCCAGTCTTGGGAGCAGAGTTTCTTCAGAAAGTCCAAAAAAAAAAAAAAAAAGAGTCTAAGAATGTGTTCAAAAAGCCTGAAATAGTCTTAGTTTCTTCAAAAAGCCCAGTCTTGGGAGCAGAGTTTCTTCAGAAAGTCAAAAAAAAAAAAAAAAAAAAGAAAAAAAAAAAGAACGCCCGATCTCGTCTGATCTCGGAAGCTAAGCAGTGTCGGGCCTGGTTGGATGGGAGACCGCCTGGGAATACCAGGTGCTGGAAGCCTTTTTGGTAAAAAAAAAAAAAAAAAAGTCTAAAAATTTGTTCAAAAAGCCTGAAATAGTCTTAGTTTCTTCAAGAAGCCCAGTCTTGGGAGCAGAGTTTCTTCAGAAAGTCAAAAAAAAAAAAAAAAAAAAAAGTCTAAGAATTTGTTCAAAAAGCCTGAAATAGTCTTAGTTTCTTCAAGAAGCACAGTCTTGGGAGTTTCTTCAGAAAGTCAAAAAAAAGAAAAAAAAAAAGAACGCCCGATCTCGTCTGATCTCGGAAGCTAAGCAGTGTCGGGCCTGGTTGGATGGGAGACCGCCTGGGAATACCAGGTGCTGGAAGCATTTTTGGTAAAAAAAAAAAAAAAAAAAAAAAGTCTAAGAATTTGTTCAAAAAGCCTGAAATAGTCTTAGTTTCTTCAAGAAGCCCAGTCTTGGGAGCAGAGTTTCTTCAGAAAGTCAAAAAAAAATTAAAAAAAAAATTAATAAAGGCTAAGAATTTGTTCAAAAAGCCTGAAATAGTCTTAGTTTCTTCAAGAAGCACAGTCTTGGGAGCAGAGTTTCTTCAGAAAGTCAAAAAAAAAAAAAAAAAAAGAACGCCCGATCTCGTCTGATCTCGGAAGCTAAGCAGTGTCGGGCCTGGTTGGATGGGAGACCGCCTGGGAATACCAGGTGCTGGAAGCATTTTTGGTAAAAAAAAACAAAAAACAAAACAAAACAAAAAGTCTAAGAATTTGTTCAAAAAGCCTGAAATAGTCTTAGTTTCTTCAAGAAGCCCAGTCTTGGGAGCAGAGTTTCTTCAGGAAGTCCAAAAAAAAAAAAAAAAAAAAAAAAGAACGCCCGATCTCGTCTGATCTCGGAAGCTAAGCAGTGCCGGGACTGGTTGGATAGGAGACCGCCTGGGAATACCAGGTGCTGGAAGCATTTTTGGTAAAAAAAAAAAAAAAAAAGTCTAAGAATTTGTTCAAAAAGCCTGAAATAGTCTTAGTTTCTTCAAGAAGCCCAGTCTTGGGAGCAGAGTTTCTTCAGAAAGTCCAAAAAAAAAAAAAAAAAAAAAAAGAACGCCCGATCTCGTCTGATCTCGGAAGCTAAGCAGTGTCGGGACTGGTTGGATGGGAGACCGCCTGGGAATACCAGGTGCTGGAAGCATTTTTGGTAAAAAAAAAAAAAAAAAAAAAGAGTCTAAGAATGTGTTCAAAAAGCCTGAAATAGTCTTAGTTTCTTCAAGAAGCCCAGTCTTGGGAGCAGAGTTTCTTCAGAAAGTCCAAAAAAAAAAAAAAAAAAAAAGAGTCTAAGAATGTGTTCAAAAAGCCTGAAATAGTCTTAGTTTCTTCAAAAAGCCCAGTCTTGGGAGCAGAGTTTCTTCAGAAAGTCAAAAAAAAAAAAAAAAATAAATAAAAATAAAGAACGCCCGATCTCGTCTGATCTCGGAAGCTAAGCAGTGTCGGGCCTGGTTGGATGGGAGACCGCCTGGGAATACCAGGTGCTGGAAGCATTTTTGGTAAAAAAAAAAAAAAAAAAAAAAAAAAAAAGTCTAAGAATTTGTTCAAAAAGCCTGAAATAGTCTTAGTTTCTTCAAGAAGCCCAGTCTTGGGAGCAGAGTTTCTTCAGAAAGTCAAAAAAAAAAAAAAAAAAAAAAAAAAAAAGTCTAAGAATTTGTTCAAAAAGCCTGAAATAGTCTTAGTTTCTTCAAGAAGCACAGTCTTGGGAGTTTCTTCAGAAAGTCAAAAAAAAAATAAAATAAAATAACGCCCGATCTCGTCTGATCTCGGAAGCTAAGCAGTTTCGGGCCTGGTTGGATGGGAGACCGCCTGGGAATACCAGGTGCTGGAAGCATTTTTGGTAAAAAAAATAAATAAAAATAAAAAAGTCTAAGAATTTGTTCAAAAAGCCTGAAATAGTCTTAGTTTCTTCGAGAAGCCCAGTCTTGGGAGCAGAGTTTCTTCAGAAAGTCAAAAAAAAATAAAAAATAAATAAATAAAGGCTAAGAATTTGTTCAAAAAGCCTGAAATAGTCTTAGTTTCTTCAAGAAGCCCAGTCTTGGGAGTTTCTTCAGAAAGTCAAAAAAAAGAAAAAAAAAAGAACGCCCGATCTCGTCTGATCTCGGAAGCTAAGCAGTGTCGGGCCTGGTTGGATGGGAGACCGCCTGGGAATACCAGGTTCTGGAAGCATTTTTGCTAAAAAAACAAAAAACAAAACAAAACAAAAAGTCTAAGAATTTTTTCAAAAAGCCTGAAATAGTCTTAGTTTCTTCAAGAAGCCCAGTCTTGGGAGCAGAGTTTCTTCAGAAAGTCAAAAAAAAAAAGTCTAAGAATTTGTTCAAAAAGCCTGAAATAGTCTTAATTTCTTCAAGAAGCCCAGTCTTGGGAGCAGAGTTTCTTCAGAAAGTCCAAAAAAAAAAAAAAAAAGAGTCTAAGAATGTGTTCAAAAAGCCTGAAATAGTCTTAGTTTCTTCAAAAAGCCCAGTCTTGGGAGCAGAGTTTCTTCAGAAAGTCAAAAAAAAAAAAAAAAAAAAGAAAAAAAAAAAGAACGCCCGATCTCGTCTGATCTCGGAAGCTAAGCAGTGTCGGGCCTGGTTGGATGGGAGACCGCCTGGGAATACCAGGTGCTGGAAGCCTTTTTGGTAAAAAAAAAAAAAAAAAAGTCTAAAAATTTGTTCAAAAAGCCTGAAATAGTCTTAGTTTCTTCAAGAAGCCCAGTCTTGGGAGCAGAGTTTCTTCAGAAAGTCAAAAAAAAAAAAAAAAAAAAAAGTCTAAGAATTTGTTCAAAAAGCCTGAAATAGTCTTAGTTTCTTCAAGAAGCACAGTCTTGGGAGTTTCTTCAGAAAGTCAAAAAAAAGAAAAAAAAAAAGAACGCCCGATCTCGTCTGATCTCGGAAGCTAAGCAGTGTCGGGCCTGGTTGGATGGGAGACCGCCTGGGAATACCAGGTGCTGGAAGCATTTTTGGTAAAAAAAAAAAAAAAAAAAAAAAGTCTAAGAATTTGTTCAAAAAGCCTGAAATAGTCTTAGTTTCTTCAAGAAGCCCAGTCTTGGGAGCAGAGTTTCTTCAGAAAGTCAAAAAAAAAATAAAAAAAAAATTAATAAAGGCTAAGAATTTGTTCAAAAAGCCTGAAATAGTCTTAGTTTCTTCAAGAAGCACAGTCTTGGGAGTTTCTTCAGAAAGTCAAAAAAAAGAAAAAAAAAAAGAACGCCCGATCTCGTCTGATCTCGGAAGCTAAGCAGTGTCGGGCCTGGTTGGATGGGAGACCGCCTGGGAATACCAGGTGCTGGAAGCATTTTTGGTAAAAAAAAAAAAAAAAAAAAAAAAGTCTAAGAATTTGTTCAAAAAGCCTGAAATAGTCTTAGTTTCTTCAAGAAGCCCAGTCTTGGGAGCAGAGTTTCTTCAGAAAGTCAAAAAAAAAAAAAAAAAAAAAAAAAAAGTCTAAGAATTTGTTCAAAAAGCCTGAAATAGTCTTAGTTTCTTCAAGAAGCCCAGTCTTGGGAGCAGAGTTTCTTCAGAAAGTCCAAAAAAAAAAAAAAAAAAAAAGAGTCTAAGAATGTGTTCAAAAAGCCTGAAATAGTCTTAGTTTCTTCAAAAAGCCCAGTCTTGGGAGCAGTTTCTTCAGAAAGTCAAAAAAAAATAAATAAAAATAAATAAATAAAGAACGCCCGATCTCGTCTGATCTCGGAAGCTAAGCAGTGTCGGGCCTGGTTGGATGGGAGACCGCCTGGGAATACCAGGTGCTGGAAGCATTTTTGGTAAAAAAAAAAAAAAAAAAAAAAAAGTCTAAGAATTTGTTCAAAAAGCCTGAAATAGTCTTAGTTTCTTCAAGAAGCCCAGTCTTGGGAGCAGAGTTTCTTCAGAAAGTAAAAAAAAAAAAAAAAAAAAAAAAAAAAAAAAGTCTAAGAATTTGTTCAAAAAGCCTGAAATAGTCTTAGTTTCTTCAAGAAGCCCAGTCTTGGGAGCAGAGTTTCTTCAGTAAGTCAAAAAAAAAAAAAAAAAAGTCTAAGAATTTGTTCAAAAAGCCTGAAATAGTCTTAGTTTCTTCAAGAAGCACAGTCTTGGGAGTTTCTTCAGAAAGTCAAAAAAAAGAAAAAAAAAAAGAACGCCCGATCTCGTCTGATCTCGGAAGCTAAGCAGTGTCGGGCCTGGTTGGATGGGAGACCGCCTGGGAATACCAGGTGCTGGAAGCATTTTTATTAAAAAAAAAAAAAAAAAAAAAAAAAGTCTAAGAATTTGTTCAAAAAGCCTGAAATAGTCTTAGTTTCTTCAAGAAGCCCAGTCTTGGGAGCAGAGTTTCTTCAGAAAGTCAAAAAAAAAACAAAAAAAAAAAATAAAGGCTAAGAATTTGTTCAAAAAGCCTGAAATAGTCTTAGTTTCTTCAAGAAGCACAGTCTTGGGAGTTTCTTCAGAAAGTCAAAAAAAAGAAAAAAAAAAAGAACGCCCGATCTCGTCTGATCTCGGAAGCTAAGCAGTGTCGGGCCTGGTTGGATGGGAGACCGCCTGGGAATACCAGGTGCTGGAAGCATTTTTGGTAAAAAAAAAAAAAAAAAAAAAAAAGTCTAAGAATTTGTTCAAAAAGCCTGAAATAGTCTTAGTTTCTTCAAGAAGCCCAGTCTTGGGAGCAGAGTTTCTTCAGAAAGTCAAAAAAAAAAAAAAAAAAAAAAAAGTCTAAGAATTTGTTCAAAAAGCCTGAAATAGTCTTAGTTTCTTCAAGAAGCCCAGTCTTGGGAGCAGAGTTTCTTCAGAAAGTCCAAAAAAAATAAAAAAAATAAAGAGTCTAAGAATGTGTTCAAAAAGCCTGAAATAGTCTTAGTTTCTTCAAAAAGCCCAGTCTTGGGAGCAGAGTTTCTTCAGAATGTCAAAAAAAAATAAAAAATAAAAAATAAATAAAGAACGCCCGATCTCGTCTGATCTCGGAAGCTAAGCAGTGTCGGGCCTGGTTGGATGGGAGACCGCCTGGGAATACCAGTTTCTGGAAGCATTTTTGGTAAAAAAACAAAAAACAAAACAAAACAAAAAGTCTAAGAATTTGTTCAAAAAGCCTGAAATAGTCTTAGTTTCTTCAAGAAGCCCAGTCTTGGGAGCAGAGTTTCTTCAGAAAGTCAAAAAAAATAAAAAAAAATAAAGAGTCTAAGAATGTGTTCAAAAAGCCTGAAATAGTCTTAGTTTCTTCAAAAAGCCCAGTCTTGGGAGCAGAGTTTCTTCAGAAAGTCAAAAAAATAAAAATAAAAAAATAATAAATAAAGAGCGCCCGATCTCGTCTGATCTCGGAAGCTAAGCAGTGTCGGGCCTGGTTGGATGGGAGACCGCCTGGGAATACCAGGTGCTGGAAGCATTTTTGGTTAAAAAAAAAAAAAAAAAAAAAAAAAGTCTAAGAATTTGTTCAAAAAGCCTGAAATAGTCTTAGTTTCTTCAAGAAGCCCAGTCTTGGGAGCAGAGTTTCTTCAGAAAGTAAAAAAAAAAAAAAAAAAAAAAAAAAAGTCTAAGAATTTGTTCAAAAAGCCTGAAATAGTCTTAATTTCTTCAAGAAGCCCAGTCTTGGGAGCAGAGTTTCTTCAGAAAGTCCAAAAAAAAAAAAAAAAAGAGTCTAAGAATGTGTTCAAAAAGCCTGAAATAGTCTTAGTTTCTTCAAAAAGCCCAGTCTTGGGAGCAGAGTTTCTTCAGAAAGTCAAAACAAATAAAAAAATAAAAAAATAAAAAAAGAACGCCCGATCTCGTCTGATCTCGGAAGCTAAGCAGTGTCGGGACTGGTTGGATGGAAGACCGCCTGGGAATACCAGGTGCTGGAAGCATTTTTGGTAAAAAAAAAAAAAAAAAAAAAAAAGTCAAAGAATGTGTTCAAAAAGCCTGAAATAGTCTTAGTTTCTTCAAAAAGCCCAGTCTTGGGAGCAGAGTTTCTTCAGAAAGTCAAAAAAAAAAAAAAAAGTCTAAGAATTTGTTCAAAAAGCCTGAAATAGTCTTAGTTTCTTCAAGAAGCACAGTCTTGGGAGTTTCTTCAGAAAGTCAAAAAAAAGAAAAAAAAAAAGAACGCCCGATCTCGTCTGATCTCGGAAGCTAAGCAGTGTCGGGCCTGTTTGGATGGGAGACCGCCTGGGAATACCAGGTGCTGGAAGCATTTTTGGTAAAAAAAAAAAAAAAAAAGTCTAAGAATTTGTTCAAAAAGCCTGAAATAGTCTTAGTTTCTTCAAGAAGCCCAGTCTTGGGAGCAGAGTTTCTTCAGTAAGTCAAAAAAAAAAAAAAAAAAAAAGTCTAAGAATTTGTTCAAAAAGCCTGAAATAGTCTTAGTTTCTTCAAGAAGCACAGTCTTGGGAGTTTCTTCAGAAAGTCAAAAAAAAGAAAAAAAAAAAGAACGCCCGATCTCGTCTGATCTCGGAAGCTAAGCAGTGTCGGGCCTGGTTGGATGGGAGACCGCCTGGGAATACCAGGTGCTGGAAGCATTTTTGGTAAAAAAAAAAAAAAAAAAAAAAAAGTCTAAGAATTTGTTCAAAAAGCCTGAAATAGTCTTAGTTTCTTCAAGAAGCACAGTCTTGGGAGTTTCTTCAGAAAGTCAAAAAAAAGAAAAAAAAAAAGAACGCCCGATCTCGTCTGATCTCGGAAGCTAAGCAGTGTCGGGCCTGGTTGGATGGGAGACCGCCTGGGAATACCAGGTGCTGGAAGCATTTTTGGTAAAAAAAAAATAAAAAAATAAAAAGTCTAAGAATTTGTTCAAAAAGCCTGAAATAGTCTTAGTTTCTTCAAGAAGCCCAGTCTTGGGAGCAGAGTTTCTTCAGAAAGTAAAAAAAAAATAAAAAAAAAATAAATAAAGGCTAAGAATTTGTTCAAAAAGCCTGAAATAGTCTTAGTTTCTTCAAGAAGCACAGTCTTGGGAGTTTCTTCAGAAAGTCAAAAAAAAGAAAAAAAAAAAGAACGCCCGATCTCGTCTGATCTCGGAAGCTAAGCAGTGTCGGGCCTGGTTGGATGGGAGACCGCCTGGGAATACCAGGTGCTGGAAGCATTTTTGGTAAAAAAAAAAAATAAAAAAAAAAAGTCTAAGAATTTGTTCAAAAAGCCTGAAATAGTCTTAGTTTCTTCAAGAAGCCCAGTCTTGGGAGCAGAGTTTCTTCAGAAAGTCAAAAAAAATAAAAAATAAATAAAAGTCTAAGAATTTGTTCAAAAACCCTGAAATAGTCTTAGTTTCTTCAAGAAGCCCAGTCTTGGGAGCAGAGTTTCTTCAGAAAGTCCAAAAAAAAAAAAAAAAAAAAAGAGTCTAAGAATGTGTTCAAAAAGCCTGAAATAGTCTTAGTTTCTTCAAAAAGCCCAGTCTTGGGAGCAGAGTTTCTTCAGAAAGTCCAAAAAAAAAGAAAAAAAAAAAAAGAACGCCCGATCTCGTCTGATCTCGGAAGCTAAGCAGTGTCGGGACTGGTTGGATGGGAGACCGCCTGGGAATACCAGGTGCTGGAAGCATTTTTGGTAAAAAAAAAAAAAAAAAAGTCTAAGAATTTGTTCAAAAAGCCTGAAATAGTCTTAGTTTCTTCAAGAAGCCCAGTCTTGGGAGCAGAGTTTCTTCAGTAAGTCAAAAAAAAAAAAAAAAAAAAAGTCTAAGAATTTGTTCAAAAAGCCTGAAATAGTCTTAGTTTCTTCAAGAAGCACAGTCTTGGGAGTTTCTTCAGAAAGTCAAAAAAAAGAAAAAAAAAAAGAACGCCCGATCTCGTCTGATCTCGGAAGCTAAGCAGTGTCGGGCCTGGTTGGATGGGAGACCGCCTGGGAATACCAGGTGCTGGAAGCATTTTTGGTAAAAAAAAAAAAAAAAAAAAAAAAGTCTAAGAATTTGTTCAAAAAGCCTGAAATAGTCTTAGTTTCTTCAAGAAGCACAGTCTTGGGAGTTTCTTCAGAAAGTCAAAAAAAAGAAAAAAAAAAAGAACGCCCGATCTCGTCTGATCTCGGAAGCTAAGCAGTGTCGGGCCTGGTTGGATGGGAGACCGCCTGGGAATACCAGGTGCTGGAAGCATTTTTGGTAAAAAAAAAATAAAAAAATAAAAAGTCTAAGAATTTGTTCAAAAAGCCTGAAATAGTCTTAGTTTCTTCAAGAAGCCCAGTCTTGGGAGCAGAGTTTCTTCAGAAAGTAAAAAAAAAATAAAAAAAAAATAAATAAAGGCTAAGAATTTGTTCAAAAAGCCTGAAATAGTCTTAGTTTCTTCAAGAAGCACAGTCTTGGGAGTTTCTTCAGAAAGTCAAAAAAAAGAAAAAAAAAAAGAACGCCCGATCTCGTCTGATCTCGGAAGCTAAGCAGTGTCGGGCCTGGTTGGATGGGAGACCGCCTGGGAATACCAGGTGCTGGAAGCATTTTTGGTAAAAAAAAAAAAAAAAAAAAAAAAGTCTAAGAATTTGTTCAAAAAGCCTGAAATAGTCTTAGTTTCTTCAAGAAGCCCAGTCTTGGGAGCAGAGTTTCTTCAGAAAGTCAAAAAAAATAAAAAATAAATAAAAGTCTAAGAATTTGTTCAAAAACCCTGAAATAGTCTTAGTTTCTTCAAGAAGCCCAGTCTTGGGAGCAGAGTTTCTTCAGAAAGTCCAAAAAAAAAAAAAAAAAAAAAGAGTCTAAGAATGTGTTCAAAAAGCCTGAAATAGTCTTAGTTTCTTCAAGAAGCCCAGTCTTGGGAGCAGAGTTTCTTCAGAAAGTCAAAAAAAAAAAAGAACGCCCGATCTCGTCTGATCTCGGAAGCTAAGCAGTGTCGGGCCTGGTTGGATGGGAGACCGCCTGGGAATACCAGGTGCTGGAAGCATTTTTGGTAAAAAAAAAAAAAAAAAAAAAAAAAAGAGTCTAAGAATGTGTTCAAAAAGCCTGAAATAGTCTTAGTTTCTTCAAGAAGCCCAGTCTTGGGAGTTTCTTCAGCAAGTCAAAAAAAAAAAAGAAAAAAAAGTCTAAGAATTTGTTCAAAAAGCCTGAAATAGTCTTAGTTTCTTCAAGAAGCACAGTCTTGGGAGTTTCTTCAGAAAGTCAAAAAAAAGAAAAAAAAAAAGAACGCCCGATCTCGTCTGATCTCGGAAGCTAAGCAGTGTCGGGCCTGGTTGGATGGGAGACCGCCTGGGAATACCAGGTGCTGGAAGCATTTTTGGTAAAAAAAAAAAAAAAAAAAAAAAAAGTCTAAGAATTTGTTCAAAAAGCCTGAAATAGTCTTAGTTTCTTCAAGAAGCCCAGTCTTGGGAGCAGAGTTTCTTCAGAAAGTCAAAAAAAAAAAAAAAAAAAAAGTCTAAGAATTTGTTCAAAAAGCCTGAAATAGTCTTAGTTTCTTCAAGAAGCCCAGTCTTGGGAGCAGAGTTTCTTCAGAAAGTCAAAAAAAAATACAAATAAAATAAATAAAGGCTAAGAATTTGTTCAAAAAGCCTGAAATAGTCTTAGTTTCTTCAAGAAGCACAGTCTTGGGAGTTTCTTCAGAAAGTCAAAAAAAAGAAAAAAAAAAAGAACGCCCGATCTCGTCTGATCTCGGAAGCTAAGCAGTGTCGGGCCTGGTTGGATGGGAGACCGCCTGGGAATACCAGGTGCTGGAAGCATTTTTGGTAAAAAAAAAAAAAAAAAAAAAAAGTCTAAGAATTTGTTCAAAAAGCCTGAAATAGTCTTAGTTTCTTCAAGAAGCCCAGTCTTGGGAGCAGAGTTTCTTCAGAAAGTCAAAAAAAAAAAAAAAAAAAAAAAAAAAAAGTCTAAGAATTTGTTCAAAAAGCCTGAAATAGTCTTAGTTTCTTCAAGAAGCACAGTCTTGGGAGTTTCTTCAGAAAGTCAAAAAAAAATTAAAAAAAATAACGCCCGATCTCGTCTGATCTCGAAAGCTAAGCAGTTTCGGGCCTGGTTGGATGGGAGACTGCCTGGGAATACCAGGTGCTGGAAGCATTTTTGGTAAAAAAATAAATAAAAATAAAAAAGTCTAAGAATTTGTTCAAAAAGCCTGAAATAGTCTTAGTTTCTTCGAGAAGCCCAGTCTTGGGAGCAGAGTTTCTTCAGAAAGTCAAAAAAAAAAAAATAAAAAAAAAATAAAGGCTAAGAATTTGTTCAAAAAGCCTGAAATAGTCTTAGTTTCTTCAAGAAGCCCAGTCTTGGGAGTTTCTTCAGAAAGTCAA
The DNA here is from genome assembly GCF_965113295.1 of Leuciscus leuciscus. Lineage (NCBI taxonomy): Eukaryota > Metazoa > Chordata > Actinopteri > Cypriniformes > Leuciscidae > Leuciscus > Leuciscus leuciscus. The sequence goes on from NC_138732.1 coordinate 34,988,378, forward strand.
AAAAAAGAAAAAAAAAAGAACGCCCGATCTCGTCTGATCTCGGAAGCTAAGCAGTGTCGGGCCTGGTTGGATGGGAGACCGCCTGGGAATACCAGGTTCTAGAAGCATTTTTGGTAAAAAAACAAAAAACAAAACAAAACAAAAAGTCTAAGAATTTTTTCAAAAAGCCTGAAATAGTCTTAGTTTCTTCAAGAAGCCCAGTCTTGGGAGCAGAGTTTCTTCAGAAAGTCAAAAAAAAAAAAAAAAAAAAAAAGAGTCTAAGAATGTGTTCAAAAAGCCTGAAATAGTCTTAGTTTCTTCAAAAAGCCCAGTCTTGGGAGCAGAGTTTCTTCAGAAAGTCAAAAAAAAAAAAAAAAAAAAAAAAAAAGAACGCCCGATCTCGTCTGATCTCGGAAGCTAAGCAGTGTCGGGCCTGGTTGGATGGGAGACCGCCTGGGAATACCAGGTGCTGGAAGCCTTTTTGGTAAAAAAAAAAAAAAAAAAAGTCTAAAAATTTGTTCAAAAAGCCTGAAATAGTCTTAGTTTCTTCAAGAAGCACAGTCTTGGGAGTTTCTTCAGAAAGTAAAAAAAAAGAAAAAAAAAAAGAACGCCCGATCTCGTCTGATCTCGGAAGCTAAGCAGTGTCGGGCCTGGTTGGATGGGAGACCGCCTGGGAATACCAGGTTCTAGAAGCATTTTTGGTAAAAAAACAAAAAACAAAACAAAACAAAAAGTCTAAGAATTTGTTCAAAAAGCCTGAAATAGTCTTAGTTTCTTCAAGAAGCCCAGTCTTGGGAGCAGAGTTTCTTCAGAAAGTCAAAAAAAAAAAAAAAAAAAAAAAAAGTCTAAGAATTTGTTCAAAAAGCCTGAAATAGTCTTAGTTTCTTCAAGAAGCCCAGTCTTGGGAGCAGAGTTTCTTCAGTAAGTCAAAAAAAAAAAAAAAAAAAAAAGTCTAAGAATTTGTTCAAAAAGCCTGAAATAGTCTTAATTTCTTCAAGAAGCCCAGTCTTGGGAGCAGAGTTTCTTCAGAAAGTCAAAAAAAAAAAAAAAAAAAAAAGAGTCTAAGAATGTGTTCAAAAAGCCTGAAATAGTCTTAGTTTCTTCAAAAAGCCCAGTCTTGGGAGCAGAGTTTCTTCAGAAAGTCAAAAAAATAAAAATAAAAAAAAATAAATAAAGAGCGCCCGATCTCGTCTGATCTCGGAAGCTAAGCAGTGTCGGGCCTGGTTGGATGGGAGACCGCCTGGGAATACCAGGTGCTGGAAGCATTTTTGGTAAAAAAAAAAAAAAAAAAAAAATAAGTCTAAGAATTTGTTAAAAAAGCCTGAAATAGTCTTAGTTTCTTCAAGAAGCCCAGTCTTGGGAGCAGAGTTTCTTCAGAAAGTCAAAAAAAAAAAAAAAAAAAAAAAAAGTCTAAGAATTTGTTCAAAAAGCCTGAAATAGTCTTAATTTCTTCAAGAAGCCCAGTCTTGGGAGCAGAGTTTCTTCAGAAAGTCCAAAAAAAAAAAAAAAAAGAGTCTAAGAATGTGTTCAAAAAGCCTGAAATAGTCTTAGTTTCTTCAAAAAGCCCAGTCTTGGGAGCAGAGTTTCTTCAGAAAGTCAAAAAAAATAAAAAAATAAAAAAATAAAAAAAGAACGCCCGATCTCGTCTGATCTCGGAAGCTAAGCAGTGTCGGGACTGGTTGGATGGAAGACCGCCTGGGAATACCAGGTGCTGGAAGCATTTTTGGTAAAAAAAAAAAAAAAAAAAAAAAAGTCAAAGAATGTGTTCAAAAAGCCTGAAATAGTCTTAATTTCTTCAAAAAGCCCAGTCTTGGGAGCAGAGTTTCTTCAGAAAGTCAAAAAAAAAAAAAAAAAGTCTAAGAATTTGTTCAAAAAGCCTGAAATAGTCTTAGTTTCTTCAAGAAGCACAGTCTTGGGAGTTTCTTCAGAAAGTCAAAAAAAAGAAAAAAAAAAAAGAACGCCCGATCTCGTCTGATCTCGGAAGCTAAGCAGTGTCGGGCCTGTTTGGATGGGAGACCGCCTGGGAATACCAGGTGCTGGAAGCATTTTTGGTAAAAAAAAAAAAAAAAAAGTCTAAGAATTTGTTCAAAAAGCCTGAAATAGTCTTAGTTTCTTCAAGAAGCCCAGTCTTGGGAGCAGAGTTTCTTCAGTAAGTCAAAAAAAAAAAAAAAAAAAAAGTCTAAGAATTTGTTCAAAAACCCTGAAATAGTCTTAGTTTCTTCAAGAAGCCCAGTCTTGGGAGCAGAGTTTCTTCAGAAAGTCCAAAAAAAAAAAAAAAAAAAAAGAGTCTAAGAATGTGTTCAAAAAGCCTGAAATAGTCTTAGTTTCTTCAAAAAGCCCAGTCTTGGGAGCAGAGTTTCTTCAGAAAGTCAAAAAAAAAAAAAATAAAAAAAAAAAATAAAGAACGCCCGATCTCGTCTGATCTCGGAAGCTAAGCAGTGTCGGGCCTGGTTGGATGGGAGACCGCCTGGGAATACCAGGTGCTGGAAGCATTTTTGGTAAAAAAAAAAAAAAAAAAAAAAAGTCTAAGAATTTGTTCAAAAAGCCTGAAATAGTCTTAGTTTCTTCAAGAAGCCCAGTCTTGGGAGCAGAGTTTCTTCAGAAAGTCAAAAAAAAATAAAAAAAATAAATAAATAAAAAGTCTAAGAATTTGTTCAAAAAGCCTGAAATAGTCTTAGTTTCTTCAAGAAGCAGTCTTGGGAGTTTCTTCTAAAAGTCAAAAAAAAAATTAAAAAAAATAACGCCCGATCTCGTCTGATCTCGGAACCTAAGCAGTGTCGGGCCTGGTTGGATGGGAGACCGCCTGGGAATACCAGGTGCTGGAAGCATTTTTGGTAAAAAAATAAATAAAAATAAAAAAGTCTAAGAATTTGTTCAAAAAGCCTGAAATAGTCTTAGTTTCTTCAAGAAGCCCAGTCTTGGGAGCAGAGTTTCTTCAGAAAGTCAAAAAAAAGAAAAAAAAAAGAACGCCCGATCTCGTCTGATCTCGGAAGCTAAGCAGTGTCGGGCCTGGTTGGATGGGAGACCGCCTGGGAATACCAGGTTCTGGAAGCATTTTTGGTAAAAAAGCAAAAAACAAAACAAAACAAAAAGTCTAAGAATTTGTTCAAAAAGCCTGAAATAGTCTTAGTTTCTTCAAGAAGCCCAGTCTTGGGAGCAGAGTTTCTTCAGAAAGTCAAAAAAAAAAAAAAAAAAAAAAAAAAAAAAAAGAACGCCCGATCTCGTCTGATCTCGGAAGCTAAGCAGTGTCGGGACTGGTTGGATGGGAGACCGCCTGGGAATACCAGGTGCTGGAAGCATTTTTGGTAAAAAAAAAAAAAAAAAAAAAAAAAAGTCTAAGAATTTGTTCAAAAAGCCTGAAATAGTCTTAGTTTCTTCAAGAAGCCCAGTCTTGGGAGCAGAGTTTCTTCAGAAAGTCAAAAAAAAAAAAAGAAAAAAAAGAACGCCCGATCTCGTCTGATCTCGGAAGCTAAGCAGTGTCGGGCCTGGTTGGATGGGAGACCGCCTGGGAATAGCAGGTGCTGGAAGCATTTTTGGTAAAAAAATAAAATAAAAAAAAAAGAGTCTAAGAATGTGTTCAAAAAGCCTGAAATAGTCTTAGTTTCTTCAAAAAGCCCAGTCTTGGGAGCAGAGTTTCTTCAGAAAGTCAAAAAAAAAAAAAAAAAAAAAAAAAAAGTCGAAGAATTTGTTTAAAAAGCCTGAAATAGTCTTAGTTTCTTCAAGAAGCACAGTCTTGGGAGTTTCTTCAGAAAGTCAAAAAAAAGAAAAAAAAAAAGAACGCCCGATCTCGTCTGATCTCGGAAGCTAAGCAGTGTCGGGCCTGGTTGGATGGGAGACCGCCTGGGACTACCAGGTTCTGGAAGCATTTTTGGTAAAAAAACAAAAAACAAAAC
>NC_138732.1:34994749-34997249 GCF_965113295.1 Leuciscus leuciscus
AGCCCAGTCTTGGGAGCAGAGTTTCTTCAGAAAGTCAAAAAAATAAAAATAAAAATAAATAAATAAAGAGCGCCCGATCTCGTCTGATCTCGGAAGCTAAGCAGTGTCGGGCCTGGTTGGATGGGAGACCGCCTGGGAATACCAGGTGCTGGAAGCATTTTTGGTAAAAAAAAAAAAAAAAAAAAAAAAAGTCTAAGAATTTGTTCAAAAAGCCTGAAATAGTCTTAGTTTCTTCAAGAAGCCCAGTCTTGGGAGCAGAGTTTCTTCAGAAAGTCAAAAAAAAAAAAAAAAAAAAAAAAAGTCTAAGAATTTGTTCAAAAAGCCTGAAATAGTCTTAATTTCTTCAAGAAGCCCAGTCTTGGGAGCAGAGTTTCTTCAGAAAGTCCAAAAAAAAAAAAAAAAAGAGTCTAAGAATGTGTTCAAAAAGCCTGAAATAGTCTTAGTTTCTTCAAAAAGCCCAGTCTTGGGAGCAGAGTTTCTTCAGAAAGTCAAAAAAAATAAATAAATAAAAAAATAAAAAAAGAACGCCCGATCTCGTCTGATCTCGGAAGCTAAGCAGTGTCGGGACTGGTTGGATGGAAGACCGCCTGGGAATACCAGGTGCTGGAAGCATTTTTGGTAAAAAAAAAAAAAAAAAAAAAAAAAGTCAAAGAATGTGTTCAAAAAGCCTGAAATAGTCTTAGTTTCTTCAAAAAGCCCAGTCTTGGGAGCAGAGTTTCTTCAGAAAGTCAAAAAAAAAAAAAAAAGTCTAAGAATTTGTTCAAAAAGCCTGAAATAGTCTTAGTTTCTTCAAGAAGCACAGTCTTGGGAGTTTCTTCAGAAAGTCAAAAAAAAAGAAAAAAAAAAAGAACGCCCGATCTCGTCTGATCTCGGAAGCTAAGCAGTGTCGGGCCTGTTTGGATGGGAGACCGCCTGGGAATACCAGGTGCTGGAAGCATTTTTGGTAAAAAAAAAAAAAAAAAAGTCTAAGAATTTGTTCAAAAAGCCTGAAATAGTCTTAGTTTCTTCAAGAAGCCCAGTCTTGGGAGCAGAGTTTCTTCAGTAAGTCAAAAAAAAAAAAAAAAAAAAAGTCTAAGAATTTGTTCAAAAAGCCTGAAATAGTCTTAATTTCTTCAAGAAGCCCAGTCTTGGGAGCAGAGTTTCTTCAGAAAGTCAAAAAAAAAAAAAAAAAAAAAAGAGTCTAAGAATGTGTTCAAAAAGCCTGAAATAGTCTTAGTTTCTTCAAAAAGCCCAGTCTTGGGAGCAGAGTTTCTTCAGAAAGTCAAAAAAATAAAAATAAAAATAAATAAATAAAGAGCGCCCGATCTCGTCTGATCTCGGAAGCTAAGCAGTGTCGGGCCTGGTTGGATGGGAGACCGCCTGGGAATACCAGGTGCTGGAAGCATTTTTGGTAAAAAAAAAAAAAAAAAAAAAAAAAGTCTAAGAATTTGTTAAAAAAGCCTGAAATAGTCTTAGTTTCTTCAAGAAGCCCAGTCTTGGGAGCAGAGTTTCTTCAGAAAGTCAAAAAAAATAAAAAAATAAAAAAATAAAAAAAGAACGCCCGATCTCGTCTGATCTCGGAAGCTAAGCAGTGTCGGGACTGGTTGGATGGAAGACCGCCTGGGAATACCAGGTGCTGGAAGCATTTTTGGTAAAAAAAAAAAAAAAAAAAAAAAAGTCAAAGAATGTGTTCAAAAAGCCTGAAATAGTCTTAATTTCTTCAAAAAGCCCAGTCTTGGGAGCAGAGTTTCTTCAGAAAGTCAAAAAAAAAAAAAAAAGTCTAAGAATTTGTTCAAAAAGCCTGAAATAGTCTTAGTTTCTTCAAGAAGCACAGTCTTGGGAGTTTCTTCAGAAAGTCAAAAAAAAGAAAAAAAAAAAAGAACGCCCGATCTCGTCTGATCTCGGAAGCTAAGCAGTGTCGGGCCTGTTTGGATGGGAGACCGCCTGGGAATACCAGGTGCTGGAAGCATTTTTGGTAAAAAAAAAAAAAAAAAAAGTCTAAGAATTTGTTCAAAAAGCCTGAAATAGTCTTAGTTTCTTCAAGAAGCCCAGTCTTGGGAGCAGAGTTTCTTCAGTAAGTCAAAAAAAAAAAAAAAAAAAAAGTCTAAGAATTTGTTCAAAAACCCTGAAATAGTCTTAGTTTCTTCAAGAAGCCCAGTCTTGGGAGCAGAGTTTCTTCAGAAAGTCCAAAAAAAAAAAAAAAAAAAAAGAGTCTAAGAATGTGTTCAAAAAGCCTGAAATAGTCTTAGTTTCTTCAAAAAGCCCAGTCTTGGGAGCAGAGTTTCTTCAGAAAGTCAAAAAAAAAAAAAAAAAAAAAAAAAAATAAAGAACGCCCGATCTCGTCTGATCTCGGAAGCTAAGCAGTGTCGGGCCTGGTTGGATGGGAGACCGCCTGGGAATACCAGGTGCTGGAAGCATTTTTGGTAAAAAAAAAAAAAAAAAAAAAAAGTCTAAGAATTTGTTCAAAAAGCCTGAAATAGTCTTAGTTTCTTCAAGAAGCCCAGTCTTGGGAGCAGAGTTT
>NC_138732.1:35002249-35007249 GCF_965113295.1 Leuciscus leuciscus
GATCTCGGAAGCTAAGCAGTGTCGGGCCTGGTTGGATGGGAGACCGCCTGGGAATACCAGGTGCTGGAAGCATTTTTGGTAAAAAAAAAAAAAAAAAAAAAAAGTCTAAGAATTTGTTCAAAAAGCCTGAAATAGTCTTAGTTTCTTCAAGAAGCCCAGTCTTGGGAGCAGAGTTTCTTCAGAAAGTCAAAAAAAAAAAAAAAAAGTCTAAGAATTTGTTCAAAAAGCCTGAAATAGTCTTAGTTTCTTCAAGAAGCACAGTCTTGGGAGTTTCTTCAGAAAGTCAAAAAAAAAATAAAAAAAAATAACGCCCGATCTCGTCTGATCTCGGAAGCTAAGCAGTGTCGGGCCTGGTTGGATGGGAGACCGCCTGGGAATACCAGGTGCTGGAAGCATTTTTGGTAAAAAAAAAAAAAAAAAAAAAAAAAGTCTAAGAATTTGTTCAAAAAGCCTGAAATAGTCTTAGTTTCTTCAAGAAGCCCAGTCTTGGGAGCAGAGTTTCTTCAGAAAGTCAAAAAAAAATAATAAAAAAATAAATAAAGGCTAAGAATTTGTTCAAAAAGCCTGAAATAGTCTTAGTTTCTTCAAGAAGCCCAGTCTTGGGAGCAGAGTTTCTTCAGAAAGTCAAAAAAAAAAAAAAAGAACGCCCGATCTCGTCTGATCTCGGAAGCTAAGCAATGTCGGGCCTGGTTGGATGGGAGACCGCCTGGGAATACCAGGTTCTGGAAGCATTTTTGGTAAAAAAAACAAAAAACAAAACAAAACAAAAAGTCTAAGAATTTTTTTCAAAAAGCCTGAAATAGTCTTAGTTTCTTCAAGATGCCCAGTCTTGGGAGCAGAGTTTCTTCAGAAAGTCAAAAAAAAAAAAAGTCTAAGAATTTGTTCAAAAAGCCTGAAATAGTCTTAGTTTCTTCAAGAAGCCCAGTCTTGGGAGCAGAGTTTCTTCAGAAAGTCAAAAAAAAAAAAAAAAAAAAAAAAAAAACAGTCTAAGAATTTGTTCAAAAAGCCTGAAATAGTCTTAGTTTCTTCAAGAAGCACAGTCTTGGGAGTTTCTTCAGAAAGTCAAAAAAAAGAAAAAAAAAAAGAACGCCCGATCTCGTCTGATCTCGGAAGCTAAGCAGTGTCGGGCCTGGTTGGATGGGAGACCGCCTGGGAATACCAGGTGCTGGAAGCATTTTTGGTAAAAAAAAAAAAAAAAAGTCTAAGAATTTGTTCAAAAAGCCTGAAATAGTCTTAGTTTCTTCAAGAAGCCCAGTCTTGGGAGCAGAGTTTCTTCAGAAAGTCAAAAAAAAAAAAAAAAAAAAGTCTAAGAATTTGTTCAAAAAGCCTGAAATAGTCTTAGTTTCTTCAAGAAGCACAGTCTTGGGAGTTTCTTCAGAAAGTCAAAAAAAAGAAAAGAAAAAAGAACGCCCGATCTCGTCTTATCTCGGAAGCTAAGCAGTGTCGGGCCTGGTTGCATGGGAGACCGCCTGGGAATACCAGGTGCTGGAAGTATTTTTGGTAAAAAAAAAAAAAAAAAAAAAAAAGTCTAAGAATTTGTTCAAAAAGCCTGAAATAGTCTTAGTTTCTTCAAGAAGCCCAGTCTTGGGAGCAGAGTTTCTTCAGAAAGTCAAAAATAAATAAATAAATAAATAAATAAAGGCTAAGAATTTGTTCAAAAAGCCTGAAATAGTCTTAGTTTCTTCAAGAAGCACAGTCTTGGGAGTTTCTTCAGAAAGTCAAAAAAAAGAAAAAAAAAAAGAACGCCCGATCTCGTCTGATCTCGGAAGCTAAGCAGTGTCGGGCCTGGTTGGATGGGAGACCGCCTGGGAATACCAGGTGCTGGAAGCATTTTTGGTAAAAAAATAAAATAAAAATAAAAAGTCTAAGAATTTTTTCAAAAACACTGAAATAGTCTTAGTTTCTTCAAGAAGCCCAGTCTTGGGAGCAGAGTTTCTTCAGAAAGTCCAAAAAAAAAAAAAAAAAAAAAAGAGTCTAAGAATGTGTTCAAAAAGCCTGAAATAGTCTTAGTTTCTTCAAAAAGCCCAGTCTTGGGAGCAGAGTTTCTTCAGAAAGTCAAAAAAAAATAAAAAAATAAAATAAAATAAAGAACGCCCGATCTCGTCTGATCTCGGAAGCTAAGCAGTGTCGGGCCTGGTTGGATGGGAGACCGCCTGGGAATACCAGGTGCTGGAAGCATTTTTGGTGAAAAAAAAAAAAAAAAAAAAAGTCTAAGAATTTGTTCAAAAAGCCTGAAATAGTCTTAGTTTCTTCAAGAAGCCCAGTCTTGGGAGCAGAGTTTCTTCAGAAAGTCAAAAAAAAAAAAAAAAAAAAAAAAAAAAAGTCTAAGAATTTGTTCAAAAAGCCTGAAATAGTCTTAGTTTCTTCAAGAAGCACAGTCTTGGGAGTTTCTTCAGAAAGTCAAAAAAAAAAATTAAAAAAATAACGCCCGATCTCGTCTGATCTCGGAAGCTAAGCAGTGTCGGGCCTGGTTGGATGGGAGACCGCCTGGGAATACCAGGTGCTGGAAGCATTTTTGGTAAAAAAAAAAAAGTCTAAGAATTTTTTCAAAAAGCCTGAAATAGTCTTAGTTTCTTCAAGAAGCCCAGTCTTGGGAGCAGAGTTTCTTCAGAAAGTCAAAAAAAAAAAAAAAAAAAAAAAATAAAGGCTAAGAATTTGTTCAAAAAGCCTGAAATAGTCTTAGTTTCTTCAAGAAGCCCAGTCTTGGGAGCAGAGTTTCTTCAGAAAGTCAAAAAAAAAAAAAAAAGAACGCCCGATCTCGTCTGATCTCGGAAGCTAAGCAGTGTCGGGCCTGGTTGGATGGGAGACCGCCTGGGAATACCAGGTTCTGGAAGCATTTTTGGTAAAAAAACAAAAAACAAAACAAAACAAAAAGTCTAAGAATTTTTTTCAAAAAGCCTGAAATAGTCTTAGTTTCTTCAAGAAGCCCAGTCTTGGGAGCAGAGTTTCTTCAGAAAGTCAAAAAAAAAAAAAAAAAAAAAAAAAAGTCTAAGAATTTGTTCAAAAAGCCTGAAATAGTCTTAGTTTCTTCAAGAAGCCCAGTCTTGGGAGCAGAGTTTCTTCAGAAAGTCCCAAAAAAAAAAAAAAAAGAGTCTAAGAATGTGTTCAAAAACCCTGAAATAGTCTTAGTTTCTTCAAAAAGCCCAGTCTTGGGAGCAGAGTTTCTTCAGAAAGTCAAAAAAAAAATAAAAAAAATAAATAAAATAAAGAACGCCCGATCTCGTCTGATCTCGGAAGCTAAGCAGTGTCGGGCCTGGTTGGATGGGAGACCGCCTGGGAATACCAGGTGCTGGAAGCATTTTTGGTAAAAAAAAAAAAAAAAAAAAAGAGTCTAAGAATGTGTTCAAAAAGCCTGAAATAGTCTTTGTTTCTTCAAAAAGCCCAGTCTTGGGAGCAGAGTTTCTTCAGAAAGTCAAAAAATAAAAAAAAAAATAAAAAATAAAGGCTAAGAATTTGTTCAAAAAGCCTGAAATAGTCTTAGTTTCTTCAAGAAGCACAGTCTTGGGAGTTTCTTCAGAAAGTCAAAAAAAAGAAAAAAAAAAAAGAACGCCCGATCTCGTCTGATCTCGTAAGCTAAGCAGTGTCGGGCCTGGTTGGATGGGAGACCGCCTGGGAATACCAGGTGCTGGAAGCATTTTTGAAAAAAAAAAAAAAAAAAAGTCTAAGAATTTGTTCAAAAAGCCTGAAATAGTCTTAGTTTCTTCAAGAAGCCCAGTCTTGGGAGCAGAGTTTCTTCAGAAAGTCAAAAAAAAAAAAAAAAAAAAGTCTAAGAATTTCTTCAAAAAGCCTGAAATAGTCTTAGTTTCTTCAAGAAGCACAGTCTTGGGAGTTTCTTCAGAAAGTCAAAAAAAAGAAAAAAAAAAAGAACGCCCGATCTCGTCTGATCTCGGAAGCTAAGCAGTGTCGGGCCTGGTTGGATGGGAGACCGCCTGGGAATACCAGGTGCTGGAAGCATTTTTGGTAAAAAAAAAAAAAAAAAAAAAAAGTCTAAGAATTTGTTCAAAAAGCCTGAAATAGTCTTAGTTTCTTCAAGAAGCCCAGTCTTGGGAGCAGAGTTTCTTCAGAAAGTCAAAAAAATAAAAAAAAAAAATAAATAAAGGCTAAGAATTTGTTCAAAAAGCCTGAAATAGTCTTAGTTTCTTCAAGAAGCCCAGTCTTGGGAGCAGAGTTTCTTCAGAAAGTCAAAAAAAAAAAAAAAAGAACGCCCGATCTCGTCTGATCTCGGAAGCTAAGCAGTGTCGGGCCTGGTTGGATGGGAGACCGCCTGGGAATACCAGGTTCTGGAAGCATTTTTGGTAAAAAAACAAAAAACAAAACAAAACAAAAAGTCTAAGAATTTTTTTTAAAAAGCCTGAAATAGTCTTAGTTTCTTCAAGAAGCCCAGTCTTGGGAGCAGAGTTTCTTCAGAAAGTCAAAAAAAAAAAAAAAAAAAAAAAAAAGTCTAAGAATTTGTTCAAAAAGCCTGAAATAGTCTTAGTTTCTTCAAGAAGCCCAGTCTTGGGAGCAGAGTTTCTTCAGAAAGTCCCAAAAAAAAAAAAAAAAAAAAAAAAAAAAAGAGTCTAAGAATGTGTTCAAAAAGCCTGAAATAGTCTTAGTTTCTTCAAAAAGCCCAGTCTTGGGAGCAGAGTTTCTTCAGAAAGTCAAAAAAAATAAAAAAAATAAAAATAAAATAAAGAACGCCCGATCTCGTCTGATCTCGGAAGCTAAGCAGTGTCGGGCCTGGTTGGATGGGAGACCGCCTGGGAATACCAGGTGCTGGAAGCATTTTTGGTAAAAAAAAAAAAAAAAAAAAAGAGTCTAAGAATGTGTTCAAAAAGCCTGAAATAGTCTTTGTTTCTTCAAAAAGCCCAGTCTTGGGAGCAGAGTTTCTTCAGAAAGTCAAAAAAAAAAAAAAAAAAAAAAGTCTAAGAATTTGTTCAAAAAGCCTGAAATAGTCTTAGTTTCTTCAAGAAGCCCAGTCTTGGGAGCAGAGTTTCTTCAGAAAGTCAAAAAAAATAAAA
>NC_138732.1:35009749-35024749 GCF_965113295.1 Leuciscus leuciscus
AGCCTGAAATAGTCTTAGTTTCTTCAAGAAGCCCAGTCTTGGGAGCAGAGTTTCTTCAGAAAGTCAAAAAAAAAAAAAAAAGAACGCCCGATCTCGTCTGATCTCGGAAGCTAAGCAGTGTCGGGCCTGGTTGGATGGGAGACCGCCTGGGAATACCAGGTTCTGGAAGCATTTTTGGTAAAAAAACAAAAAACAAAACAAAACAAAAAGTCTAAGAATTTTTTTTAAAAAGCCTGAAATAGTCTTAGTTTCTTCAAGAAGCCCAGTCTTGGGAGCAGAGTTTCTTCAGAAAGTCAAAAAAAAAAAAAAAAAAAAAAAAAAGTCTAAGAATGTGTTCAAAAAGCCTGAAATAGTCTTAGTTTCTTCAAAAAGCCCAGTCTTGGGAGCAGAGTTTCTTCAGAAAGTCAAAAAAAATAAAAAAAATAAAAATAAAATAAAGAACGCCCGATCTCGTCTGATCTCGGAAGCTAAGCAGTGTCGGGCCTGGTTGGATGGGAGACCGCCTGGGAATACCAGGTGCTGGAAGCATTTTTGGTAAAAAAAAAAAAAAAAAAAAAGAGTCTAAGAATGTGTTCAAAAAGCCTGAAATAGTCTTTGTTTCTTCAAAAAGCCCAGTCTTGGGAGCAGAGTTTCTTCAGAAAGTCAAAAAAAAAAAAAAAAAAAAAAGTCTAAGAATTTGTTCAAAAAGCCTGAAATAGTCTTAGTTTCTTCAAGAAGCCCAGTCTTGGGAGCAGAGTTTCTTCAGAAAGTCAAAAAAAATAAAAAAATAAAAAAATAAAAAAAGAACGCCCGATCTCGTCTGATCTCGGAAGCTAAGCAGTGTCGGGACTGGTTGGATGGAAGACCGCCTGGGAATACCAGGTGCTGGAAGCATTTTTGGTAAAAAAAAAAAAAAAAAAAAAAAAGTCAAAGAATGTGTTCAAAAAGCCTGAAATAGTCTTAGTTTCTTCAAAAAGCCCAGTCTTGGGAGCAGAGTTTCTTCAGAAAGTAAAAAAAAAAAAAAAAAAAAAGTCTAAGAATTTGTTCAAAAAGCCTGAAATAGTCTTAGTTTCTTCAAGAAGCACAGTCTTGGGAGTTTCTTCAGAAAGTCAAAAAAAAGAAAAAAAAAAAGAACGCCCGATCTCGTCTGATCTCGGAAGCTAAGCAGTGTCGGGCCTGGTTGGATGGGAGACCGCCTGAGAATACCAGGTGCTGGAAGCATTTTTGGTAAAAAAAAAAAAAAAAAAGTCTAAGAATTTGTTCAAAAAGCCTGAAATAGTCTTAGTTTCTTCAAGAAGCCCAGTCTTGGGAGCAGAGTTTCTTCAGAAAGTCAAAAAAAAAAAAAAAAAAAAAGTCTAAGAATTTGTTCAAAAAGCCTGAAATAGTCTTAGTTTCTTCAAGAAGCCCAGTCTTGGGAGCAGAGTTTCTTCAGAAAGTCAAAAAAATAAAATAAAAATAAAAAATAAAGGCTAAGAATTTGTTCAAAAAGCCTGAAATAGTCTTAGTTTCTTCAAGAAGCACAGTCTTGGGAGTTTCTTCAGAAAGTCAAAAAAAAGAAAAAAAAAAAAGAACGCCCGATCTCGTCTGATCTCGTAAGCTAAGCAGTGTCGGGCCTGGTTGGATGGGAGACCGCCTGGGAATACCAGGTGCTGGAAGCATTTAAAAAAAAAAAAAAAAAAAAAAGTCTAAGAATTTGTTCAAAAAGCCTGAAATAGTCTTAGTTTCTTCAAGAAGCCCAGTCTTGGGAGCAGAGTTTCTTCAGAAAGTCAAAAAAAAAAAAAAAAAAAAGTCTAAGAATTTCTTCAAAAAGCCTGAAATAGTCTTAGTTTCTTCAAGAAGCACAGTCTTGGGAGTTTCTTCAGAAAGTCAAAAAAAAGAAAAAAAAAAAGAACGCCCGATCTCGTCTGATCTCGGAAGCTAAGCAGTGTCGGGCCTGGTTGGATGGGAGACCGCCTGGGAATACCAGGTGCTGGAAGCATTTTTGGTAAAAAAAAAAAAAAAAAAAAAAAGTCTAAGAATTTGTTCAAAAAGCCTGAAATAGTCTTAGTTTCTTCAAGAAGCCCAGTCTTGGGAGCAGAGTTTCTTCAGAAAGTCAAAAAAAAATAAAATAAAAATAAATAAAGGCTAAGAATTTGTTCAAAAAGCCTGAAATAGTCTTAGTTTCTTCAAGAAGCCCAGTCTTGGGAGCAGAGTTTCTTCAGAAAGTCAAAAAAAAAAAAAAAAGAACGCCCGATCTCGTCTGATCTCGGAAGCTAAGCAGTGTCGGGCCTGGTTGGATGGGAGACCGCCTGGGAATACCAGGTTCTGGAAGCATTTTTGGTAAAAAAACAAAAAACAAAACAAAACAAAAAGTCTAAGAATTTTTTTCAAAAAGCCTGAAATAGTCTTAGTTTCTTCAAGAAGCCCAGTCTTGGGAGCAGAGTTTCTTCAGAAAGTCAAAAAAAAAAAAATGTCTAAGAATTTGTTCAAAAAGCCTGAAATAGTCTTAGTTTCTTCAAGAAGCCCAGTCTTGGGAGCAGAGTTTCTTCAGAAAGTCCCAAAAAAAAAAAAAAAAAAAAAAAAAAAAAGAGTCTAAGAATGTGTTCAAAAAGCCTGAAATAGTCTTAGTTTCTTCAAAAAGCCCAGTCTTGGGAGCAGAGTTTCTTCAGAAAGTCAAAAAAAAAAATAAAAAATAAAATAAAATAAAATAAAGAACGCCCGATCTCGTCTGATCTCGGAAGCTAAGCAGTGTCGGGCCTGGTTGGATGGGAGACCGCCTGGGAATACCAGGTGCTGGAAGCATTTTTGGTAAAAAAAAAAAAAAAAAAAAAGAGTCTAAGAATGTGTTCAAAAAGCCTGAAATAGTCTTTGTTTCTTCAAAAAGCCCAGTCTTGGGAGCAGAGTTTCTTCAGAAAGTCAAAAAAAAAAAAAAAAAAAAAAGTCTAAGAATTTGTTCAAAAAGCCTGAAATAGTCTTAGTTTCTTCAAGAAGCCCAGTCTTGGGAGCAGAGTTTCTTCAGAAAGTCAAAAAAAAATAAAAAATAAATAAATAAAGGCTAAGATTTTTTTTAAAAATGCCTGAAATAGTCTTAGTTTCTTCAAGAAGCCCAGTCTTGGGAGCAGAGTTTCTTCAGAAAGTCAAAAAAAAAAAAAAAAGAACGCCCGATCTCGTCTGATCTCGGAAGCTAAGCAGTGTCGGGCCTGGTTGGATGGGAGACCGCCTGGGAATACCAGGTTCTGGAAGCATTTTTGGTAAAAAAACAAAAAACAAAACAAAACAAAAAGTCTAAGAATTTTTTTCAAAAAGCCTGAAATAGTCTTAGTTTCTTCAAGATGCCCAGTCTTGGGAGCAGAGTTTCTTCAGAAAGTCAAAAAAAAAAAAAAAAAAAAAAAAAGTCTAAGAATTTGTTCAAAAAGCCTCACTGCAAAAAATGCTGTTCTTACTTAGTATTTTTGTGTTGTTTCCAGTCCAAAAATCTAAAAATTCTTAAATCAAGAAGCATTTACTAGAGAAGTAAAACTACATAAGAAATTCTATTTTGTTTTCAGATAAACAGAAAGTATCTTAAGTGATTTTTGCTTAAAACAAGCTAAATTATCTGCCAGTGCAGTAAGGAAAATAATCTTGTTTTAAGATTATGTTTTTATTAAGTTTTTTTGAATTAAGTTTTTTTTTCTTACTGCACTGGCAGATAATTTAGCTTGTTTTAAGCAAAAATTACTTAAGTTACTTACTGTTTATCTGAAAACAAAAAATAATTTCTTATGTAGTTTTACTTCTCTAGTAAATACTTCTTGATTTAAGAATTTTTAGATTTTTGGACTGGAAACAACACAAAAATACTAAGTAAGAACAGCATTTTTTGCAGTGCTGAAATAGTCTTAGTTTCTTCAAGAAGCCCAGTCTTGGGAGCAGAGTTTCTTCAGAAAGTCAAAAAAAAAAAAAAAAAAAAAAAAAAACAGTCTAAGAATTTGTTCAAAAAGCCTGAAATAGTCTTAGTTTCTTCAAGAAGCACAGTCTTGGGAGTTTCTTCAGAAAGTCAAAAAAAAGAAAAAAAAAAAGAACGCCCGATCTCGTCTGATCTCGGAAGCTAAGCAGTGTCGGGCCTGGTTGGATGGGAGACCGCCTGGGAATACCAGGTGCTGGGAGCATTTTTGGTAAAAAAAAAAAAAAAAAGTCTAAGAATTTGTTCAAAAAGCCTGAAATAGTCTTAGTTTCTTCAAGAAGCCCAGTCTTGGGAGCAGAGTTTCTTCAGAAAGTCAAAAAAAAAAAAAAAAAAAAGTCTAAGAATTTGTTCAAAAAGCCTGAAATAGTCTTAGTTTCTTCAAGAAGCACAGTCTTGGGAGTTTCTTCAGAAAGTCAAAAAAAAGAAAAAAAAAAAGAACGCCCGATCTCGTCTTATCTCGGAAGCTAAGCAGTGTCGGGCCTGGTTGCATGGGAGACCGCCTGGGAATACCAGGTGCTGGAAGTATTTTTGGTAAAAAAAAAAAAAAAAAAAAAAAAGTCTAAGAATTTGTTCAAAAAGCCTGAAATAGTCTTAGTTTCTTCAAGAAGCCCAGTCTTGGGAGCAGAGTTTCTTCAGAAAGTCAAAAAAAAAAAAAAAAAAAAAAAAATAAAGGCTAAGAATTTGTTCAAAAAGCCTGAAATAGTCTTAGTTTCTTCAAGAAGCACAGTCTTGGGAGTTTCTTCAGAAAGTCAAAAAAAAGAAAAAAAAAAAGAACGCCCGATCTCGTCTGATCTCGGAAGCTAAGCAGTGTCGGGCCTGGTTGGATGGGAGACCGCCTGGGAATACCAGGTGCTGGAAGCATTTTTGGTAAAAAAAATAAATAAAAATAAAAAGTCTAAGAATTTTTTCAAAAACACTGAAATAGTCTTAGTTTCTTCAAGAAGCCCAGTCTTGGGAGCAGAGTTTCTTCAGAAAGTCCAAAAAAAAAAAAAAAAAAAAAAGAGTCTAAGAATGTGTTCAAAAAGCCTGAAATAGTCTTAGTTTCTTCAAAAAGCCCAGTCTTGGGAGCAGAGTTTCTTCAGAAAGTCAAAAAAAAAATAAAAAAATAAAAAAAAATAAAGAACGCCCGATCTCGTCTGATCTCGGAAGCTAAGCAGTGTCGGGCCTGGTTGGATGGGAGACCGCCTGGGAATACCAGGTGCTGGGAGCATTTTTGGTAAAAAAAAAAAAAAAAAGTCTAAGAATTTGTTCAAAAAGCCTGAAATAGTCTTAGTTTCTTCAAGAAGCCCAGTCTTGGGAGCAGAGTTTCTTCAGAAAGTCAAAAAAAAAAAAAAAAAAAAGTCTAAGAATTTGTTCAAAAAGCCTGAAATAGTCTTAGTTTCTTCAAGAAGCACAGTCTTGGGAGTTTCTTCAGAAAGTCAAAAAAAAGAAAAAAAAAAAGAACGCCCGATCTCGTCTTATCTCGGAAGCTAAGCAGTGTCGGGCCTGGTTGCATGGGAGACCGCCTGGGAATACCAGGTGCTGGAAGTATTTTTGGTAAAAAAAAAAAAAAAAAAAAAAAAGTCTAAGAATTTGTTCAAAAAGCCTGAAATAGTCTTAGTTTCTTCAAGAAGCCCAGTCTTGGGAGCAGAGTTTCTTCAGAAAGTCAAAAAAAATAAAAAAAATAAATAAATAAAGGCTAAGAATTTGTTCAAAAAGCCTGAAATAGTCTTAGTTTCTTCAAGAAGCACAGTCTTGGGAGTTTCTTCAGAAAGTCAAAAAAAAGAAAAAAAAAAAGAACGCCCGATCTCGTCTGATCTCGGAAGCTAAGCAGTGTCGGGCCTGGTTGGATGGGAGACCGCCTGGGAATACCAGGTGCTGGAAGCATTTTTGGTAAAAAAAATAAATAAAAATAAAAAGTCTAAGAATTTTTTCAAAAACACTGAAATAGTCTTAGTTTCTTCAAGAAGCCCAGTCTTGGGAGCAGAGTTTCTTCAGAAAGTCCAAAAAAAAAAAAAAAAAAAAGAGTCTAAGAATGTGTTCAAAAAGCCTGAAATAGTCTTAGTTTCTTCAAAAAGCCCAGTCTTGGGAGCAGAGTTTCTTCAGAAAGTCAAAAAAAAAAAAAATAAAAAAAAAAAAATAAAGAACGCCCGATCTCGTCTGATCTCGGAAGCTAAGCAGTGTCGGGCCTGGTTGGATGGGAGACCGCCTGGGAATACCAGGTGCTGGAAGCATTTTTGGTGAAAAAAAAAAAAAAAAAAAAAGTCTAAGAATTTGTTCAAAAAGCCTGAAATAGTCTTAGTTTCTTCAAGAAGCCCAGTCTTGGGAGCAGAGTTTCTTCAGAAAGTCAAAAAAAAAAAAAAAAAAAAAAAAAAAAAGTCTAAGAATTTGTTCAAAAAGCCTGAAATAGTCTTAGTTTCTTCAAGAAGCACAGTCTTGGGAGCAGAGTTTCTTCAGAAAGTCAAAAAAAAAAAAAAAAAAAAAGTCTAAGAATTTGTTCAAAAAGCCTGAAATAGTCTTAGTTTCTTCAAGAAGCACAGTCTTGGGAGCAGAGTTTCTTCAGAAAGTCAAAAAAAAAATAAAAAAAAATAAATAAAGGCTAAGAATTTGTTCAAAAAGCCTGAAATAGTCTTAGTTTCTTCAAGAAGCCCAGTCTTGGGAGTTTCTTCAGAAAGTCAAAAAAAAGAAAAAAAAAAAGAACGCCGGATCTCGTCTGATCTCGGAAGCTAAGCAGTGTCGGGCCTGGTTGGATGGGAGACCGCCTGGGAATACCAGGTTCTGGAAGCATTTTTGGTAAAAAAACAAAAAACAAAACAAAACAAAAAGTCTAAGAATTTTTTCAAAAAGCCTGAAATAGTCTTAGTTTCTTCAAGAAGCCCAGTCTTGGGAGCAGAGTTTCTTCAGAAAGTCAAAAAAAAAAAAAAAAAAAAAAAAGTCTAAGAATTTGTTCAAAAAGCCTGAAATAGTCTTAGTTTCTTCAAGAAGCCCAGTCTTGGGAGCAGAGTTTCTTCAGAAAGTCCCAAAAAAAAAAGAGTCTAAGAATGTGTTCAAAAAGCCTGAAATAGTCTTAGTTTCTTCAAAAAGCCCAGTCTTGGGAGCAGAGTTTCTTCAGAAAGTCAAAAAAATAAAAATATAAAAAATAAAATAAAGAACGCCCGATCTCGTCTGATCCCGGAAGCTAAGCAGTGTCGGGCCTGGTTGGATGGGAGACCGCCTGGGAATACCAGCTGCTGGAAGCATTTTTTCGGTAAAAAAAAATAAAAAATAAAAAAAAAGTCTAAGAATTTGTTCAAAAAGCCTGAAATAGTCTTAGTTTCTTCAAGAAGCCCAGTCTTGGGAGCAGAGTTTCTTCAGAAAGTCCAAAAAAAAAAAAAAAAAAAAAAAAGAACGCCCGATCTCGTCTGATCTCGGAAGCTAAGCAGTGTCGGGACTGGTTGGATGGGAGACCGCCTGGGAATACCAGGTGCTGTAAGCATTTTTGGTAAAAAAAAATAAAATAAAAAAAAAGTCTAAGAATTTGTTCAAAAAGCCTGAAATAGTCTTAGTTTCTTCAAGAAGCCCAGTCTTGGGAGCAGAGTTTCTTCAGAAAGTCAAAAAAAAAAAAAAAAAGAACGCCCGATCTCGTCTGATCTCGGAAGCTAAGCAGTGTCGGGCCTGGTTGGATGGGAGACCGCCTGGGAATACCAGGTGCTGGAAGCATTTTTGGTAAAAAAAAAAAAAAAAAAAAAGAGTCTAAGAACGTGTTCAAAAAGCCTGAAATAGTCTTAGTTTCTTCAAAAAGCCCTGTCTTGGGAGCAGAGTTTCTTCAGAAAGTCAAAAAAAAAAAAAAAAAAAAAAAGTCTAAGAATTTGTTCAAAAAGCCTGAAATAGTCTTAGTTTCTTCAAGAAGCCCAGTCTTGGGAGCAGAGTTTCTTCAGAAAGTCAAAAAAAATAAAAAAATAAAAAAATAAAAAAAGAACGCCCGATCTCGTCTGATCTCGGAAGCTAAGCAGTGTCGGGACTGGTTGGATGGGAGACCGCCTGGGAATACCAGGTGCTGGAAGCATTTTTGGTAAAAAAAAAAAAAAAAAAGTCTAAGAATTTGTTCAAAAAGCCTGAAATAGTCTTAGTTTCTTCAAGAAGCCCAGTCTTGGGAGCAGAGTTTCTTCAGAAAGTAAAAAAAAAAAAAAAAAAAAAAGTCTAAGAATTTGTTCAAAAAGCCTGAAATAGTCTTAGTTTCTTCAAGAAGCACAGTCTTGGGAGTTTCTTCAGAAAGTCAAAAAAAAGAAAAAAAAAAAGAACGCCCGATCTCGTCTGATCTCGGAAGCTAAGCAGTGTCGGGACTGGTTGGATGGGAGACCGCCTGGGAATACCAGGTGCTGGAAGCATTTTTGGTAAAAAAAAAAAAAAAAAAAAAAAAAAGTCTAAGAATTTGTTCAAAAAGCCTGAAATAGTCTTAGTTTCTTCAAGAAGCACAGTCTTGGGAGTTTCTTCAGAAAGTCAAAAAAAAAAAAAAAAAAAGAACGCCCGATCTCGTCTGATCTCGGAAGCTAAGCAGTGTCGGGACTGGTTGGATGGGAGACCGCCTGGGAATACCAGGTGCTGGAAGCATTTTTGGTAAAAAAAAATAAAAAAAAATAAAAAAAAGTCTAAGAATTTGTTCAAAAAGCCTGAAATAGTCTTAGTTTCTTCAAGAAGCCCAGTCTTGGGAGCAGAGTTTCTTCAGAAAGTAAAAAAAAAAAAAAAAAAAAAAGTCTAAGAATTTGTTCAAAAAGCCTGAAATAGTCTTAGTTTCTTCAAGAAGCACAGTCTTGGGAGTTTCTTCAGAAAGTCAAAAAAAAAAAAAAAAAAAAGAACGCCCGATCTCGTCTGATCTCGGAAGCTAAGCAGTGTCGGGACTGGTTGGATGAGAGACCGCCTGGGAATACCAGGTGCTGGAAGCATTTTTGGTAAAAAAAAAAAAAAAAAAAAAAAAAAAGTCTAAGAATTTGTTCAAAAAGCCTGAAATAGTCTTAGTTTCTTCAAGAAGCCCAGTCTTGGGAGCAGAGTTTCTTCAGAAAGTCAAAAAAAAATAAAAAAAAAATAAATAAAGGCTAAGAATTTGTTCAAAAAGCCTGAAATAGTCTTAGTTTCTTCAAGAAGCCCAGTCTTGGGAGTTTCTTCAGAAAGTCAAAAAAAAGAAAAAAAAAAAGAACGCCCGATCTCGTCTGATCTCGGAAGCTAAGCAGTGTCGGGCCTGGTTGGATGGGAGACCGCCTGGGAATACCAGGTTCTGGAAGCATTTTTGGTAAAAAAACAAAAAACAAAACAAAACAAAAAGTCTAAGAATTTTTTCAAAAAGCCTGAAATAGTCTTAGTTTCTTCAAGAAGCCCAGTCTTGGGAGCAGAGTTTCTTCAGAAAGTCAACAAAAAAAAAAAAAAAAAAAAAAGTCTAAGAATTTGTTCAAAAAGCCTGAAATAGTCTTAGTTTCTTCAAGAAGCCCAGTCTTGGGAGCAGAGTTTCTTCAGAAAGTCCAAAAAAAAAAAAAAAAAAAAAAAAAAAAAAAGAGTCTAAGAATGTGTTCAAAAAGCCTGAAATAGTCTTAGTTTCTTCAAAAAGCCCAGTCTTGGGAGCAGAGTTTCTTCAGAAAGTCAAAAAAATAAAAAAATAAAAAATAAAATAAAGAACGCCCGATCTCGTCTGATCTCGGAAGCTAAGCAGTGTCGGGCCTGGTTGGATGGGAGACCGCCTGGGAATACCAGCTGCTGGAAGCATTTTTGGTTAAAAAAAAAAAAAAAAAAAAAAAAAAAGTCTAAGAATTTGTTCAAAAAGCCTGAAATAGTCTTAGTTTCTTCAAGAAGCCCAGTCTTGGGAGCAGAGTTTCTTCAGAAAGTCCAAAAAAAATAAAAAAATAAAAAAAGAACGCCCGATCTCGTCTGATCTCGGAAGCTAAGCAGTGTCGGGACTGGTTGGATGGGAGACCGCCTGGGAATACCAGGTGCTGTAAGCATTTTTGGTAAAAAAAAAAAAAAAAAAAAAAAAGTCTAAGAATTTGTTCAAAAAGCCTGAAATAGTCTTAGTTTCTTCAAGAAGCCCAGTCTTGGGAGCAGAGTTTCTTCAGAAAGTCAAAAAAAAAAAAAAAAAAAAAAAATAAAGGCTAAGAATTTGTTCAAAAAGCCTGAAATAGTCTTAGTTTCTTCAAGAAGCACAGTCTTGGGAGTTTCTTCAGAAAGTCAAAAAAAAGAAAAAAAAAAAGAACGCCCGATCTCGTCTGATCTCGGAAGCTAAGCAGTGTCGGGCCTGGTTGGATGGGAGACCGCCTGGGAATACCAGGTGCTGGAAGCATTTTTGGTGTAAAAAAAAAAAAAAAAAAAAAAAAGTCTAAGAATTTTTTCAAAAAGCCTGAAATAGTCTTAGTTTCTTCAAGAAGCCCAGTCTTGGGAGCAGAGTTTCTTCAGAAAGTCAAAAATAAAAAAAAAATAAAAAAAAGTCTAAGAATTTGTTCAAAAAGCCTGAAAATAGTCTTAGTTTCTTCAAGAAGCCTAGTCTTGGGAGCAGAGTTTCTTCAGAAAGTCCAAAAAAAATAAAAAAAATAAAGAGTCTAAGAATGTGTTCATAAGCCTGAAATAGTCTTAGTTTCTTCAAAAAGCCCAGTCTTGGGAGCAGAGTTTCTTCAGAAAGTCAAAAAAAAAAAAAAAAAAAAGTCTAAGAATTTGTTCAAAAAGCCTGAAATAGTCTTAGTTTCTTCAAGAAGCACAGTCTTGGGAGTTTCTTCAGAAAGTCAAAAAAAAGAAAAAAAAAAAGAACGCCCGATCTCGTCTGATCTCGGAAGCTAAGCAGTGTCGGGCCTGGTTGGATGGGAGACCGCCTGGGAATACCAGGTGCTGGAAGCATTTTTGGTAAAAAAAAAAAAAAAAAAGTCCAAGAATTTGTTCAAAAAGCCTGAAATAGTCTTAGTTTCTTCAAGAAGCCCAGTCTTGGGAGCAGAGTTTCTTCAGAAAGTCAAAAAAAAAAAAAAAAAAAAAAGTCTAAGAATTTGTTCAAAAAGCCTGAAATAGTCTTAGTTTCTTCAAGAAGCACAGTCTTGGGAGTTTCTTCAGAAAGTCAAAAAAAAAAGAAAAAAAAAAGAACGCCCGATCTCGTCTGATCTCGGAAGCTAAGCAGTGTCGGGCCTGGTTGGATGGGAGACCGCCTGGGAATACCAGGTGCTGGAAGCATTTTTGGTAAAAAAAAAAAAAAAAAAAGTCTAAGAATTTGTTCAAAAAGCCTGAAATAGTCTTAGTTTCTTCAAGAAGCCCAGTCTTGGGAGCAGAGTTTCTTCAGAAAGTCAAAAAAAAAAAAAAAAAAAAAAAAATAAGAACGCCCGATCTCGTCTGATCTCGGAAGCTAAGCAGTGTCGGGCCTGGTTGGATGGGAGACCGCCTGGGAATACCAGGTGCTGGAAGCATTTTTGGTAAAAAAAAAAAAAAAAAAAAAAAAAAAGTCTAAGAATTTGTTCAAAAAGCCTGAAATAGTCTTAGTTTCTTCAAGAAGCCCAGTCTTGTGAGCAGAGTTTCTTCAGAAAGTCAAAAAAAAATAAAATAAAATAAAAAAGTCTAAGAATTTGTTCAAAAAGCCTGAAATAGTCTTAGTTTCTTCAAGAAGCCCAGTCTTGGGAGCAGAGTTTCTTCAGAAAGTCAAAAAAAAAAAAAAAAAAAAGAACGCCCGATCTCGTCTGATCTCGGAAGCTAAGCAGTGTCGGGCCTGGTTGGATGGGAGACCGCCTGGGAATACCAGGTGCTGGAAGCATTTTTGGTAAAAAAAAACAAAAAACAAAACAAAACAAAAAGTCTAAGAATTTGTTCAAAAAGCCTGAAATAGTCTTAGTTTCTTCAAGAAGCCCAGTCTTGGGAGCAGAGTTTCTTCAGGAAGTCCAAAAAAAAAAAAAAAAAAAAAAAAGAACGCCCGATCTCGTCTGATCTCGGAAGCTAAGCAGTGCCGGGACTGGTTGGATAGGAGACCGCCTGGGAATACCAGGTGCTGGAAGCAGTTTTGGTAAAAAAAAAAAAAAAAAAAAAAAAGTCTAAGAATTTGTTCAAAAAGCCTGAAATAGTCTTAGTTTCTTCAAGAAGCACAGTCTTGGGAGTTTCTTCAGAAAGTCAAAAAAAAGAAAAAAAAAAAGAACGCCCGATCTCGTCTGATCTCGGAAGCTAAGCAGTGTCGGGCCTGGTTGGATGGGAGACCGCCTGGGAATACCAGGTGCTGGAAGCATTTTTGGTAAAAAAAATAAATAAAAATAAAAAAGTCTAAGAATTTGTTCAAAAAGCCTGAAATAGTCTTAGTTTCTTCAAGAAGCCCAGTCTTGGGAGCAGAGTTTCTTCAGGAAGTCCAAAAAAAAAAAAAAAAAAAAAAAAGAACGCCCGATCTCGTCTGATCTCGGAAGCTAAGCAGTGCCGGGACTGGTTGGATAGGAGACCGCCTGGGAATACCAGGTGCTGGAAGCATTTTTGGTAAAAAAAAAAAAAAAAAAAAAAAAGTCTAAGAATTTGTTCAAAAAGCCTGAAATAGTCTTAGTTTCTTCAAGAAGCACAGTCTTGGGAGTTTCTTCAGAAAGTCAAAAAAAAGAAAAAAAAAAAGAACGCCCGATCTCGTCTGATCTCGGAAGCTAAGCAGTGTCGGGCCTGGTTGGATGGGAGACCGCCTGGGAATACCAGGTGCTGGAAGCATTTTTGGTAAAAAAAAAAAATAAAAAAATAAAAAGTATAAGAATTTGTTCAAAAAGCCTGAAATAGTCTTAGTTTCTTCAAGAAGCCCAGTCTTGGGAGCAGAGTTTCTTCAGAAAGTCCAAAAAAAAAAAAAAAAAAAAAAGAACGCCCGATCTCGTCTGATCTCGGAAGCTAAGCAGTGTCGGGACTGGTTGGATGGGAGACCGCCTGGGAATACCAGGTGCTGGAAGCATTTTTGGTAAAAAAAAAAAAAAAAAAAAAAAGAGTCTAAGAATGTGTTCAAAAAGCCTGAAATAGTCTTAGTTTCTTCAAAAAGCCCAGTCTTGGGAGCAGAGTTTCTTCAGAAAGTCAAAAAAAAAAAAAAAAGAACGCTCGATCTCGTCTGATCTCGGAAGCTAAGCAGTGTCGGGCCTGGTTGGATGGGAGACCGCCTGGGAATACCAGGTGCTGGAAGCATTTTAAAAAAAAAAAAAAAAAAAAAAAAAGAGTCTAAGAATGTGTTCAAAAAGCCTGAAATAGTCTTAGTTTCTTCAAAAAGCCCAGTCTTGGGAGCAGAGTTTCTTCAGAAAGTCAAAAAAAAAAAAAAAAAAAAAAAAAAAAAAAAGTCTAAGAATTTGTTCAAAAAGCCTGAAATAGTCTTAGTTTCTTCAAGAAGCACAGTCTTGGGAGTTTCTTCAGAAAGTCAAAAAAAAAAAAAAAAAAAAGAACGCCCGATCTCGTCTGATCTCGGAAGCTAAGCAGTGTCGGGCCTGGTTGGATGGGAGACCGCCTGGGAATACCAGGTGCTGGAAGCATTTTTGGTAAAAAAAAAAAAAAAAAAAAAAAAGTCTAAGAATTTGTTCAAAAAGCCTGAAATAGTCTTAGTTTCTTCAAGAAGCCCAGTCTTGGGAGTTTCTTCAGAAAGTCAAAAAAAAGAAAAAAAAAAAGAACGCCCGATCTCGTCTGATCTCGGAAGCTAAGCAGTGTCGGGCCTGGTTGGATGGGAGACCGCCTGGGAATACCAGGTGCTGGAAGCATTTTTGGTAAAAAAAAAAAAAAAAAAAAAAAAAAAAAGTCTAAGAATTTGTTCAAAAAGCCTGAAATAGTCTTAGTTTCTTCAAGAAGCCCAGTCTTGTGAGCAGAGTTTCTTCAGAAAGTCAAAAAAAAATAAAATAAAAAAAAAAGTCTAAGAATTTGTTCAAAAAGCCTGAAATAGTCTTAGTTTCTTCAAGAAGCCCAGTCTTGGGAGCAGAGTTTCTTCAGAAAGTCAAAAAAAAAAAAAAAAAAAAGAACGCCCGATCTCGTCTGATCTCGGAAGCTAAGCAGTGTCGGGCCTGGTTGGATGGGAGACCGCCTGGGAATACCAGGTGCTGGAAGCATTTTTGGTAAAAAAAAACAAAAAACAAAACAAAACAAAAAGTCTAAGAATTTGTTCAAAAAGCCTGAAATAGTCTTAGTTTCTTCAAGAAGCCCAGTCTTGGGAGCAGAGTTTCTTCAGGAAGTCCAAAAAAAAAAAAAAAAAAAAAAAAGAACGCCCGATCTCGTCTGATCTCGGAAGCTAAGCAGTGCCGGGACTGGTTGGATAGGAGACCGCCTGGGAATACCAGGTGCTGGAAGCATTTTTGGTAAAAAAAAAAAAAAAAAAAAAAAAGTCTAAGAATTTGTTCAAAAAGCCTGAAATAGTCTTAGTTTCTTCAAGAAGCACAGTCTTGGGAGTTTCTTCAGAAAGTCAAAAAAAAGAAAAAAAAAAAGAACGCCCGATCTCGTCTGATCTCGGAAGCTAAGCAGTGTCGGGCCTGGTTGGATGGGAGACCGCCTGGGAATACCAGGTGCTGGAAGCATTTTTGGTAAAAAAAAAAAATAAAAAATAAAAAAGTATAAGAATTTGTTCAAAAAGCCTGAAATAGTCTTAGTTTCTTCAAGAAGCCCAGTCTTGGGAGCAGAGTTTCTTCAGAAAGTCCAAAAAAAAAAAAAAAAAAAAAAAGAACGCCCGATCTCGTCTGATCTCGGAAGCTAAGCAGTGTCGGGACTGGTTGGATGGGAGACCGCCTGGGAATACCAGGTGCTGGAAGCATTTTTGGTAAAAAAAAAAAAAAAAAAAAAAAAGAGTCTAAGAATGTGTTCAAAAAGCCTGAAATAGTCTTAGTTTCTTCAAAAAGCCCAGTCTTGGGAGCAGAGTTTCTTCAGAAAGTCAAAAAAAAAAAAAAAAGAACGCTCGATCTCGTCTGATCTCGGAAGCTAAGCAGTGTCGGGCCTGGTTGGATGGGAGACCGCCTGGGAATACCAGGTGCTGGATCTCGTCTTCAAGCCTGGTTGGATGGTTGGATGGGAGACCGCCTGGGAATACCAGGTGCTGGAAGCATTTTTGGTAAAAAAAAAATAAAAAAATAAAAAGTCTAAGAATTTGTTCAAAAAGCCTGAAATAGTCTTAGTTTCTTCAAAAAGCCCAGTCTTGGGAGTTTCTTCAGAAAGTC
>NC_138732.1:35027249-35042249 GCF_965113295.1 Leuciscus leuciscus
AAAAAAATAAAAAAAAATAAATAAATAAAGAACGCCCGATCTCGTCTGATCTCGGAAGCTAAGCAGTGTCGGGCCTGGTTGGATGGGAGACCGCCTGGGAATACCAGGTGCTGGAAGCATTTTTGGTAAAAAAAAAAAAAAAAAAAAAAAAAGTCTAAGAATTTGTTCAAAAAGCCTGAAATAGTCTTAGTTTCTTCAAGAAGCCCAGTCTTGGGAGCAGAGTTTCTTCAGAAAGTCAAAAAAAAAAAAAAAAAAAAAAAAAAAAGTCTAAGAATTTGTTCAAAAAGCCTGAAATAGTCTTAGTTTCTTCAAGAAGCACAGTCTTGGGAGTTTCTTCAGAAAGTCAAAAAAAAATTAAAAAAAATAACGCCCGATCTCGTCTGATCTCGGAAGCTAAGCAGTTTCGGGCCTGGTTGGATGGGAGACCGCCTGGGAATACCAGGTGCTGGAAGCATTTTTGGTAAAAAAATAAATAAAAATAAAAAAGTCTAAGAATTTGTTCAAAAAGCCTGAAATAGTCTTAGTTTCTTCGAGAAGCCCAGTCTTGGGAGCAGAGTTTCTTCAGAAAGTCAAAAAAAAATAAAAAAAAAATAAATAAAGGCTAAGAATTTGTTCAAAAAGCCTGAAATAGTCTTAGTTTCTTCAAGAAGCCCAGTCTTGGGAGTTTCTTCAGAAAGTCAAAAAAAAGAAAAAAAAAAGAACGCCCGATCTCGTCTGATCTCGGAAGCTAAGCAGTGTCGGGCCTGGTTGGATGGGAGACCGCCTGGGAATACCAGGTTCTGGAAGCATTTTTGGTAAAAAAACAAAAAACAAAACAAAACAAAAAGTCTAAGAATTTTTTCAAAAAGCCTGAAATAGTCTTAGTTTCTTCAAGAAGCCCAGTCTTGGGAGCAGAGTTTCTTCAGAAAGTCAAAAAAAAAAAAAAAAAAAAAAAAGTCTAAGAATTTGTTCAAAAAGCCTGAAATAGTCTTAATTTCTTCAAGAAGCCCAGTCTTGGGAGCAGAGTTTCTTCAGAAAGTCCAAAAAAAAAAAAAAAAAGAGTCTAAGAATGTGTTCAAAAAGCCTGAAATAGTCTTAGTTTCTTCAAAAAGCCCAGTCTTGGGAGCAGAGTTTCTTCAGAAAGTCAAAAAAAATAAAAAAATAAAAAAAGAACGCCCGATCTCGTCTGATCTCGGAAGCTAAGCAGTGTCGGGACTGGTTGGATGGAAGACCGCCTGGGAATACCAGGTGCTGGAAGCATTTTTGGTAAAAAAAAAAAAAAAAAAAAAAAAAAGTCAAAGAATGTGTTCAAAAAGCCTGAAATAGTCTTAGTTTCTTCAAAAAGCCCAGTCTTGGGAGCAGAGTTTCTTCAGAAAGTCAAAAAAAAAAAAAAAAGTCTAAGAATTTGTTCAAAAAGCCTGAAATAGTCTTAGTTTCTTCAAGAAGCACAGTCTTGGGAGTTTCTTCAGAAAGTCAAAAAAAAGAAAAAAAAAAAGAACGCCCGATCTCGTCTGATCTCGGAAGCTAAGCAGTGTCGGGCCTGTTTGGATGGGAGACCGCCTGGGAATACCAGGTGCTGGAAGCATTTTTGGTAAAAAAAAAAAAAAAAAAGTCTAAGAATTTGTTCAAAAAGCCTGAAATAGTCTTAGTTTCTTCAAGAAGCCCAGTCTTGGGAGCAGAGTTTCTTCAGTAAGTCAAAAAAAAAAAAAAAAAAAAAGTCTAAGAATTTGTTCAAAAAGCCTGAAATAGTCTTAGTTTCTTCAAGAAGCACAGTCTTGGGAGTTTCTTCAGAAAGTCAAAAAAAAGAAAAAAAAAAAGAACGCCCGATCTCGTCTGATCTCGGAAGCTAAGCAGTGTCGGGCCTGGTTGGATGGGAGACCGCCTGGGAATACCAGGTGCTGGAAGCATTTTTGGTAAAAAAAAAAAAAAAAAAAAAAAAGTCTAAGAATTTGTTCAAAAAGCCTGAAATAGTCTTAGTTTCTTCAAGAAGCACAGTCTTGGGAGTTTCTTCAGAAAGTCAAAAAAAAGAAAGAAAAAAAGAACGCCCGATCTCGTCTGATCTCGGAAGCTAAGCAGTGTCGGGCCTGGTTGGATGGGAGACCGCCTGGGAATACCAGGTGCTGGAAGCATTTTTGGTAAAAAAAAAATAAAAAAATAAAAAGTCTAAGAATTTGTTCAAAAAGCCTGAAATAGTCTTAGTTTCTTCAAGAAGCCCAGTCTTGGGAGCAGAGTTTCTTCAGAAAGTAAAAAAAAAATAAAAAAAAAATAAATAAAGGCTAAGAATTTGTTCAAAAAGCCTGAAATAGTCTTAGTTTCTTCAAGAAGCACAGTCTTGGGAGTTTCTTCAGAAAGTCAAAAAAAAGAAAAAAAAAAAGAACGCCCGATCTCGTCTGATCTCGGAAGCTAAGCAGTGTCGGGCCTGGTTGGATGGGAGACCGCCTGGGAATACCAGGTGCTGGAAGCATTTTTGGTAAAAAAAAAAAAAAAAAAAAAAAAGTCTAAGAATTTGTTCAAAAAGCCTGAAATAGTCTTAGTTTCTTCAAGAAGCCCAGTCTTGGGAGCAGAGTTTCTTCAGAAAGTCAAAAAAAAAATAAAATAAATAAAAGTCTAAGAATTTGTTCAAAAACCCTGAAATAGTCTTAGTTTCTTCAAGAAGCCCAGTCTTGGGAGCAGAGTTTCTTCAGAAAGTCCAAAAAAAAAAAAAAAAAAAAAGAGTCTAAGAATGTGTTCAAAAAGCCTGAAATAGTCTTAGTTTCTTCAAAAAGCCCAGTCTTGGGAGCAGAGTTTCTTCAGAAAGTCCAAAAAAAAAAGAAAAAAAAAAAGAACGCCCGATCTCGTCTGATCTCGGAAGCTAAGCAGTGTCGGGACTGGTTGGATGGGAGACCGCCTGGGAATACCAGGTGCTGGAAGCATTTTTGGTAAAAAAAAAAAAAAGTCTAAGAATTTGTTCAAAAAGCCTGAAATAGTCTTAGTTTCTTCAAGAAGCCCAGTCTTGGGAGCAGAGTTTCTTCAGAAAGTCAAAAAAAAAAAAGAACGCCCGATCTCGTCTGATCTCGGAAGCTAAGCAGTGTCGGGCCTGGTTGGATGGGAGACCGCCTGGGAATACCAGGTGCTGGAAGCATTTTTGGTAAAAAAAAAAAAAAAAAAAAAAAAAAGAGTCTAAGAATGTGTTCAAAAAGCCTGAAATAGTCTTAGTTTCTTCAAG
The DNA here is from genome assembly GCF_965113295.1 of Leuciscus leuciscus. Lineage (NCBI taxonomy): Eukaryota > Metazoa > Chordata > Actinopteri > Cypriniformes > Leuciscidae > Leuciscus > Leuciscus leuciscus. Next base: position 35,030,434 of record NC_138732.1, read on the forward strand.
AAGCCCAGTCTTGGGAGTTTCTTCAGCAAGTCAAAAAAAGAAAAAAAAAAAAAGAACGCCCGATCTTGTCTGATCTCGGAAGCTAAGCATTGTCGGGCCTGGTTGGATGGGAGACCGCCTGGGAATACCAGGTTCTGGAAGCATTTTTGGTAAAAAAACAAAACAAAACAAAAAGTCTAAGAATTTGTTCAAAAAGCCTGAAATAGTCTTAGTTTCTTCAAGAAGCCCAGTCTTGGGAGCAGAGTTTCTTCAGAAAGTCCCAAAAAAAAAAAAAAAAAAAAAAAAAGAACGCCCGATCTCGTCTGATCTCGGAAGCTAAGCAGTGTCGGGACTGGTTGGATGGGAGACCGCCTGGGAATACCAGGTGCTGGAAGCATTTTTGGTAAAAAAAAAAAAAAGTCTAAGAATTTGTTCAAAAAGCCTGAAATAGTCTTAGTTTCTTCAAAAAGCCCAGTCTTGGGAGCAGAGTTTCTTCAGAAAGTCCAAAAAAAAAAAAAAAAAAAAAAGAACGCCCGATCTCGTCTGATCTCGGAAGCTAAGCAGTGTCGGGACTGGTTGGATGGGAGACCGCCTGGGAATACCAGGTGCTGGAAGCATTTTTGGTAAAAAAAAAAAAAAAGTCTAAGAATTTGTTCAAAAAGCCTGAAATAGTCTTAGTTTCTTCAAGAAGCCCAGTCTTGGGAGCAGAGTTTCTTCAGAAAGTCAAAAAAAAAAAAGAACGCCCGATCTCGTCTGATCTCGGAAGCTAAGCAGTGTCGGGCCTGGTTGGATGGGAGACCGCCTGGGAATACCAGGTGCTGGAAGCATTTTTGGTAAAAAAAAAAAAAAAAAAAAAAAAAAGAGTCTAAGAATGTGTTCAAAAAGCCTGAAATAGTCTTAGTTTCTTCAAGAAGCCCAGTCTTGGGAGTTTCTTCAGCAAGTCAAAAAAAGAAAAAAAAAAAAAGAACGCCCGATCTTGTCTGATCTCGGAAGCTAAGCATTGTCGGGCCTGGTTGGATGGGAGACCGCCTGGGAATACCAGGTTCTGGAAGCATTTTTGGTAAAAAAACAAAACAAAACAAAAAGTCTAAGAATTTGTTCAAAAAGCCTGAAATAGTCTTAGTTTCTTCAAGAAGCCCAGTCTTGGGAGCAGAGTTTCTTCAGAAAGTCCCAAAAAAAAAAAAAAAAAAAAAAAAGAACGCCCGATCTCGTCTGATCTCGGAAGCTAAGCAGTGTCGGGACTGGTTGGATGGGAGACCGCCTGGGAATACCAGGTGCTGGAAGCAATTTTGGTAAAAAAAAAAAAAAGTCTAAGAATTTGTTCAAAAAGCCTGAAATAGTCTTAGTTTCTTTAAGAAGCCCAGTCTTGGGAGCAGAGTTTCTTCAGAAAGTCAAAAAAAAAAAAGAACGCCCGATCTCGTCTGATCTCGGAAGCTAAGCAGTGTCGGGCCTGGTTGGATGGGAGACCGCCTGGGAATACCAGGTGCTGGAAGCATTTTTGGTAAAAAAAAAAAAAAAAAAAACAATTCTAAGAATTTGTTCAAAAAGCCTGAAATAGTCTTAGTTTCTTCAAGAAGCCCAGTCTTGGGAGCAGAGTTTCTTCAGAAAGTCAAAAAAAACAAAAAAAAAGTCTAAGAATTTGTTCAAAAAGCCTGAAATAGTCTTAGTTTCTTCAAGAAGCACAGTCTTGGGAGTTTCTTCAGAAAGTCAAAAAAAAAATAAAAAAAAATAACGCCCGATCTCGTCTGATCTCGGAAGCTAAGCAGTGTCGGGCCTGGTTGGATGGGAGACCGCCTGGGAATACCAGGTGCTGGAAGCATTTTTGGTAAAAAAAAAAAAAAAAAAAAAAAAGTCTAAGAATTTGTTCAAAAAGCCTGAAATAGTCTTAGTTTCTTCAAGAAGCCCAGTCTTGGGAGCAGAGTTTCTTCAGAAAGTCAAAAAAAATAAATAAATAAATAAATAAAGGCTAAGAATTTGTTCAAAAAGCCTGAAATAGTCTTAGTTTCTTCAAGAAGCCCAGTCTTGGGAGCAGAGTTTCTTCAGAAAGTCAAAAAAAAAAAAAAAAGAACGCCCGATCTCGTCTGATCTCGGAAGCTAAGCAGTGTCGGGCCTGGTTGGATGGGAGACCGCCTGGGAATACCAGGTTCTGGAAGCATTTTTGGTAAAAAAACAAAAAACAAAACAAAACAAAAAGTCTAAGAATTTTTTTCAAAAAGCCTGAAATAGTCTTAGTTTCTTCAAGATGCCCAGTCTTGGGAGCAGAGTTTCTTCAGAAAGGCAAAAAAAAAAAAAAAAAAAAAAAAAAACTCTAAGAATTTGTTCAAAAAGCCTGAAATAGTCTTAGTTTCTTCAAGAAGCCCAGTCTTGGGAGCAGAGTTTCTTCAGAAAGTCAAAAAAAAAAAAAAAAAAAAAAAAAAAACAGTCTAAGAATTTGTTCAAAAAGCCTGAAATAGTCTTAGTTTCTTCAAGAAGCACAGTCTTGGGAGTTTCTTCAGAAAGTCAAAAAAAAGAAAAAAAAAAAGAACGCCCGATCTCGTCTGATCTCGGAAGCTAAGCAGTGTCGGGCCTGGTTGGATGGGAGACCGCCTGGGAATACCAGGTGCTGGAAGCATTTTTGGTAAAAAAAAAAAAAAAAAAGTCTAAGAATTTGTTCAAAAAGCCTGAAATAGTCTTAGTTTCTTCAAGAAGCCCAGTCTTGGGAGCAGAGTTTCTTCAGAAAGTCAAAAAAAAAAAAAAAAAAAAAGTCTAAGAATTTGTTCAAAAAGCCTGAAATAGTCTTAGTTTCTTCAAGAAGCACAGTCTTGGGAGTTTCTTCAGAAAGTCAAAAAAAAGAAAAAAAAAAAGAACGCCCGATCTCGTCTGATCTCGGAAGCTAAGCAGTGTCGGGCCTGGTTGGATGGGAGACCGCCTGGGAATACCAGGTGCTGGAAGCATTTTTGGTAAAAAAATAAAATAAAATAAAAAAGTCTAAGAATTTTTTCAAAAAAACTGAAATAGTCTTAGTTTCTTCAAGAAGCCCAGTCTTGGGAGCAGAGTTTCTTCAGAAAGTCCAAAAAAAAAAAAAAAAAAAAAAGAGTCTAAGAATGTGTTCAAAAAGCCTGAAAAAGTCTTAGTTTCTTCAAAAAGCCCAGTCTTGGGAGCAGAGTTTCTTCAGAAAGTCAAAAAAAATAAAAAAATAAAAAAATAAATAAAGAACGCCCGATCTCGTCTGATCTCGTAAGCTAAGCAGTGTCGGGCCTGGTTGGATGGGAGACCGCCTGGGAATACCAGGTGCTGGAAGCATTTTTGGTGAAAAAACAAACAAAAAAAAAAGTCTAAGAATTTGTTCAAAAAGCCTGAAATAGTCTTAGTTTCTTCAAGAAGCCCAGTCTTGGGAGCAGAGTTTCTTCAGAAAGTCAAAAAAAAAAAAAAAAAAAAAAAATAAAAGTCTAAGAATTTGTTCAAAAAGCCTGAAATAGTCTTAGTTTCTTCAAGAAGCACAGTCTTGGGAGTTTCTTCAGAAAGTCAAAAAAAAAATTTAAAAAAATAACGCCCGATCTCGTCTGATCTCGGAAGCTAAGCAGTGTCGGGCCTGGTTGGATGGGAGACCGCCTGGGAATACCAGGTGCTGGAAGCATTTTTGGTAAAAAAAAAAAAGTCTAAGAATTTGTTCAAAAAGCCTGAAATAGTCTTAGTTTCTTCAAGAAGCCCAGTCTTGGGAGCAGAGTTTCTTCAGAAAGTCAAAAAAAATAAAATAAAAATAAATAAAGGCTAAGAATTTGTTCAAAAAGCCTGAAATAGTCTTAGTTTCTTCAAGAAGCCCAGTCTTGGGAGCAGAGTTTCTTCAGAAAGTCAAAAAAAAAAAAAAAAGAACGCCCGATCTCGTCTGATCTCGGAAGCTAAGCAGTGTCGGGCCTGGTTGGATGGGAGACCGCCTGGGAATACCAGGTTCTGGAAGCATTTTTGGTAAAAAAACAAAAAACAAAACAAAACAAAAAGTCTAAGAATTTTTTTCAAAAAGCCTGAAATAGTCTTAGTTTCTTCAAGAAGCCCAGTCTTGGGAGCAGAGTTTCTTCAGAAAGTCAAAAAAAAAAAAAAAAAAAAAAAAAAAGTCTAAGAATTTGTTCAAAAAGCCTGAAATAGTCTTAGTTTCTTCAAGAAGCCCAGTCTTGGGAGCAGAGTTTCTTCAGAAAGTCCCAAAAAAAAAAAAAAAAAAAAAAAAAAAAAGAGTCTAAGAATGTGTTCAAAAAGCCTGAAATAGTCTTAGTTTCTTCAAAAAGCCCAGTCTTGGGAGCAGAGTTTCTTCAGAAAGTCAAAAAAAATAAAAAAAAATAAAATAAAATAAAGAACGCCCGATCTCGTCTGATCTCGGAAGCTAAGCAGTGTCGGGCCTGGTTGGATGGGAGACCGCCTGGGAATACCAGGTGCTGGAAGCATTTTTGGTAAAAAAAAAAAAAAAAAAAAAGAGTCTAAGAATGTGTTCAAAAAGCCTGAAATAGTCTTTGTTTCTTCAAAAAGCCCAGTCTTGGGAGCAGAGTTTCTTCAGAAAGTCAAAAAAAAAAAAAAAAAAAAAGTCTAAGAATTTGTTCAAAAAGCCTGAAATAGTCTTAGTTTCTTCAAGAAGCCCAGTCTTGGGAGCAGAGTTTCTTCAGAAAGTCAAAAAAAATAAAAAAATAAAAAAATAAAAAAAGAACGCCCGATCTCGTCTGATCTCGGAAGCTAAGCAGTGTCGGGACTGGTTGGATGGAAGACCGCCTGGGAATACCAGGTGCTGGAAGCATTTTTGGTAAAAAAAAAAAAAAAAAAAAAAAAGTCAAAGAATGTGTTCAAAAAGCCTGAAATAGTCTTAGTTTCTTCAAAAAGCCCAGTCTTGGGAGCAGAGTTTCTTCAGAAAGTCAAAAAAAAAAAAAAAAAAAAAAAAAAAAGTCTAAGAATTTGTTCAAAAAGCCTGAAATAGTCTTAGTTTCTTCAAGAAGCACAGTCTTGGGAGTTTCTTCAGAAAGTCAAAAAAAAGAAAAAAAAAAAGAACGCCCGATCTCGTCTGATCTCGGAAGCTAAGCAGTGTCGGGCCTGGTTGGATGGGAGACCGCCTGAGAATACCAGGTGCTGGAAGCATTTTTGGTAAAAAAAAAAAAAAAAAAGTCTAAGAATTTGTTCAAAAAGCCTGAAATAGTCTTAGTTTCTTCAAGAAGCCCAGTCTTGGGAGCAGAGTTTCTTCAGAAAGTCAAAAAAAAAAAAAAAAAAAAAGTCTAAGAATTTGTTCAAAAAGCCTGAAATAGTCTTAGTTTCTTCAAGAAGCCCAGTCTTGGGAGCAGAGTTTCTTCAGAAAGTCAAAAAAAAAAAAAAAAAAAAAAAATAAAGGCTAAGAATTTGTTCAAAAAGCCTGAAATAGTCTTAGTTTCTTCAAGAAGCACAGTCTTGGGAGTTTCTTCAGAAAGTCAAAAAAAAGAAAAAAAAAAAGAACGCCCGATCTCGTCTGATCTCGTAAGCTAAGCAGTGTCGGGCCTGGTTGGATGGGAGACCGCCTGGGAATACCAGGTGCTGGAAGCATTTTTGGTAAAAAAAAAAAAAAAAAAGTCTAAGAATTTGTTCAAAAAGCCTGAAATAGTCTTAGTTTCTTCAAGAAGCCCAGTCTTGGGAGCAGAGTTTCTTCAGAAAGTCAAAAAAAAAAAAAAAAAAAAGTCTAAGAATTTCTTCAAAAAGCCTGAAATAGTCTTAGTTTCTTCAAGAAGCACAGTCTTGGGAGTTTCTTCAGAAAGTCAAAAAAAAGAAAAAAAAAAAGAACGCCCGATCTCGTCTGATCTCGGAAGCTAAGCAGTGTCGGGCCTGGTTGGATGGGAGACCGCCTGGGAATACCAGGTGCTGGAAGCATTTTTGGTAAAAAAAAAAAAAAAAAAAAAAAAAAAGTCTAAGAATTTGTTCAAAAAGCCTGAAATAGTCTTAGTTTCTTCAAGAAGCCCAGTCTTGGGAGCAGAGTTTCTTCAGAAAGTCAAAAAAAAAAAAAAAAAAAAAAAAAGAACTCCCGATCTCGTCTGATCTCGGAAGCTAAGCAGTGTCGGGCCTGGTTGGATGGGAGACCGCCTGGGAATACCAGGTGCTGGAAGCATTTTTGGTAAAAAAAAAAAAAAAAAAAAAGAGTCTAAGAATGTGTTCAAAAAGCCTGAAATAGTCTTAGTTTCTTCAAAAAGCCCAGTCTTGGGAGCAGAGTTTCTTCAGAAAGTCAAAAAAAAAAAAAAAAAAAAAAAAGTCTAAGAATTTGTTCAAAAAACCTGAAATAGTCTTAGTTTCTTCAAGAAGCCCAGTCTTGGGAGCAGAGTTTCTTCAGAAAGTCAAAAAAAAAATAAAAAATAAAAAATAAAAAAAGAACGCCCGATCTCGTCTGATCTCGGAAGCTAAGCAGTGTCGGGACTGGTTGGATGGAAGACCGCCTGGGAATACCAGGTGCTGGAAGCATTTTTGGTAAAAAAAAAAAAAAAAAAAAAAAAGTCAAAGAATGTGTTCAAAAAGCCTGAAATAGTCTTAGTTTCTTCAAGAAGCACAGTCTTGGGAGTTTCTTCAGAAAGTCAAAAAAAAAGAAAAAAAAAAAGAACGCCCGATCTCGTCTGATCTCGGAAGCTAAGCAGTGTCGGGCCTGGTTGGATGGGAGACCGCCTGGGAATACCAGGTGCTGGAAGCATTTTTGGTAAAAAAAAAAAAAAAAAAGTCTAAGAATTTGTTCAAAAAGCCTGAAATAGTCTTAGTTTCTTCAAGAAGCCCAGTCTTGGGAGCAGAGTTTCTTCAGTAAGTCAAAAAAAAAAAAAAAAAAAAAGTCTAAGAATTTGTTCAAAAAGCCTGAAATAGTCTTAGTTTCTTCAAGAAGCACAGTCTTGGGAGTTTCTTCAGAAAGTCAAAAAAAAGAAAAAAAAAAAGAACGCCCGATCTCGTCTGATCTCGGAAGCTAAGCAGTGTCGGGCCTGGTTGGATGGGAGACCGCCTGGGAATACCAGGTGCTGGAAGCATTTTTGGTAAAAAAAATAAAAAAAAAAAAAAAGTCTAAGAATTTTTTCAAAAAGCCTGAAATAGTCTTAGTTTCTTCAAGAAGCCCAGTCTTGGGAGCAGAGTTTCTTCAGAAAGTCAAAAAAAAAAAAAAAAAAAAAAAAAAAAGTCTAAGAATTTGTTCAAAAAGCCTGAAATAGTCTTAGTTTCTTCAAGAAGCACAGTCTTGGGAGTTTCTTCAGAAAGTCAAAAAAAAGAAGAAAAAAAAAGAACGCCCGATCTCGTCTTATCTCGGAAGCTAAGCAGTGTCGGGCCTGGTTGCATGGGAGACCGCCTGGGAATACCAGGTTCTGGAAGCATTTTTGGTAAAAAAACAAAAAACAAAACAAAACAAAAAGTCTAAGAATTTTTTTCAAAAAGCCTGAAATAGTCTTAGTTTCTTCAAGATGCCCAGTCTTGGGAGCAGAGTTTCTTCAGAAAGTCAAAAAAAAAAAAAAAAAAAAAAAGTCTAAGAATTTGTTCAAAAAGCCTGAAATAGTCTTAGTTTCTTCAAGAAGCCCAGTCTTGGGAGCAGAGTTTCTTCAGAAAGTCAAAAAAATAAAAAAAAAATAAAAAAAAAACAGTCTAAGAATTTGTTCAAAAAGCCTGAAATAGTCTTAGTTTCTTCAAGAAGCACAGTCTTGGGAGTTTCTTCAGAAAGTCAAAAAAAAGAAAAAAAAAAAGAACGCCCGATCTCGTCTGATCTCGGAAGCTAAGCAGTGTCGGGCCTGGTTGGATGGGAGACCGCCTGGGAATACCAGGTGCTGGAAGCATTTTTGGTAAAAAAAAAAAAAAAAAAGTCTAAGAATTTGTTCAAAAAGCCTGAAATAGTCTTAGTTTCTTCAAGAAGCCCAGTCTTGGGAGCAGAGTTTCTTCAGAAAGTCAAAAAAAAAAAAAAAGAAAAAGTCTAAGAATTTGTTCAAAAAGCCTGAAATAGTCTTAGTTTCTTCAAGAAGCACAGTCTTGGGAGTTTCTTCAGAAAGTCAAAAAAAAGAAGAAAAAAAAAGAACGCCCGATCTCGTCTGATCTCGGAAGCTAAGCAGTGTCGGGCCTGGTTGGATGGGAGACCGCCTGGGAATACCAGGTGCTGGAAGCATTTTTGGTAAAAAAAAAAAAAAAAAAAAAAAAGTCTAAGAATTTTTTCAAAAAGCCTGAAATAGTCTTAGTTTCTTCAAGAAGCCCAGTCTTGGGAGCAGAGTTTCTTCAGAAAGTCAAAAAAAAAAAAAAAAAAAAAAAAAAAAGTCTAAGAATTTGTTCAAAAAGCCTGAAATAGTCTTAGTTTCTTCAAGAAGCACAGTCTTGGGAGTTTCTTCAGAAAGTCAAAAAAAAGAAGAAAAAAAAAGAACGCCCGATCTCGTCTTATCTCGGAAGCTAAGCAGTGTCGGGCCTGGTTGCATGGGAGACCGCCTGGGAATACCAGGTTCTGGAAGCATTTTTGGTAAAAAAACAAAAAACAAAACAAAACAAAAAGTCTAAGAATTTTTTTCAAAAAGCCTGAAATAGTCTTAGTTTCTTCAAGATGCCCAGTCTTGGGAGCAGAGTTTCTTCAGAAAGTCAAAAAAAAAAAAAAAAAAAAAAAGTCTAAGAATTTGTTCAAAAAGCCTGAAATAGTCTTAGTTTCTTCAAGAAGCCCAGTCTTGGGAGCAGAGTTTCTTCAGAAAGTCAAAAAAAAAAAAAAAAAAAAAAAAAAAAACAGTCTAAGAATTTGTTCAAAAAGCCTGAAATAGTCTTAGTTTCTTCAAGAAGCACAGTCTTGGGAGTTTCTTCAGAAAGTCAAAAAAAAGAAAAAAAAAAAGAACGCCCGATCTCGTCTGATCTCGGAAGCTAAGCAGTGTCGGGCCTGGTTGGATGGGAGACCGCCTGGGAATACCAGGTGCTGGAAGCATTTTTGGTAAAAAAAAAAAAAAAAAGTCTAAGAATTTGTTCAAAAAGCCTGAAATAGTCTTAGTTTCTTCAAGAAGCCCAGTCTTGGGAGCAGAGTTTCTTCAGAAAGTCAAAAAAAAAAAAAAAGAAAAAGTCTAAGAATTTGTTCAAAAAGCCTGAAATAGTCTTAGTTTCTTCAAGAAGCACAGTCTTGGGAGTTTCTTCAGAAAGTCAAAAAAAAGAAGAAAAAAAAAGAACGCCCGATCTCGTCTTATCTCGGAAGCTAAGCAGTGTTGGGCCTGGTTGCATGGGAGACCGCCTGGGAATACCAGGTGCTGGAAGTATTTTTGGTAAAAAAAAAAAAAAAAAAAAAAAGTCTAAGAATTTGTTCAAAAAGCCTGAAATAGTCTTAGTTTCTTCAAGAAGCCCAGTCTTGTGAGCAGAGTTTCTTCAGAAAGTCAAAAAAAAAAAAAAAAAAAAAAGTCTAAGAATTTGTTCAAAAAGCCTGAAATAGTCTTAGTTTCTTCAAGAAGCCCAGTCTTGGGAGTTTCTTCAGAAAGTCAAAAAAAAGAAAAAAAAAAAGAACGCCCGATCTCGTCTGATCTCGGAAGCTAAGCAGTGTCGGGCCTGGTTGGATGGGAGACCGCCTGGGAATACCAGGTTCTGGAAGCATTTTTGGTAAAAAAACAAAAAACAAAACAAAACAAAAAGTCTAAGAATTTTTTCAAAAAGCCTGAAATAGTCTTAGTTTCTTCAAGAAGCCCAGTCTTGGGAGCAGAATTTCTTCAGAAAGTCAAAAAAAAAAAAAAAAAAAAAAAAAGTCTAAGAATTTGTTCAAAAAGCCTGAAATAGTCTTAGTTTCTTCAAGAAGCCCAGTCTTGGGAGCAGAGTTTCTTCAGAAAGTCCCAAAAAAAAAAAAAAAAGAGTCTAAGAATGTGTTCAAAAAGCCTGAAATAGTCTTAGTTTCTTCAAAAAGCCCAGTCTTGGGAGCAGAGTTTCTTCAGAAAGTCAAAAAAATAAAAATATAAAAAATAAAATAAAGAACGCCCGATCTCGTCTGATCCCGGAAGCTAAGCAGTGTCGGGCCTGGTTGGATGGGAGACCGCCTGGGAATACCAGCTGCTGGAAGCATTTTTTCGGTAAAAAAAAATAAAAAATAAAAAAAAAGTCTAAGAATTTGTTCAAAAAGCCTGAAATAGTCTTAGTTTCTTCAAGAAGCCCAGTCTTGGGAGCAGAGTTTCTTCAGAAAGTCCAAAAAAAAAAAAAAAAAAAAAAAAGAACGCCCGATCTCGTCTGATCTCGGAAGCTAAGCAGTGTCGGGACTGGTTGGATGGGAGACCGCCTGGGAATACCAGGTGCTGTAAGCATTTTTGGTAAAAAAAAATAAAATAAAAAAAAAGTCTAAGAATTTGTTCAAAAAGCCTGAAATAGTCTTAGTTTCTTCAAGAAGCCCAGTCTTGGGAGCAGAGTTTCTTCAGAAAGTCAAAAAAAAAAAAAAAAAGAACGCCCGATCTCGTCTGATCTCGGAAGCTAAGCAGTGTCGGGCCTGGTTGGATGGGAGACCGCCTGGGAATACCAGGTGCTGGAAGCATTTTTGGTAAAAAAAAAAAAAAAAAAAAAGAGTCTAAGAACGTGTTCAAAAAGCCTGAAATAGTCTTAGTTTCTTCAAAAAGCCCTGTCTTGGGAGCAGAGTTTCTTCAGAAAGTCAAAAAAAAAAAAAAAAAAAAAAAGTCTAAGAATTTGTTCAAAAAGCCTGAAATAGTCTTAGTTTCTTCAAGAAGCCCAGTCTTGGGAGCAGAGTTTCTTCAGAAAGTCAAAAAAAATAAAAAAATAAAAAAATTAAAAAAGAACGCCCGATCTCGTCTGATCTCGGAAGCTAAGCAGTGTCGGGACTGGTTGGATGGGAGACCGCCTGGGAATACCAGGTGCTGGAAGCATTTTTGGTAAAAAAAAATTAAAAAAAATAAAAAAAAGTCTAAGAATTTGTTCAAAAAGCCTGAAATAGTCTTAGTTTCTTCAAGAAGCCCAGTCTTGGGAGCAGAGTTTCTTCAGAAAGTCAAAAAAAATAAAAAAATAAAAAAATAAAAAAAGAACGCCCGATCTCGTCTGATCTCGGAAGCTAAGCAGTGTCGGGACTGGTTGGATGGGAGACCGCCTGGGAATACCAGGTGCTGGAAGCATTTTTGGTAAAAAAAAAAAAAAAAAAGTCTAAGAATTTGTTCAAAAAGCCTGAAATAGTCTTAGTTTCTTCAAGAAGCCCAGTCTTGGGAGCAGAGTTTCTTCAGAAAGTAAAAAAAAAAAAAAAAAAAAAAGTCTAAGAATTTGTTCAAAAAGCCTGAAATAGTCTTAGTTTCTTCAAGAAGCACAGTCTTGGGAGTTTCTTCAGAAAGTCAAAAAAAAGAAAAAAAAAAAGAACGCCCGATCTCGTCTGATCTCGGAAGCTAAGCAGTGTCGGGACTGGTTGGATGGGAGACCGCCTGGGAATACCAGGTGCTGGAAGCATTTTTGGTAAAAAAAAAAAAAAAAAAAAAAAAAAGTCTAAGAATTTGTTCAAAAAGCCTGAAATAGTCTTAGTTTCTTCAAGAAGCACAGTCTTGGGAGTTTCTTCAGAAAGTCAAAAAAAAGAAAAAAAAAAAAGAACGCCCGATCTCGTCTGATCTCGGAAGCTAAGCAGTGTCGGGCCTGGTTGGATGGGAGACCGCCTGGGAATACCAGGTTCTGGAAGCATTTTTGGTAAAAAAACAAAAAACAAAACAAAACAAAAAGTCTAAGAATTTTTTCAAAAAGCCTGAAATAGTCTTAGTTTCTTCAAGAAGCCCAGTCTTGGGAGCAGAGTTTCTTCAGAAAGTCAAAAAAAAAAAAAAAAAAAAAAAAAGTCTAAGAATTTGTTCAAAAAGCCTGAAATAGTCTTAGTTTCTTCAAAAAGCCCAGTCTTGGGAGCAGAGTTTCTTCAGAAAGTCAAAAAAAATAAAAAAAAATAA
>NC_138732.1:35047249-35052249 GCF_965113295.1 Leuciscus leuciscus
AAAAAAGAAAAAAAAAAAGAACGCCCGATCTCGTCTGATCTCGGAAGCTAAGCAGTGTCGGGCCTGGTTGGATGGGAGACCGCCTGGGAATACCAGGTGCTGGAAGCATTTTTGGTAAAAAAAAAAAAAAAAAAAAAAAGTCTAAGAATTTTTTCAAAAAGCCTGAAATAGTCTTAGTTTCTTCAAGAAGCCCAGTCTTGGGAGCAGAGTTTCTTCAGAAAGTCAAAAAAAAAAAAAAAAAAAAAAAAAAAAGTCTAAGAATTTGTTCAAAAACCCTGAAATAGTCTTAGTTTCTTCAAGAAGCCCAGTCTTGGGAGCAGAGTTTCTTCAGAAAGTCCAAAAAAAAAAAAAAAAAAAAGAGTCTAAGAATGTGTTCAAAAAGCCTGAAATAGTCTTAGTTTCTTCAAAAAGCCCAGTCTTGGGAGCAGAGTTTCTTCAGAAAGTCAAAAAAAAAAAAAAAAAAAAAAAGTCTAAGAATGTGTTCAAAAAGCCTGAAATAGTCTTAGTTTCTTCAAAAAGCCCAGTCTTGGGAGCAGAGTTTCTTCAGAAAGTCCCAAAAAAAAAAAAAAAAAAAAAAAAAAAAGAGTCTAAGAATGTGTTCAAAAAGCCTGAAATAGTCTTAGTTTCTTCAAAAAGCCCAGTCTTGGGAGCAGAGTTTCTTCAGAAAGTCAAAAAAAAAATAAAAATAAAAATAAAATAAAGAACGCCCGATCTCGTCTGATCTCGGAAGCTAAGCAGTGTCGGGCCTGGTTGGATGGGAGACCGCCTGGGAATACCAGGTGCTGGAAGCATTTTTGGTAAAAAAAAAAAAAAAAAAAAAGAGTCTAAGAATGTGTTCAAAAAGCCTGAAATAGTCTTAGTTTCTTCAAAAAGCCCAGTCTTGGGAGCAGAGTTTCTTCAGAAAGTCCAAAAAAAAAAAAAAAAAAAAAAGTCTAAGAATTTGTTCAAAAAGCCTGAAATAGTCTTAGTTTCTTCAAGAAGCCCAGTCTTGGGAGCAGAGTTTCTTCAGAAAGTCAAAAAAAATAAAAAAATAAAAAAAATAAAAAAAGAACGCCCGATCTCGTCTGATCTCGGAAGCTAAGCAGTGTCGGGACTGGTTGGATGGAAGACCGCCTGGGAATACCAGGTGCTGGAAGCATTTTTGGTAAAAAAAAAAAAAAAAAAAAAAAAGTCAAAGAATGTGTTCAAAAAGCCTGAAATAGTCTTAGTTTCTTCAAAAAGCCCAGTCTTGGGAGCAGAGTTTCTTCAGAAAGTCAAAAAAAAATAAAAAAAAATAAAAAAAAAAGTCTAAGAATTTGTTCAAAAAGCCTGAAATAGTCTTAGTTTCTTCAAGAAGCACAGTCTTGGGAGTTTCTTCAGAAAGTCAAAAAAAAGAAAAAAAAAAAGAACGCCCGATCTCGTCTGATCTCGGAAGCTAAGCAGTGTCGGGCCTGGTTGGATGGGAGACCGCCTGGGAATACCAGGTGCTGGAAGCATTTTTGTTTAAAAAAAAAAAAAAAAAAAAAAGTCTAAGAATTTGTTCAAAAAGCCTGAAATAGTCTTAGTTTCTTCAAGAAGCCCAGTCTTGGGAGCAGAGTTTCTTCAGAAAGTCAAAAAAAAAATAAAAAAAAATAAATAAAGGCTAAGAATTTGTTCAAAAAGCCTGAAATAGTCTTAGTTTCTTCAAGAATGCCCAGTCTTGGGAGTTTCTTCAGAAAGTCAAAAAAAATAAAAAAATAAAAAAAATAAAAAAAGAACGCCCGATCTCGTCTGATCTCGGAAGCTAAGCAGTGTCGGGCCTTGTTGGATGGGAGACCGCCTGGGAATACCAGGTGCTGGAAGCATTTTTGGTAAAAAAAAAAAAAAAAAAAAAAAAGTCTAAGAATTTTTTCAAAAAGCCTGAAATAGTCTTAGTTTCTTCAAGAAGCCCAGTCTTGGGAGCAGAGTTTCTTCAGAAAGTCAAAAAAAAAAAAAAAAAAAAAAAAAAAAGTCTAAGAATTTGTTCAAAAAGCCTGAAATAGTCTTAGTTTCTTCAAGAAGCACAGTCTTGGGAGTTTCTTCAGAAAGTCAAAAAAAAATAAAAAAAAAATAACGCCCGATCTCGTCTGATCTCGGAAGCTAAGCAGTGTCGGGCCTGGTTGGATGGGAGACCGCCTGGGAATACCAGGTGCTGGAAGCATTTTTGGTAAAAAAAAAAAAAAAAAAAAAAAGTCTAAGAATTTGTTCAAAAAGCCTGAAATAGTCTTAGTTTCTTCAAGAAGCCCAGTCTTGGGAGCAGAGTTTCTTCAGAAAGTCAAAAAAAAAAAAAAAAAAAAAAAATAAAGGCTAAGAATTTGTTCAAAAAGCCTGAAATAGTCTTAGTTTCTTCAAGAAGCCCAGTCTTGGGAGCAGAGTTTCTTCAGAAAGTCAAAAAAAAAAAAAAAAGAACGCCCGATCTCGTCTGATCTCGGAAGCTAAGCAGTGTCGGGCCTGGTTGGATGGGAGACCGCCTGGGAATACCAGGTTCTGGAAGCATTTTTGGTAAAAAAACAAAAAACAAAACAAAACAAAAAGTCTAAGAATTTTTTTTCAAAAAGCCTGAAATAGTCTTAGTTTCTTCAAGAAGCCCAGTCTTCGGAGCAGAGTTTCTTCAGAAAGTCAAAAAAAAAAAAAAAAAAAAAAAAAAGTCTAAGAATTTGTTCAAAAAGCCTGAAATAGTCTTAGTTTCTTCAAGAAGCCCAGTCTTGGGAGCAGAGTTTCTTCAGAAAGTCCCAAAAAAAAAAAAAAAAAAAAGAGTCTAAGAATGTGTTCAAAAAGCCTGAAATAGTCTTAGTTTCTTCAAAAAGCCCAGTCTTGGGAGCAGAGTTTCTTCAGAAAGTCAAAAAAAAAAAAATAATAATAAAATAAAATAAAGAACGCCCGATCTCGTCTGATCTCGGAAGCTAAGCAGTGTCGGGCCTGGTTGGATGGGAGACCGCCTGGGAATACCAGGTGCTGGAAGCATTTTTGGTAAAAAAAAAAAAAAAAAAAAAGAGTCTAAGAATGTGTTCAAAAAGCCTGAAATAGTCTTAGTTTCTTCAAAAAGCCCAGTCTTGGGAGCAGAGTTTCTTCAGAAAGTCAAAAAAAAAAAAAAAAAAAAAAGTCTAAGAATTTGTTCAAAAAGCCTGAAATAGTCTTAGTTTCTTCAAGAAGCCCAGTCTTGGGAGCAGAGTTTCTTCAGAAAGTCAAAAAAAATAAAAAAATAAAAAAAATAAAAAAAGAACGCCCGATCTCGTCTGATCTCGGAAGCTAAGCAGTGTCGGGACTGGTTGGATGGAAGACCGCCTGGGAATACCAGGTGCTGGAAGCATTTTTGGTAAAAAAATAAAATACAAAAAAAAAGTCAAAGAATGTGTTCAAAAAGCCTGAAATAGTCTTAGTTTCTTCAAAAAGCCCAGTCTTGGGAGCAGAGTTTCTTCAGAAAGTCAAAAAAAAAAAAAAAAAAAAAAAAAAAAAGTCTAAGAATTTGTTCAAAAAGCCTGAAATAGTCTTAGTTTCTTCAAGAAGCACAGTCTTGGGAGTTTCTTCAGAAAGTCAAAAAAAAGAAAAAAAAAAAGAACGCCCGATCTCGTCTGATCTCGGAAGCTAAGCAGTGTCGGGCCTGGTTGGATGGGAGACCGCCTGGGAATACCAGGTGCTGGAAGCATTTTTGGTTAAAAAAAAAAAAAAAAAAAAAAGTCTAAGAATTTGTTCAAAAAGCCTGAAATAGTCTTAGTTTCTTCAAGAAGCCCAGTCTTGGGAGCAGAGTTTCTTCAGAAAGTCAAAAAAAAAATAAAAAAAAATAAATAAAGGCTAAGAATTTGTTCAAAAAGCCTGAAATAGTCTTAGTTTCTTCAAGAAGCCCAGTCTTGGGAGTTTCTTCAGAAAGTCAAAAAAAAGAAAAAAAAAAAGAACGCCCGATCTCGTCTGATCTCGGAAGCTAAGCATTGTCGGGCCTGGTTGGATGGGAGACCGCCTGGGAATACCAGGTGCTGGAAGCATTTTTGGTAAAAAAATTAATAAATAAAAAAAGTCTAAGAATTTGTTCAAAAAGCCTGAAATAGTCTTAGTTTCTTCAAGAAGCCCAGTCTTGGGAGCAGAGTTTCTTCAGAAAGTCAAAAAAAAATAAAAAAAAAATAAATAAAGGCTAAGAATTTGTTCAAAAAGCCTGAAATAGTCTTAGTTTCTTCAAGAAGCCCAGTCTTGGGAGCAGAGTTTCTTCAGAAAGTCAAAAAAAAAAAAAAAAAAAAAAGTCTAAGAATTTGTTCAAAAAGCCTGAAATAGTCTTAGTTTCTTCAAGAAGCACAGTCTTGGGAGTTTCTTCAGAAAGTCAAAAAAAAGAAAAAAAAAAAGAACGCCCGATCTCGTCTGATCTCGGAAGCTAAGCAGTGTCGGGCCTGGTTGGATGGGAGACCGCCTGGGAATACCAGGTGCTGGAAGCATTTTTGGTAAAAAAAAAAAAAAAAAAAAAAAGTCTAAGAATTTGTTCAAAAAGCCTGAAATAGTCTTAGTTTCTTCAAGAAGCCCAGTCTTGGGAGCAGAGTTTCTTCAGAAAGTCAAAAAAAAATAAAAAAAAAATAAATAAAGGCTAAGAATTTGTTCAAAAAGCCTGAAATAGTCTTAGTTTCTTCAAGAAGCACAGTCTTGGGAGTTTCTTCAGAAAGTCAAAAAAAAGAAAAAAAAAAAGAACGCCCGATCTCGTCTGATCTCGGAAGCTAAGCAGTGTCGGGCCTGGTTGGATGGGAGACCGCCTGGGAATACCAGGTGCTGGAAGCATTTTTGGTTAAAAAAAAAAAAAAAAAAAAAGTCTAAGAATTTTTTCAAAAAGCCTGAAATAGTCTTAGTTTCTTCAAGAAGCCCAGTCTTGGGAGCAGAGTTTCTTCAAAAAGTCAAAAATAAAAAATAAATAAAAAAAAGTCTAAGAATTTGTTCAAAAAGCCTGAAATAGTCTTAGTTTCTTCAAGAAGCCTAGTCTTGGGAGCAGAGTTTCTTCAGAAAGTCCAAAAAAAATAAAAAAAATAAAG
>NC_138732.1:35057249-35089749 GCF_965113295.1 Leuciscus leuciscus
ATAAAAATAAAAAAAAAGTCTAAGAATTTGTTCAAAAAGCCTGAAATAGTCTTAGTTTCTTCAAGAAGCCCAGTCTTGGGAGCAGAGTTTCTTCAGAAAGTCCAAAAAAAAAAAAAAAAAAAAAAAAGAACGCCCGATCTCGTCTGATCTCGGAAGCTAAGCAGTGTCGGGACTGGTTGGATGGGAGACCGCCTGGGAATACCAGGTGCTGTAAGCATTTTTGGTAAAAAAAAATAAAATAAAAAAAAAGTCTAAGAATTTGTTCAAAAAGCCTGAAATAGTCTTAGTTTCTTCAAGAAGCACAGTCTTGGGAGTTTCTTCAAAAAGTCAAAAAAAAGAAAAAAAAAAAGAACGCCCGATCTCGTCTGATCTCGGAAGCTAAGCAGTGTCGGGCCTGGTTGGATGGGAGACCGCCTGGGAATACCAGGTGCTGGAAGCATTTTTGGTAAAAAAAAAAAAAAAAAAGTCTAAGAATTTGTTCAAAAAGCCTGAAATAGTCTTAGTTTCTTCAAGAAGCCCAGTCTTGGGAGCAGAGTTTCTTCAGAAAGTCAAAAAAAAAAAAAAAAAAAAAGTCTAAGAATTTGTTCAAAAAGCCTGAAATAGTCTTAGTTTCTTCAAGAAGCACAGTCTTGGGAGTTTCTTCAGAAAGTCAAAAAAAAAAAAAAAAAAAGAACGCCCGATCTCGTCTGATCTCGGAAGCTAAGCAGTGTCGGGACTGGTTGGATGGGAGACCGCCTGGGAATACCAGGTGCTGGAAGCATTTTTGGTAAAAAAAAAAAAAAAAAAAAAAAAAAGTCTAAGAATTTGTTCAAAAAGCCTGAAATAGTCTTAGTTTCTTCAAGAAGCCCAGTCTTGGGAGCAGAGTTTCTTCAGAAAGTCAAAAAAAAATAAAAAAAAAATAAATAAAGGCTAAGAATTTGTTCAAAAAGCCTGAAATAGTCTTAGTTTCTTCAAGAAGCCCAGTCCTGGGAGCAGAGTTTCTTCAGAAAGTCAAAAAAAAAAAAAAAAGAACGCCCGATCTCGTCTGATCTTGGAAGCTAAGCAGTGTCGGGCCTGGTTGGATGGGAGACCGCCTGGGAATACCAGGTGCTGGAAGCATTTTTGGTAAAAAAAAAAAAAAAAAAAAAAAAAAAAATAGTCTAAGAATTTGTTTAAAAAGCCTGAAATAGTCTTATTTTCTTCAAGAAGCCCAGTCTTGGGAGCAGAGTTTCTTCAGAAAGTCAAAAAAAATAAAATAAAAAAAAATAAAGCCCGATCTCGTAAGCTAAGCAGTGTCGGGCCTGGTTGGATGGGAGACCGCCTGGGAATACCAGGTGCTGGAAGCATTTTTGGTAAAAAAATAAATAAAAAAAAAGAGTCTAAGAATGTGTTCAAAAAGCCTGAAATAGTCTTAGTTTCTTCAAAAAGCCCAGTCTTGGGAGCAGAGTTTCTTCAGAAAGTCAAAAAAAAAAAAAAAAAAAAAAATAGTCTAAGAATTTGTTCAAAAAGCCTGAAATAGTCTTAGTTTCTTCAAGAAGCCCAGTCTTGGGAGCAGAGTTTCTTCAGAAAGTCAAAAAATAAAAAAATAAATAAAAAATAAAAAAAATAAAAAATAAAAAAAGAACGCCCGATCTCGTCTGATCTCGGAAGCTAAGCAGTGTCGGGACTGGTTGGATGGAAGACCGCCTGGGAATACCAGGTGCTGGAAGCATTTTTGGTAAAAAAAAAAAAAAAAAAAAAAAAAAAAGTCAAAGAATGTGTTCAAAAAGCCTGAAATAGTCTTAGTTTCTTCAAAAAGCCCAGTCTTGGGAGCAGAGTTTCTTCAGAAAGTCAAAAAAAAAAACAAAAAAAAAAAAAAAAAGTCTAAGAATTTGTTCAAAAAGCCTGAAATAGTCTTAGTTTCTTCAAGAAGCACAGTCTTGGGAGTTTCTTCAGAAAGTCAAAAAAAAGAAAAAAAAAAAGAACGCCCGATCTCGTCTGATCTCGGAAGCTAAGCAGTGTCGGGCCTGGTTGGATGGGAGACCGCCTGGGAATACCAGGTGCTGGAAGCATTTTTGGTTAAAAAAAAAAAAAAAAAAAAAAAAGTCTAAGAATTTGTTCAAAAAGCCTGAAATAGTCTTAGTTTCTTCAAGAAGCCCAGTCTTGGGAGAAGAGTTTCTTCAGAAAGTCAAAAAAAAAATAAAAAAAAATAAATAAAGGCTAAGAATTTGTTCAAAAAGCCTGAAATAGTCTTAGTTTCTTCAAGAAGCCCAGTCTTGGGAGTTTCTTCAGAAAGTCAAAAAAAAGAAAAAAAAAAAGAACGCCCGATCTCGTCTGATCTCGGAAGCTAAGCATTGTCGGGCCTGGTTGGATGGGAGACCGCCTGGGAATACCAGGTGCTGGAAGCATTTTTGGTAAAAAAATAAATAAAATAAAAAAGTCTAAGAATTTGTTCAAAAAGCCTGAAATAGTCTTAGTTTCTTCAAGAAGCCCAGTCTTGGGAGCAGAGTTTCTTCAGAAAGTCAAAAAAAAAATAAAAAAAAAATAAATAAAGGCTAAGAATTTGTTCAAAAAGCCTGAAATAGTCTTAGTTTCTTCAAGAAGCCCAGTCTTGGGAGCAGAGTTTCTTCAGAAAGTCAAAAAAAAAAAAAAAAAAGAACGCCCGATCTCGTCTGATCTCGGAAGCTAAGCAGTGTCGGGCCTGGTTGGATGGGAGACCGCCTGGGAATACCAGGTGCTGGAAGCATTTTTGGTAAAAAAAAAAAAAAAAAGTCTAAGAATTTGTTCAAAAAGCCTGAAATAGTCTTAGTTTCTTCAAAAAGCCCAGTCTTGGGAGCAGAGTTTCTTCAGAAAGTCAAAAAAAAAAAAATAAAAAAAAAAAAATAAAGAGCGCCCGATCTCGTCTGATCTCGGAAGCTAAGCAGTGTCGGGCCTGGTTGGATGGGAGACCGCCTGGGAATACCAGGTGCTGGAAGCATTTTTGGTAAAAAAAAAATAAAATAAAAAAAAAGTCTAAGAATTTGTTCAAAAAGCCTGAAATAGTCTTAGTTTCTTCAAGAAGCCCAGTCTTGGGAGCAGAGTTTCTTCAGAAAGTCAAAAAAAAAAAAAAAAAAAAAAAAAGTCTAAGAATTTGTTCAAAAAGCCTGAAATAGTCTTAATTTCTTCAAGAAGCCCAGTCTTGGGAGCAGAGTTTCTTCAGAAAGTCCAAAAAAAAAAAAAAAAAGAGTCTAAGAATGTGTTCAAAAAGCCTGAAATAGTCTTAGTTTCTTCAAAAAGCCCAGTCTTGGGAGCAGAGTTTCTTCAGAAAGTCAAAAAAAATAAATAAATAAAACAATAAAAAAAGAACGCCCGATCTCGTCTGATCTCGGAAGCTAAGCAGTGTCGGGACTGGTTGGATGGAAGACCGCCTGGGAATACCAGGTGCTGGAAGCATTTTTGGTAAAAAAAAAAAAAAAAAAAAAAAAGTCAAAGAATGTGTTCAAAAAGCCTGAAATAGTCTTAGTTTCTTCAAAAAGCCCAGTCTTGGGAGCAGAGTTTCTTCAGAAAGTAAAAAAAAAAAAAAAAAGTCTAAGAATTTGTTCAAAAAGCCTGAAATAGTCTTAGTTTCTTCAAGAAGCACAGTCTTGGGAGTTTCTTCAGAAAGTCAAAAAAAAGAAAAAAAAAAAGAACGCCCGATCTCGTCTGATCTCGGAAGCTAAGCAGTGTCGGGCCTGTTTGGATGGGAGACCGCCTGGGAATACCAGGTGCTGGAAGCATTTTTGGTAAAAAAAAAAAAAAAAAAGTCTAAGAATTTGTTCAAAAAGCCTGAAATAGTCTTAGTTTCTTCAAGAAGCCCAGTCTTGGGAGCAGAGTTTCTTCAGTAAGTCAAAAAAAAAAAAAAAAAAAAAGTCTAAGAATTTGTTCAAAAAGCCTGAAATAGTCTTAGTTTCTTCAAGAAGCCCAGTCTTGGGAGCAGAGTTTCTTCAGAAAGTCAAAAAAAAAAAAAAAAAAAAAAAGAGTCTAAGAATGTGTTCAAAAAGCCTGAAATAGTCTTAGTTTCTTCAAAAAGCCCAGTCTTGGGAGCAGAGTTTCTTCAGAAAGTCAAAAAAATAAAAAAATAAAAAAATAAATAAAGAGCGCCCGATCTCGTCTGATCTCGGAAGCTAAGCAGTGTCGGGCCTGGTTGGATGGGAGACCGCCTGGGAATACCAGGTGCTGGAAGCATTTTTGGTAAAAAAAAAAAAAAAAAAAAAAAAAGTCTAAGAATTTGTTCAAAAAGCCTGAAATAGTCTTAGTTTCTTCAAGAAGCCCAGTCTTGGGAGCAGAGTTTCTTCAAAAAGTCAAAAAGTCAAAAAAAAAAAAAAAAAGTCTAAGAATTTGTTCAAAAAGCCTGAAATAGTCTTAATTTCTTCAAGAAGCCCAGTCTTGGGAGCAGAGTTTCTTCAGAAAGTCCAAAAAAAAAAAAAAAAAGAGTCTAAGAATGTGTTCAAAAAGCCTGAAATAGTCTTAGTTTCTTCAAAAAGCCCAGTCTTGGGAGCAGAGTTTCTTCAGAAAGTCAAAAAAAATAAATAAATAAATAAATAAAAAAAGAACGCCCGATCTCGTCTGATCTCGGAAGCTAAGCAGTGTCGGGACTGGTTGGATGGAAGACCGCCTGGGAATACCAGGTGCTGGAAGCATTTTTGGTTAAAAAAAAAAAAAAAAAAAAAAAAGTCTAAGAATTTGTTCAAAAAGCCTGAAATAGTCTTAGTTTCTTCAAGAAGCCCAGTCTTGGGAGCAGAGTTTCTTCAGAAAGTCAAAAAAAAAAAAAAAAAAAAAAAAAGTCTAAGAATTTGTTCAAAAAGCCTGAAATAGTCTTAGTTTCTTCAAAAAGCCCAGTCTTGGGAGCAGAGTTTCTTCAGAAAGTCAAAAAAAAAAAAAAAAGTCTAAGAATTTGTTCAAAAAGCCTGAAATAGTCTTAGTTTCTTCAAGAAGCACAGTCTTGGGAGTTTCTTCAGAAAGTCAAAAAAAAGAAAAAAAAAAAAGAACGCCCGATCTCGTCTGATCTCGGAAGCTAAGCAGTGTCGGGCCTGTTTGGATGGGAGACCGCCTGGGAATACCAGGTGCTGGAAGCATTTTTGGTAAAAAAAAAAAAAAAAAAAGTCTAAGAATTTGTTCAAAAAGCCTGAAATAGTCTTAGTTTCTTCAAGAAGCCCAGTCTTGGGAGCAGAGTTTCTTCAGTAAGTCAAAAAAAAAAAAAAAAAAAAAGTCTAAGAATTTGTTCAAAAACCCTGAAATAGTCTTAGTTTCTTCAAGAAGCCCAGTCTTGGGAGCAGAGTTTCTTCAGAAAGTCCAAAAAAAAAAAAAAAAAAAAGAGTCTAAGAATGTGTTCAAAAAGCCTGAAATAGTCTTAGTTTCTTCAAAAAGCCCAGTCTTGGGAGCAGAGTTTCTTCAGAAAGTCAAAAAAAAAAATAAAAAAATAAAAAAATAAAGAACGCCCGATCTCGTCTGATCTCGGAAGCTAAGCAGTGTCGGGCCTGGTTGGATGGGAGACCGCCTGGGAATACCAGGTGCTGGAAGCATTTTTGGTTAAAAAAAAAAAAAAAAAAAAAAAAGTCTAAGAATTTGTTCAAAAAGCCTGAAATAGTCTTAGTTTCTTCAAGAAGCCCAGTCTTGGGAGCAGAGTTTCTTCAGAAAGTCAAAAAAAAAAAATAAAAAAAATAATAAAGGCTAAGAATTTGTTCAAAAAGCCTGAAATAGTCTTAGTTTCTTCAAGAAGCCCAGTCTTGGGAGTTTCTTCAGAAAGTCAAAAAAAAGAAAAAAAAAAAGAACGCCCGATCTCGTCTGATCTCGGAAGCTAAGCATTGTCGGGCCTGGTTGGATGGGAGACCGCCTGGGAATACCAGGTGCTGGAAGCATTTTTGGTAAAAAAAAAAATAAAATAAAAAAGTCTAAGAATTTGTTCAAAAAGCCTGAAATAGTCTTAGTTTCTTCAAGAAGCCCAGTCTTGGGAGCAGAGTTTCTTCAGAAAGTCAAAAAAAAAAAAAAAAAAAAAAAAATAAAGGCTAAGAATTTGTTCAAAAAGCCTGAAATAGTCTTAGTTTCTTCAAGAAGCCCAGTCTTGGGAGCAGAGTTTCTTCAGAAAGTCAAAAAAAAAAAAAAAAGAACGCCCGATCTCGTCTGATCTCGGAAGCTAAGCAGTGTCGGGCCTGGTTGGATGGGAGACCGCCTGGGAATACCAGGTGCTGGAAGCATTTTTGGTAAAAAAAAAAAAAAAAAAAAAAAAGTCTAAGAATTTGTTCAAAAAGCCTGAAATAGTCTTAGTTTCTTCAAGAAGCAGTCTTGGGAGTTTCTTCAGAAAGTC
Organism: Leuciscus leuciscus; assembly: GCF_965113295.1. Taxonomy (NCBI): domain Eukaryota; kingdom Metazoa; phylum Chordata; class Actinopteri; order Cypriniformes; family Leuciscidae; genus Leuciscus; species Leuciscus leuciscus. Next base: position 35,063,530 of record NC_138732.1, read on the forward strand.
AAAAAAAAAAAAAAAAAAAAATAACGCCCGATCTCGTCTGATCTCGGAACCTAAGCAGTGTCGGGCCTGGTTGGATGGGAGACCGCCTGGGAATACCAGGTGCTGGAAGCATTTTTGGTAAAAAAATAAATAAAAATAAAAAAGTCTAAGAATTTGTTCAAAAAGCCTGAAATAGTCTTAGTTTCTTCAAGAAGCCCAGTCTTGGGAGCAGAGTTTCTTCAGAAAGTCAAAAAAAATAAATAAAAAAATAAATAAAGGCTAAGAATTTGTTCAAAAAGCCTGAAATAGTCTTAGTTTCTTCAAGAAGCCCAGTCTTGGGAGTTTCTTCAGAAAGTCAAAAAAAAGAAAAAAAAAAAAGAACGCCCGATCTCGTCTGATCTCGGAAGCTAAGCAGTGTCGGGCCTGGTTGGATGGGAGACCGCCTGGGAATACCAGGTTCTGGAAGCATTTTTGGTAAAAAAGCAAAAAACAAAACAAAACAAAAAGTCTAAGAATTTGTTCAAAAAGCCTGAAATAGTCTTAGTTTCTTCAAGAAGCCCAGTCTTGGGAGCAGAGTTTCTTCAGAAAGTCAAAAAAAAAATAAAAAATAAAAAATAAAAAAAGAACGCCCGATCTCGTCTGATCTCGGAAGCTAAGCAGTGTCGGGACTGGTTGGATGGGAGACCGCCTGGGAATACCAGGTGCTGGAAGCATTTTTGGTAAAAAAATAAAAAAATAAAAAAAAAAGTCTAAGAATTTGTTCAAAAAGCCTGAAATAGTCTTAGTTTCTTCAAGAAGCCCAGTCTTGGGAGCAGAGTTTCTTCAGAAAGTCAAAAAAAAAAAAAAAAAAAAAGAACGCCCGATCTCGTCTGATCTCGGAAGCTAAGCAGTGTCGGGCCTGGTTGGATGGGAGACCGCCTGGGAATAGCAGGTGCTGGAAGCATTTTTGGTAAAAAAAATAAATAAAAAAAAAAGAGTCTAAGAATGTGTTCAAAAAGCCTGAAATAGTCTTAGTTTCTTCAAAAAGCCCAGTCTTGGGAGCAGAGTTTCTTCAGAAAGTCAAAAAAAAAAAAAAAAAAAAAAAAAAAAGTCGAAGAATTTGTTTAAAAAGCCTGAAATAGTCTTAGTTTCTTCAAGAAGCACAGTCTTGGGAGTTTCTTCAGAAAGTCAAAAAAAAGAAAAAAAAAAAGAACGCCCGATCTCGTCTGATCTCGGAAATTAAGCAGTGTCGGGCCTGGTTGGATGGGAGACCGCCTGGGACTACCAGGTTCTGGAAGCATTTTTGGTAAAAAAACAAAAAACAAAACAAAACAAAAAGTCTAAGAATTTGTTCAAAAAGCCTGAAATAGTCATAGTTTCTTCAAGAAGCCCAGTCTTGGGAGCAGAGTTTCTTCAGAAAGTCAAAAAAAAAAAAAAAAAAAAAAAAAGAACGCCCGATCTCGTCTGATCTCGGAAGCTAAGCAGTGTCGGGACTGGTTGGATGGGAGACCGCCTGGGAATACCAGGTGCTGGAAGCATTTTTGGTAAAAAAAAAAAAAAGTCTAAGAATTTGTTCAAAAAGCCTGAAATAGTCTTAGTTTCTTCAAGAAGCCCAGTCTTGGGAGCAGAGTTTCTTCAGAAAGTCAAAAAAAATAAAAAAATAAAATAACGCCCGATCTCGTCTGATCTCGGAAGCTAAGCAGTGTCGGGCCTGGTTGGATGGGAGACCGCCTGGGAATACCAGGTGCTGGAAGCATTTTTGGTAAAAAAAAAAAAAAAAAAAAAAAAAAGTCTAAGAATGTGTTCAAAAAGCCTGAAATAGTCTTAGTTTCTTCAAAAAGCCCAGTCTTGGGAGCAGAGTTTCTTCAGAAAGCCAAAAAAAAAAAAAAGTCTAAGAATTTGTTCAAAAAGCCTGAAATAGTCTTAGTTTCTTCAAGAAGCCCAGTCTTGGGAGCAGAGTTTCTTCAGAAAGTCAAAAAAAAAAAAAAAAAAAATAACGCCCGATCTCGTCTGATCTCGGAAGCTAAGCAGTGTCGGGCCTGGTTGGATGGGAGACCGCCTGGGAATACCAGGTGCTGGAAGCATTTTTGGTAGAAAAAAAAAAAAAAAAAAAAAGAGTCTAAGAATGTGTTCAAAAAGCCTGAAATAGTCTTAGTTTCTTCAAAAAGCCCAGTCTTGGGAGCAGAGTTTCTTCAGAAAGTCAAAAAAAATAAAAATAAATAAATAAAGGCTAAGAATTTGTTCAAAAAGCCTGAAATAGTCTTAGTTTCTTCAAGAAGCCCAGTCTTGGGAGTTTCTTCAGAAAGTCAAAAAAAAAAAAAAAAAAAAAGAACGCCCGATCTCGTCTGATCTCGGAAGCTAAGCAGTGTCGGGCCTGGTTGGATGGGAGACCGCCTGGGAATACCAGGTTCTGGAAGCATTTTTGGTAAAAAAACAAAAAACAAAACAAAACAAAAAGTCTAAGAATTTGTTCAAAAAGCCTGAAATAGTCTTAGTTTCTTCAAGAAGCCCAGTCTTGGGAGCAGAGTTTCTTCAGAAAGTCAAAAAAAAAACAAAAAAAAAAGTCTAAGAATTTGTTCAAAAAGCCTGAAATAGTCTTAGTTTCTTCAAGAAGCACAGTCTTGGGAGTTTCTTCAGAAAGTCAAAAAAAAGAAAAAAAAAAAGAACGCCCGATCTCGTCTGATCTCGGAAGCTAAGCAGTGTCGGGCCTGGTTGGATGGGAGACCGCCTGGGAATACCAGGTGCTGGAAGCATTTTTGGTAAAAAAAAAAAAAAAAAAAAAAGAGTCCAAGAATGTGTTCAAAAAGCCTGAAATAGTCTTAGTTTCTTCAAAAAGCCCAGTCTTGGGAGCAGAGTTTCTTCAGAAAGTCAAAAAAAAATAAAAAAAATAAAAATAAAGGCTAAGAATTTGTTCAAAAACCCTGAAATAGTCTTAGTTTCTTCAAGAAGCCCAGTCTTGGGAGCAGAGTTTCTTCAGAAAGTCCAAAAAAAAAAAAAAAAAAAGAGTCTAAGAATGTGTTCAAAAAGCCTGAAATAGTCTTAGTTTCTTCAAGAAGCCCAGTCTTGGGAGCAGAGTTTCTTCAGAAAGTCAAAAAAAAAAAAAAAAAAAAAAAAAGTCTAAGAATTTGTTCAAAAACCCTGAAATAGTCTTAGTTTCTTCAAGAAGCCCAGTCTTGGGAGCAGAGTTTCTTCAGAAAGTCCAAAAAAAAAAAAAAAAAAAAAAGAGTCTAAGAATGTGTTCAAAAAGCCTGAAATAGTCTTAGTTTCTTCAAAAAGCCCAGTCTTGGGAGCAGAGTTTCTTCAGAAAGTCAAAAAAAAAAAAAATACAAAAAAAAAAATAAAGAACGCCCGATCTCGTCTGATCTCGGAAGCTAAGCAGTGTCGGGCCTGGTTGGATGGGAGACCGCCTGGGAATACCAGGTGCTGGAAGCATTTTTGGTAAAAAAAAAAAAAAAAAAAAAAAGTCTAAGAATTTGTTCAAAAAGCCTGAAATAGTCTTAGTTTCTTCAAGAAGCCCAGTCTTGGGAGCAGAGTTTCTTCAGAAAGTCAAAAAAAAAAAAAAAAAAAAAAAAAAAAAAGTCTAAGAATTTGTTCAAAAAGCCTGAAATAGTCTTAGTTTCTTCAAGAAGCAGTCTTGGGAGTTTCTTCAGAAAGTCAAAAAAATAAATAAAAAAAATAACGCCCGATCTCGTCTGATCTCGGAAGCTAAGCAGTGTCGGGCCTGGTTGGATGGGAGACCGCCTGGGAATACCAGGTGCTGGAAGCATTTTTGGTAAAAAAATAAATAAAAATAAAAAAGTCTAAGAATTTGTTCAAAAAGCCTGAAATAGTCTTAGTTTCTTCAAGAAGCCCAGTCTTGGGAGCAGAGTTTCTTCAGAAAGTCAAAAAAAAAAAAAAAAAAAAAAAAAAAAAAGTCTAAGAATTTGTTCAAAAAGCCTGAAATAGTCTTAGTTTCTTCAAGAAGCACAGTCTTGGGAGTTTCTTCAGAAAGTCAAAAAAAAGAAAAAAAAAAAGAACGCCCGATCTCGTCTGATCTCGGAAGCTAAGCAGTGTCGGGCCTGGTTGGATGGGAGACCGCCTGAGAATACCAGGTGCTGGAAGCATTTTTGGTAAAAAAAAAAAAAAAAAAGTCTAAGAATTTGTTCAAAAAGCCTGAAATAGTCTTAGTTTCTTCAAGAAGCCCAGTCTTGGGAGCAGAGTTTCTTCAGAAAGTCAAAAAAAAAAAAAAAAAAAAAAAAAAAAGTCTAAGAATTTGTTCAAAAAGCCTGAAATAGTCTTAGTTTCTTCAAGAAGCACAGTCTTGGGAGTTTCTTCAGAAAGTCAAAAAAAAATAAAAAAAAAATAACGCCCGATCTCGTCTGATCTCGGAAGCTAAGCAGTGTCGGGCCTGGTTGGATGGGAGACCGCCTGGGAATACCAGGTGCTGGAAGCATTTTTGGTAAAAAAAAAAAAAAAAAAAAAAAAGTCTAAGAATTTGTTCAAAAAGCCTGAAATAGTCTTAGTTTCTTCAAGAAGCCCAGTCTTGGGAGCAGAGTTTCTTCAGAAAGTCAAAAAAAAATAAAATAAAAATAAATAAAGGCTAAGAATTTGTTCAAAAAGCCTGAAATAGTCTTAGTTTCTTCAAGAAGCCCAGTCTTGGGAGCAGAGTTTCTTCAGAAAGTCAAAAAAAAAAAAAAAAGAACGCCCGATCTCGTCTGATCTCGGAAGCTAAGCAGTGTCGGGCCTGGTTGGATGGGAGACCGCCTGGGAATACCAGGTTCTGGAAGCATTTTTGGTAAAAAAACAAAAAACAAAACAAAACAAAAAGTCTAAGAATTTTTTTTCAAAAAGCCTGAAATAGTCTTAGTTTCTTCAAGAAGCCCAGTCTTCGGAGCAGAGTTTCTTCAGAAAGTCAAAAAAAAAAAAAAAAAAAAAAAAAAGTCTAAGAATTTGTTCAAAAAGCCTGAAATAGTCTTAGTTTCTTCAAGAAGCCCAGTCTTGGGAGCAGAGTTTCTTCAGAAAGTCCCAAAAAAAAAAAAAAAAAAAAGAGTCTAAGAATGTGTTCAAAAAGCCTGAAATAGTCTTAGTTTCTTCAAAAAGCCCAGTCTTGGGAGCAGAGTTTCTTCAGAAAGTCAAAAAAAATAAAAAAAAAAATAAATAAAATAAAGAACGCCCGATCTCGTCTGATCTCGGAAGCTAAGCAGTGTCGGGCCTGGTTGGATGGGAGACCGCCTGGGAATACCAGGTGCTGGAAGCATTTTTGGTAAAAAAAAAAAAAAAAAAAAAAGAGTCTAAGAATGTGTTCAAAAAGCCTGAAATAGTCTTAGTTTCTTCAAAAAGCCCAGTCTTGGGAGCAGAGTTTCTTCAGAAAGTCAAAAAAAAAAAAAAAAAAAAAAGTCTAAGAATTTGTTCAAAAAGCCTGAAATAGTCTTAGTTTCTTCAAGAAGCCCAGTCTTGGGAGCAGAGTTTCTTCAGAAAGTCAAAAAAAATAAAAAAATAAAAAAAATAAAAAAAGAACGCCCGATCTCGTCTGATCTCGGAAGCTAAGCAGTGTCGGGACTGGTTGGATGGAAGACCGCCTGGGAATACCAGGTGCTGGAAGCATTTTTGGTAAAAAATAAAAATAAAAAAAAAAAGTCAAAGAATGTGTTCAAAAAGCCTGAAATAGTCTTAGTTTCTTCAAAAAGCCCAGTCTTGGGAGCAGAGTTTCTTCAGAAAGTCAAAAAAAAAAAACAAAAAAAAAAAAAAAAGTCTAAGAATTTGTTCAAAAAGCCTGAAATAGTCTTAGTTTCTTCAAGAAGCACAGTCTTGGGAGTTTCTTCAGAAAGTCAAAAAAAAGAAAAAAAAAAAGAACGCCCGATCTCGTCTGATCTCGGAAGCTAAGCAGTGTCGGGCCTGGTTGGATGGGAGACCGCCTGGGAATACCAGGTGCTGGAAGCATTTTTGGTTAAAAAAAAAAAAAAAAAAAAAAGTCTAAGAATTTGTTCAAAAAGCCTGAAATAGTCTTAGTTTCTTCAAGAAGCCCAGTCTTGGGAGCAGAGTTTCTTCAGAAAGTCAAAAAAAAAATAAAAAAAAATAAATAAAGGCTAAGAATTTGTTCAAAAAGCCTGAAATAGTCTTAGTTTCTTCAAGAAGCCCAGTCTTGGGAGTTTCTTCAGAAAGTCAAAAAAAAGAAAAAAAAAAAGAACGCCCGATCTCGTCTGATCTCGGAAGCTAAGCATTGTCGGGCCTGGTTGGATGGGAGACCGCCTGGGAATACCAGGTGCTGGAAGCATTTTTGGTAAAAAAATAAATAAAAATAAAAAGTCTAAGAATTTGTTCAAAAAGCCTGAAATAGTCTTAGTTTCTTCAAGAAGCCCAGTCTTGGGAGCAGAGTTTCTTCAGAAAGTCAAAAAAAATAAATAAAAAAATAAATAAAGGCTAAGAATTTGTTCAAAAAGCCTGAAATAGTCTTAGTTTCTTCAAGAAGCCCAGTCTTGGGAGCAGAGTTTCTTCAGAAAGTCAAAAAAAAAAAAAAAAAAAAAAGTCTAAGAATTTGTTCAAAAAGCCTGAAATAGTCTTAGTTTCTTCAAGAAGCACAGTCTTGGGAGTTTCTTCAGAAAGTCAAAAAAAAGAAAAAAAAAAAGAACGCCCGATCTCGTCTGATCTCGGAAGCTAAGCAGTGTCGGGCCTGGTTGGATGGGAGACCGCCTGGGAATACCAGGTGCTGGAAGCATTTTTGGTAAAAAAAAAAAAAAAAAAAAAAAAGTCTAAGAATTTGTTCAAAAAGCCTGAAATAGTCTTAGTTTCTTCAAGAAGCCCAGTCTTGGGAGCAGAGTTTCTTCAGAAAGTCAAAAAAAAATAAAAAAAAAATAAATAAAGGCTAAGAATTTGTTCAAAAAGCCTGAAATAGTCTTAGTTTCTTCAAGAAGCACAGTCTTGGGAGTTTCTTCAGAAAGTCAAAAAAAAGAAGAAAAAAAAAGAACGCCCGATCTCGTCTGATCTCGGAAGCTAAGCAGTGTCGGGCCTGGTTGGATGGGAGACCGCCTGGGAATACCAGGTGCTGGAAGCATTTTTGGTTAAAAAAAAAAAAAAAAAAAAAGTCTAAGAATTTTTTCAAAAAGCCTGAAATAGTCTTAGTTTCTTCAAGAAGCCCAGTCTTGGGAGCAGAGTTTCTTCAAAAAGTCAAAAATAAAAAATAAATAAAAAAAAGTCTAAGAATTTGTTCAAAAAGCCTGAAATAGTCTTAGTTTCTTCAAGAAGCCTAGTCTTGGGAGCAGAGTTTCTTCAGAAAGTCCAAAAAAAATAAAAAAAATAAAGAGTCTAAGAATGTGTTCAAAAAGCCTGAAATAGTCTTAGTTTCTTCAAAAAGCCCAGTCTTGGGAGCAGAGTTTCTTCAGAAAGTCCAAAAAAATAAATAAAAAATAAATAAATAAAGAACGCCCGATCTCGTCTGATCTCGGAAGCTAAGCAGTGTCGGGCCTGGTTGGATGGGAGACCGCCTGGGAATACCAGGTGCTGGAAGCATTTTTGGTAAAAAAAAAATAAAATAAAAAAAAGTCTAAGAATTTGTTCAAAAAGCCTGAAATAGTCTTAGTTTCTTCAAGAAGCCCAGTCTTGGGAGCAGAGTTTCTTCAGAAAGTCAAAAAAAAATAAAAAAAAAATAAATAAAGGCTAAGAATTTGTTCAAAAAGCCTGAAATAGTCTTAGTTTCTTCAAGAAGCACAGTCTTGGGAGTTTCTTCAGAAAGTCAAAAAAAAGAAGAAAAAAAAAGAACGCCCGATCTCGTCTGATCTCGGAAGCTAAGCAGTGTCGGGCCTGGTTGGATGGGAGACCGCCTGGGAATACCAGGTGCTGGAAGCATTTTTGGTAAAAAAAAAAAAAAAAAAAAAAGTCTAAGAATTTGTTCAAAAAGCCTGAAATAGTCTTAGTTTCTTCAAGAAGCCCAGTCTTGGGAGCAGAGTTTCTTCAGAAAGTCAAAAAAAAATAAAAAAAAAATAAATAAAGGCTAAGAATTTGTTCAAAAAGCCTGAAATAGTCTTAGTTTCTTCAAGAAGCACAGTCTTGGGAGTTTCTTCAGAAAGTCAAAAAAAAGAAGAAAAAAAAAGAACGCCCGATCTCGTCTGATCTCGGAAGCTAAGCAGTGTCGGGCCTGGTTGGATGGGAGACCGCCTGGGAATACCAGGTGCTGGAAGCATTTTTGGTTAAAAAAAAAAAAAAAAAAAAAGTCTAAGAATTTTTTCAAAAAGCCTGAAATAGTCTTAGTTTCTTCAAGAAGCCCAGTCTTGGGAGCAGAGTTTCTTCAAAAAGTCAAAAATAAAAAATAAATAAAAAAAAGTCTAAGAATTTGTTCAAAAAGCCTGAAATAGTCTTAGTTTCTTCAAGAAGCCTAGTCTTGGGAGCAGAGTTTCTTCAGAAAGTCCAAAAAAAATAAAAAAAATAAAGAGTCTAAGAATGTGTTCAAAAAGCCTGAAATAGTCTTAGTTTCTTCAAAAAGCCCAGTCTTGGGAGCAGAGTTTCTTCAGAAAGTCCAAAAAAATAAATAAAAAATAAATAAATAAAGAACGCCCGATCTCGTCTGATCTCGGAAGCTAAGCAGTGTCGGGCCTGGTTGGATGGGAGACCGCCTGGGAATACCAGGTGCTGGAAGCATTTTTGGTAAAAAAAAAATAAAATAAAAAAAAGTCTAAGAATTTGTTCAAAAAGCCTGAAATAGTCTTAGTTTCTTCAAGAAGCCCAGTCTTGGGAGCAGAGTTTCTTCAGAAAGTCAAAAAAAAAAAAAAAAAAAAAAAAAAAAAGTCTAAGAATTTGTTCAAAAAGCCTGAAATAGTCTTAGTTTCTTCAAGAAGCACAGTCTTGGGAGTTTCTTCAGAAAGTCAAAAAAAAGAAAAAAAAAAAGAACGCCCGATCTCGTCTGATCTCGGAAGCTAAGCAGTGTCGGGCCTAGTTGGATGGGAGACCGCCTGGGAATACCAGGTGCTGGAAGCATTTTTGGTAAAAAAAAAAAAAAAAAAGTCTAAGAATTTGTTCAAAAAGCCTGAAATAGTCTTAGTTTCTTCAAGAAGCCCAGTCTTGGGAGCAGAGTTTTTTTCAGAAAGTCAAAAAAATTAAAAAATAAAAAGTCTAAGAATTTGTTCAAAAAGCCTGAAATAGTCTTAGTTTCTTCAAGAAGCACAGTCTTGGGAGTTTCTTCAGAAAGTCAAAAAAAAGAAAAAAAAAAAGAACGCCCGATCTCGTCTGATCTCGGAAGCTAAGCAGTGTCGGGCCTGGTTGGATGGGAGACCGCCTGGGAATACCAGGTGCTGGAAGCATTTTTGGTAAAAAAAAAAAAAAAAAAAAAAAAGTCTAAGAATTTGTTCAAAAAGCCTGAAATAGTCTTAGTTTCTTCAAGAAGCCCAGTCTTGGGAGCAGAGTTTCTTCAGAAAGTCAAAAAAAAAATAAAATAAAAATAAATAAAGGCTAAGAATTTGTTCAAAAAGCCTGAAATAGTCTTAGTTTCTTCAAGAAGCCCAGTCTTGGGAGTTTCTTCAGAAAGTCAAAAAAAAGAAAAAAAAAAAGAAAAAAAAAAAGAACGCCCGATCTCGTCTGATCTCGGAAGCTAAGCAGTGTCGGGCCTGGTTGGATGGGAGACCGCCTGGGAATACCAGGTTCTGGAAGCATTTTTGGTAAAAAAAAATAAAAATAAAAAAAAAGTCTAAGAATTTGTTCAAAAAGCCTGAAATAGTCTTAGTTTCTTCAAAAAGCCCAGTCTTGGGAGCAGAGTTTCTTCAGAAAGTCAAAAAAATAAAAAAATAAAAAATAAAATAAAGAACGCCCGATCTCGTCTGATCTCGGAAGCTAAGCAGTGTCGGGCCTGGTTGGATGGGAGACCGCCTGGGAATACCAGCTGCTGGAAGCATTTTTGGTAAAAAAAAATAAAAATAAAAAAAAAGTCTAAGAATTTGTTCAAAAAGCCTGAAATAGTCTTAGTTTCTTCAAGAAGCCCAGTCTTGGGAGCAGAGTTTCTTCAGAAAGTCCAAAAAAAAAAAAAAAAAAAAAAAAGAACGCCCGATCTCGTCTGATCTCGGAAGCTAAGCAGTGTCGGGACTGGTTGGATGGGAGACCGCCTGGGAATACCAGGTGCTGTAAGCATTTTTGGTAAAAAAAAATAAAATAAAAAAAAAGTCTAAGAATTTGTTCAAAAAGCCTGAAATAGTCTTAGTTTCTTCAAGAAGCACAGTCTTGGGAGTTTCTTCAAAAAGTCAAAAAAAAGAAAAAAAAAAAGAACGCCCGATCTCGTCTGATCTCGGAAGCTAAGCAGTGTCGGGCCTGGTTGGATGGGAGACCGCCTGGGAATACCAGGTGCTGGAAGCATTTTTGGTAAAAAAAAAAAAAAAAAAGTCTAAGAATTTGTTCAAAAAGCCTGAAATAGTCTTAGTTTCTTCAAGAAGCCCAGTCTTGGGAGCAGAGTTTCTTCAGAAAGTCAAAAAAAAAAAAAAAAAAAAAGTCTAAGAATTTGTTCAAAAAGCCTGAAATAGTCTTAGTTTCTTCAAGAAGCACAGTCTTGGGAGTTTCTTCAGAAAGTCAAAAAAAAAAAAAAAAAAAGAACGCCCGATCTCGTCTGATCTCGGAAGCTAAGCAGTGTCGGGACTGGTTGGATGGGAGACCGCCTGGGAATACCAGGTGCTGGAAGCATTTTTGGTAAAAAAAAAAAAAAAAAAAAAAAAAAGTCTAAGAATTTGTTCAAAAAGCCTGAAATAGTCTTAGTTTCTTCAAGAAGCCCAGTCTTGGGAGCAGAGTTTCTTCAGAAAGTCAAAAAAAAATAAAAAAAAAATAAATAAAGGCTAAGAATTTGTTCAAAAAGCCTGAAATAGTCTTAGTTTCTTCAAGAAGCCCAGTCCTGGGAGCAGAGTTTCTTCAGAAAGTCAAAAAAAAAAAAAAAAGAACGCCCGATCTCGTCTGATCTTGGAAGCTAAGCAGTGTCGGGCCTGGTTGGATGGGAGACCGCCTGGGAATACCAGGTGCTGGAAGCATTTTTGGTAAAAAAAAAAAAAAAAAAAAAAAAAAAAATAGTCTAAGAATTTGTTTAAAAAGCCTGAAATAGTCTTATTTTCTTCAAGAAGCCCAGTCTTGGGAGCAGAGTTTCTTCAGAAAGTCAAAAAAAATAAAATAAAAAAAAATAAAGCCCGATCTCGTAAGCTAAGCAGTGTCGGGCCTGGTTGGATGGGAGACCGCCTGGGAATACCAGGTGCTGGAAGCATTTTTGGTAAAAAAATAAATTAAAAAAAAGAGTCTAAGAATGTGTTCAAAAAGCCTGAAATAGTCTTAGTTTCTTCAAAAAGCCCAGTCTTGGGAGCAGAGTTTCTTCAGAAAGTCAAAAAAAAAAAAAAAAAAAAAAATAGTCTAAGAATTTGTTCAAAAAGCCTGAAATAGTCTTAGTTTCTTCAAGAAGCCCAGTCTTGGGAGCAGAGTTTCTTCAGAAAGTCAAAAAATAAAAAAATAAATAAAAAATAAAAAAAATAAAAAATAAAAAAAGAACGCCCGATCTCGTCTGATCTCGGAAGCTAAGCAGTGTCGGGACTGGTTGGATGGAAGACCGCCTGGGAATACCAGGTGCTGGAAGCATTTTTGGTAAAAAAAAAAAAAAAAAAAAAAAAAAAAGTCAAAGAATGTGTTCAAAAAGCCTGAAATAGTCTTAGTTTCTTCAAAAAGCCCAGTCTTGGGAGCAGAGTTTCTTCAGAAAGTCAAAAAAAAAAAAAAAAAAAAAAAAAAAAAGTCTAAGAATTTGTTCAAAAAGCCTGAAATAGTCTTAGTTTCTTCAAGAAGCACAGTCTTGGGAGTTTCTTCAGAAAGTCAAAAAAAAGAAAAAAAAAAAGAACGCCCGATCTCGTCTGATCTCGGAAGCTAAGCAGTGTCGGGCCTGGTTGGATGGGAGACCGCCTGGGAATACCAGGTGCTGGAAGCATTTTTGGTTAAAAAAAAAAAAAAAAAAAAAAAAGTCTAAGAATTTGTTCAAAAAGCCTGAAATAGTCTTAGTTTCTTCAAGAAGCCCAGTCTTGGGAGAAGAGTTTCTTCAGAAAGTCAAAAAAAAAATAAAAAAAAATAAATAAAGGCTAAGAATTTGTTCAAAAAGCCTGAAATAGTCTTAGTTTCTTCAAGAAGCCCAGTCTTGGGAGTTTCTTCAGAAAGTCAAAAAAAAGAAAAAAAAAAAGAACGCCCGATCTCGTCTGATCTCGGAAGCTAAGCATTGTCGGGCCTGGTTGGATGGGAGACCGCCTGGGAATACCAGGTGCTGGAAGCATTTTTGGTAAAAAAATAAATAAAATAAAAAAGTCTAAGAATTTGTTCAAAAAGCCTGAAATAGTCTTAGTTTCTTCAAGAAGCCCAGTCTTGGGAGCAGAGTTTCTTCAGAAAGTCAAAAAAAAAAAAAAAAAAAAAAAAGTCTAAGAATTTGTTCAAAAAGCCTGAAATAGTCTTAGTTTCTTCAAGAAGCCCAGTCTTGGGAGCAGAGTTTCTTCAGAAAGTCCAAAAAAAAAAAAAAAAAAAAAAAAAAAAAAAGAGTCTAAGAATGTGTTCAAAAAGCCTGAAATAGTCTTAGTTTCTTCAAAAAGCCCAGTCTTGGGAGCAGAGTTTCTTCAGAAAGTCAAAAAAAATAAAAAAAAATAAAGGCTAAGAATTTGTTCAAAAAGCCTGAAATAGTCTTAGTTTCTTCAAGAAGCCCAGTCTTGGGAGTTTCTTCAGCAAGTCAAAAAAAAAAGAAAAAAAAAAAGAACGCCCGATCTCGTCTGATCTCGGAAGCTAAGCAGTGTCGGGCCTGGTTGGATGGGAGACCGCCTGGGAATACCAGGTGCTCGAAGCATTTAAAAAAAAAAAAAAAGAGTCTAAGAATTTGTTCAAAAAGCCTGAAATAGTCTTAGTTTCTTCAAGAAGCCCAGTCTTGGGAGCAGAGTTTCTTCAGAAAGTCCAAAAAAAAAAAAAAAAAAAAAAGAAAAAAAAGAGTCTAAGAATGTGTTCAAAAAGCCTGAAATAGTCTTAGTTTCTTCAAAAAGCCCAGTCTTGGGAGCAGAGTTTCTTCAGAAAGTCAAAAAAATAAAAAAATAAAAAATAAAATAAAGAACGCCCGATCTCGTCTGATCTCGGAAGCTAAGCAGTGTCGGGCCTGGTTGGATGGGAGACCGCCTGGGAATACCAGCTGCTGGAAGCATTTTTGGTAAAAAAAAATAAAAATAAAAAAAAAGTCTAAGAATTTGTTCAAAAAGCCTGAAATAGTCTTAGTTTCTTCAAGAAGCCCAGTCTTGGGAGCAGAGTTTCTTCAGAAAGTCCAAAAAAAAAAAAAAAAAAAAAAAAGAACGCCCGATCTCGTCTGATCTCGGAAGCTAAGCAGTGTCGGGACTGGTTGGATGGGAGACCGCCTGGGAATACCAGGTGCTGTAAGCATTTTTGGTAAAAAAAAATAAAATAAAAAAAAAGTCTAAGAATTTGTTCAAAAAGCCTGAAATAGTCTTAGTTTCTTCAAGAAGCCCAGTCTTGGGAGCAGAGTTTCTTCAGAAAGTCAAAAAAAAAAAAAAAAAGAACGCCCGATCTCGTCTGATCTCGGAAGCTAAGCAGTGTCGGGCCTGGTTGGATGGGAGACCGCCTGGGAATACCAGGTGCTGGAAGCATTTTTGGTAAAAAAAAAAAAAAAAAAAAAGAGTCTAAGAACGTGTTCAAAAAGCCTGAAATAGTCTTAGTTTCTTCAAAAAGCCCTGTCTTGGGAGCAGAGTTTCTTCAGAAAGTCAAAAAAAAAAAAAAAAAAAAAAAAGTCTAAGAATTTGTTCAAAAAGCCTGAAATAGTCTTAGTTTCTTCAAGAAGCCCAGTCTTGGGAGCAGAGTTTCTTCAGAAAGTCAAAAAAAATAAAAAAATAAAAAAATAAAAAAAAAACGCCCGATCTCGTCTGATCTCGGAAGCTAAGCAGTGTCGGGACTGGTTGGATGGAAGACCGCCTGGGAATACCAGGTGCTGGAAGCATTTTTGGTAAAAAAAAATAAAAATAAAAAAAAAGTCTAAGAATTTGTTCAAAAAGCCTGAAATAGTCTTAGTTTCTTCAAGAAGCCCAGTCTTGGGAGCAGAGTTTCTTCAGAAAGTCAAAAAAAAAAAAAAAAAAAAAGTCTAAGAATTTGTTCAAAAAGCCTGAAATAGTCTTAGTTTCTTCAAGAAGCCCAGTCCTGGGAGCAGAGTTTCTTCAGAAAGTCAAAAAAAAAAAAAAAAGAACGCCCGATCTCGTCTGATCTTGGAAGCTAAGCAGTGTCGGGCCTGGTTGGATGGGAGACCGCCTGGGAATACCAGGTGCTGGAAGCATTTTTGGTAAAAAAAAAAAAAAAAATAAACAAAAAAATAGTCTAAGAATTTGTTTAAAAAGCCTGAAATAGTCTTATTTTCTTCAAGAAGCCCAGTCTTGGGAGCAGAGTTTCTTCAGAAAGTCAAAAAAAAAAATAAAAAAAAAATAAAGCCCGATCTCGTAAGCTAAGCAGTGTCGGGCCTGGTTGGATGGGAGACCGCCTGGGAATACCAGGTGCTGGAAGCATTTTTGGTAAAAAAATAAATTAAAAAAAAGAGTCTAAGAATGTGTTCAAAAAGCCTGAAATAGTCTTAGTTTCTTCAAGAAGCACAGTCTTGGGAGCAGAGTTTCTTCAGAAAGTCAAAAAAAAGAAAAAAAAAAAGAACGCCCGATCTCGTCTGATCTCGGAAGCTAAGCAGTGTCGGGCCTGGTTGGATGGGAGACCGCCTGGGAATACCAGGTGCTGGAAGCATTTTTGGTTAAAAAAAAAAAAAAAAAAAAAAAGTCTAAGAATTTGTTCAAAAAGCCTGAAATAGTCTTAGTTTCTTCAAGAAGCCCAGTCTTGGGAGCAGAGTTTCTTCAGAAAGTCAAAAAAAAAAAAAAAAAAAAAAAAAAAAGGCTAAGAATTTGTTCAAAAAGCCTGAAATAGTCTTAGTTTCTTCAAGAAGCCCAGTCTTGGGAGTTTCTTCAGAAAGTCAAAAAAAAGAAAAAAAAAAAGAACGCCCGATCTCGTCTGATCTCGGAAGCTAAGCATTGTCGGGCCTGGTTGGATGGGAGACCGCCTGGGAATACCAGGTGCTGGAAGCATTTTTGGTAAAAAAAAAAATAAAATAAAAAAGTCTAAGAATTT
Source organism: Leuciscus leuciscus (assembly GCF_965113295.1). Classification (NCBI taxonomy): domain Eukaryota; kingdom Metazoa; phylum Chordata; class Actinopteri; order Cypriniformes; family Leuciscidae; genus Leuciscus; species Leuciscus leuciscus. The sequence goes on from NC_138732.1 coordinate 35,078,593, forward strand.
GTTCAAAAAGCCTGAAATAGTCTTAGTTTCTTCAAGAAGCCCAGTCTTGGGAGCAGAGTTTCTTCAGAAAGTCAAAAAAAAATAAAAAAAAGGCTAAGAATTTGTTCAAAAAGCCTGAAATAGTCTTAGTTTCTTCAAGAAGCCCAGTCTTGGGAGTTTCTTCAGAAAGTCAAAAAAAAGAAAAAAAAAAAGAACGCCCGATCTCGTCTGATCTCGGAAGCTAAGCATTGTCGGGCCTGGTTGGATGGGAGACCGCCTGGGAATACCAGGTGCTGGAAGCATTTTTGGTAAAAAATAAAATAAAATAAAAAAGTCTAAGAATTTGTTCAAAAAGCCTGAAATAGTCTTAGTTTCTTCAAGAAGCCCAGTCTTGGGAGCAGAGTTTCTTCAGAAAGTCAAAAAAAAAATAAAAAAAAAATAAATAAAGGCTAAGAATTTGTTCAAAAAGCCTGAAATAGTCTTAGTTTCTTCAAGAAGCCCAGTCTTGGGAGCAGAGTTTCTTCAGAAAGTCAAAAAAAAAAAAAAAAGAACGCCCGATCTCGTCTGATCTCGGAAGCTAAGCAGTGTTGGGCCTGGTTGGATGGGAGACCGCCTGGGAATACCAGGTGCTGGAAGCATTTTTGGTAAAAAAAAAAAAAAAAAGTCTAAGAATTTGTTCAAAAAGCCTGAAATAGTCTTAGTTTCTTCAAGAAGCCCAGTCTTGGGAGTTTCTTCAGAAAGTCAAAAAAAAAAAAAAAAAAAAAAAAAAAAGTCTAAGAATTTGTTCAAAAAGCCTGAAATAGTCTTAGTTTCTTCAAGAAGCCCAGTCTTGGGAGCAGAGTTTCTTCAGAAAGTCCCAAAAAAAATAAAAAAATAAAGAGTCTAAGAATGTGTTCAAAAAGCCTGAAATAGTCTTAGTTTCTTCAAAAAGCCCAGTCTTGGGAGCAGAGTTTCTTCAGAAAGTCAAAAAAAAAAAAAAACAAAAAAAAAAAAAAGTCTAAGAATTTGTTCAAAAAGCCTGAAATAGTCTTAGTTTCTTCAAGAAGCACAGTCTTGGGAGTTTCTTCAGAAAGTCAAAAAAAAGAAAAAAAAAAAGAACGCCCGATTTCGTCTGATCTCGGAAGCTAAGCAGTGTCGGGCCTGGTTGGATGGGAGACCGCCTGGGAATACCAGGTGCTGGAAGCATTTTTGGTAAAAAAAAAAAAAAAAAAGTCTAAGAATTTGTTCAAAAAGCCTGAAATAGTCTTAGTTTCTTCAAGAAGCCCAGTCTTGGGAGCAGAGTTTCTTCAGAAAGTCAAAAAAAAAAAAAAAAAAAAGTCTAAGAATTTGTTCAAAAAGCCTGAAATAGTCTTAGTTTCTTCAAGAAGCACAGTCTTTGGGAGTTTCTTCAGAAAGTCAAAAAAAAGAAAAAAAAAAAAGAACGCTCGATCTCGTCTGATCTCGGAAGCTAAGCAGTGTCGGGCCTGGTTGGATGGGAGACCGCCTGGGAATACCAGGTGCTGGAAGCATTTTTGGTAAAAAAAAAAAAAAAAAAAAAAAAAAAGTCTAAGAATTTGTTCAAAAAGCCTGAAATAGTCTTAGTTTCTTCAAGAAGCCCAGTCTTGGGAGCAGAGTTTCTTCAGAAAGTCAAAAAAAAAATAAAAAAAAAAGTCTAAGAATTTGTTCAAAAAGCCTGAAATAGTCTTAGTTTCTTCAAGAAGCACAGTCTTGGGAGTTTCTTCAGAAAGTCAAAAAAAAAATAAAAAAAAATAACGCCCGATCTCGTCTGATCTCGGAAGCTAAGCAGTGTCGGGCCTGGTTGGATGGGAGACCGCCTGGGAATACCAGGTGCTGGAAGCATTTTTGGTAAAAATAAAAATAAAAATAAAAAAGTCTAAGAATTTGTTCAAAAAGCCTGAAATAGTCTTAGTTTCTTCAAGAAGCCCAGTCTTGGGAGCAGAGTTTCTTCAGAAAGTAAAAAAAAAATAAAAAAAAAATAAATAAAGGCTAAGAATTTGTTCAAAAAGCCTGAAATAGTCTTAGTTTCTTCAAGAAGCCCAGTCTTGGGAGTTTCTTCAGAAAGTCAAAAAAAAGAAAAAAAAAAAGAACGCCCGATCTCGTCTGATCTCGGAAGCTAAGCAGTGTCGGGCCTGGTTGGATGGGAGACCGCCTGGGAATACCAGGTGCTGGAAGCATTTTTGGTAAAAAAAAAAATAAAATAAAAAAGTCTAAGAATTTGTTCAAAAAGCCTGAAATAGTCTTAGTTTCTTCAAGAAGCCCAGTCTTGGGAGTTTCTTCAGCAAGTCAAAAAAAAAAAAAAAAAAAAAAAAGAACGCCCGATCTCGTCTGATCTCGGAAGCTAAGCAGTGTCGGGCCTGGTTGGATGGGAGACCGCCTGGGAATACCAGGTGCTGGAAGCATTTTTGGTAAAAAAAAAATAAATAAAAAAAAGAGTCTAAGAATGTGTTCAAAAAGCCTGAAATAGTCTTAGTTTCTTCAAAAAGCCCAGTCTTGGGAGCAGAGTTTCTTCAGAAAGTCAAAAAAAATAAAAATAAATAAATAAAAGCAAAGAATTTGTTCAAAAAGCCTGAAATAGTCTTAGTTTCTTCAAGAAGCCCAGTCTTGGGAGTTTCTTCAGAAAGTCAAAAAAAAGAAAAAAAAAAAGAACGCCCGATCTCGTCTGATCTCGGAAGCTAAGCAGTGTCGGGCCTGGTTGGATGGGAGACCGCCTGGGAATACCAGGTTCTGGAAGCATTTTTGGTAAAAAAACAAAAAACAAAACAAAACCAAAAGTCTAAGAATTTGTTCAAAAAGCCTGAAATAGTCTTAGTTTCTTCAAGAAGCCCAGTCTTGGGAGCAGAGTTTCTTCAGAAAGTCAAAAAAAAAATAAAAAAAAAATAACGCCCGATCTCGTCTGATCTCGGAAGCTAAGCAGTGTCGGGCCTGGTTGGATGGGAGACCGCCTGGGAATACCAGGTGCTCGAAGCATTTAAAAAAAAAAAAAAAAAAAAAAAAAAAAGAGTCTAAGAATGTGTTCAAAAAGCCTGAAATAGTCTTAGTTTCTTCAAAAAGCCCAGTCTTGGGAGCAGAGTTTCTTCAGAAAGTCAAAAAAAATAAAATAAATAAAATAAAGTCTAAGAATTTGTTCAAAAAGCCTGAAATAGTCTTAGTTTCTTCAAGAAGCCCAGTCTTGGGAGCAGAGTTTCTTCAGAAAGTCAAAAAAAATAAAAAAAATAAAAAAAGAACGCCCGATCTCGTCTGATCTCGGAAGCTAAGCAGTGTCGGGACTGGTTGGATGGAAGACCGCCTGGGAATACCAGGTGCTGGAAGCATTTTTGGTAAAAAAAAATAAAAATAAAAAAAAAGTCTAAGAATTTGTTCAAAAAGCCTGAAATAGTCTTAGTTTCTTCAAGAAGCCCAGTCTTGGGAGCAGAGTTTCTTCAGAAAGTCCAAAAAAAAAAAAAAAAAAAAAAGAAAAAAAAGAGTCTAAGAATGTGTTCAAAAAGCCTGAAATAGTCTTAGTTTCTTCAAAAAGCCCAGTCTTGGGAGCAGAGTTTCTTCAGAAAGTCAAAAAAATAAAAAAATAAAAAATAAAATAAAGAACGCCCGATCTCGTCTGATCTCGGAAGCTAAGCAGTGTCGGGCCTGGTTGGATGGGAGACCGCCTGGGAATACCAGCTGCTGGAAGCATTTTTGGTAAAAAAAAATAAAAATAAAAAAAAAGTCTAAGAATTTGTTCAAAAAGCCTGAAATAGTCTTAGTTTCTTCAAGAAGCCCAGTCTTGGGAGCAGAGTTTCTTCAGAAAGTCCAAAAAAAAAAAAAAAAAAAAAAAAGAACGCCCGATCTCGTCTGATCTCGGAAGCTAAGCAGTGTCGGGACTGGTTGGATGGGAGACCGCCTGGGAATACCAGGTGCTGTAAGCATTTTTGGTAAAAAAAAATAAAATAAAAAAAAAGTCTAAGAATTTGTTCAAAAAGCCTGAAATAGTCTTAGTTTCTTCAAGAAGCCCAGTCTTGGGAGCAGAGTTTCTTCAGAAAGTCAAAAAAAAAAAAAAAAAGAACGCCCGATCTCGTCTGATCTCGGAAGCTAAGCAGTGTCGGGCCTGGTTGGATGGGAGACCGCCTGGGAATACCAGGTGCTGGAAGCATTTTTGGTAAAAAAAAAAAAAAAAAAAAAGAGTCTAAGAACGTGTTCAAAAAGCCTGAAATAGTCTTAGTTTCTTCAAAAAGCCCTGTCTTGGGAGCAGAGTTTCTTCAGAAAGTCAAAAAAAAAAAAAAAAAAAAAAAAGTCTAAGAATTTGTTCAAAAAGCCTGAAATAGTCTTAGTTTCTTCAAGAAGCCCAGTCTTGGGAGCAGAGTTTCTTCAGAAAGTCAAAAAAAAAAAAAAAAAAAAAAATTAAAAAAAAACGCCCGATCTCGTCTGATCTCGGAAGCTAAGCAGTGTCGGGACTGGTTGGATGGAAGACCGCCTGGGAATACCAGGTGCTGGAAGCATTTTTGGTAAAAAAAAAAAAAAAAAAAAAAAAGTCAAAGAATGTGTTCAAAAAGCCTGAAATAGTCTTAGTTTCTTCAAAAAGCCCAGTCTTGGGAGCAGAGTTTCTTCAGAAAGTCAAAAAAAAACAAAAAAAACAAAACAAATAAGTCTAAGAATTTGTTCAAAAAGCCTGAAATAGTCTTAGTTTCTTCAAGAAGCACAGTCTTGGGAGTTTCTTCAGAAAGTCAAAAAAAAGAAAAAAAAAAAGAACGCCCGATCTCGTCTGATCTCGGAAGCTAAGCAGTGTCGGGCCTGGTTGGATGGGAGACCGCCTGGGAATACCAGGTGCTGGAAGCATTTTTGGTAAAAAAAAAAAAAAAAAAGTCTAAGAATTTGTTCAAAAAGCCTGAAATAGTCTTAGTTTCTTCAAGAAGCCCAGTCTTGGGAGCAGAGTTTCTTCAGAAAGTCAAAAAAAAAAAAAAAAAAAAAGTCTAAGAATTTGTTCAAAAAGCCTGAAATAGTCTTAGTTTCTTCAAGAAGCACAGTCTTGGGAGTTTCTTCAGAAAGTCAAAAAAAAAAAAAAAAAAAGAACGCCCGATCTCGTCTGATCTCGGAAGCTAAGCAGTGTCGGGACTGGTTGGATGGGAGACCGCCTGGGAATACCAGGTGCTGGAAGCATTTTTGGTAAAAAAAAAAAAAAAAAAAAAAAAAAAAGTCTAAGAATTTGTTCAAAAAGCCTGAAATAGTCTTAGTTTCTTCAAGAAGCCCAGTCTTGGGAGCAGAGTTTCTTCAGAAAGTCAAAAAAAAAAAAAAAAAAAAAAAATAAAGGCTAAGAATTTGTTCAAAAAGCCTGAAATAGTCTTAGTTTCTTCAAGAAGCCCAGTCCTGGGAGCAGAGTTTCTTCAGAAAGTCAAAAAAAAAAAAAAAAGAACGCCCGATCTCGTCTGATCTTGGAAGCTAAGCAGTGTCGGGCCTGGTTGGATGGGAGACCGCCTGGGAATACCAGGTGCTGGAAGCATTTTTGGTAAAAAAAAAAAAAAAAAAAAAAAAAAAAATAGTCTAAGAATTTGTTTAAAAAGCCTGAAATAGTCTTATTTTCTTCAAGAAGCCCAGTCTTGGGAGCAGAGTTTCTTCAGAAAGTCAAAAAAAAAAATAAAAAAAAAATAAAGCCCGATCTCGTAAGCTAAGCAGTGTCGGGCCTGGTTGGATGGGAGACCGCCTGGGAATACCAGGTGCTGGAAGCATTTTTGGTAAAAAAATAAATTAAAAAAAAGAGTCTAAGAATGTGTTCAAAAAGCCTGAAATAGTCTTAGTTTCTTCAAAAAGCCCAGTCTTGGGAGCAGAGTTTCTTCAGAAAGTCAAAAAAAAAAAAAAAAAAAAAAAAAGTCTAAGAATTTGTTCAAAAAGCCTGAAATAGTCTTAGTTTCTTCAAGAAGCCCAGTCTTGGGAGCAGAGTTTCTTCAGAAAGTCAAAAAAAATAAAAAAATAAAAAAATAAAAAAATAAAAAAAGAACGCCCGATCTCGTCTGATCTCGGAAGCTAAGCAGTGTCGGGACTGGTTGGATGGAAGACCGCCTGGGAATACCAGGTGCTGGAAGCATTTTTGGTAAAAAAAAAAAAAAAAAAAAAAAAAAAAGTCAAAGAATGTGTTCAAAAAGCCTGAAATAGTCTTAGTTTCTTCAAAAAGCCCAGTCTTGGGAGCAGAGTTTCTTCAGAAAGTCAAAAAAAAAAAAAAAAAAAAAAAAAAAAAAGTCTAAGAATTTGTTCAAAAAGCCTGAAATAGTCTTAGTTTCTTCAAGAAGCACAGTCTTGGGAGTTTCTTCAGAAAGTCAAAAAAAAGAAAAAAAAAAAGAACGCCCGATCTCGTCTGATCTCGGAAGCTAAGCAGTGTCGGGCCTGGTTGGATGGGAGACCGCCTGGGAATACCAGGTGCTGGAAGCATTTTTGGTAAAAAAATAAATAAAAAAAAAGAGTCTAAGAATGTGTTCAAAAAGCCTGAAATAGTCTTAGTTTCTTCAAAAAGCCCAGTCTTGGGAGCAGAGTTTCTTCAGAAAGTCAAAAAAAAAAAAAAAAAAAAAAAAAGTCTAAGAATTTGTTCAAAAAGCCTGAAATAGTCTTAGTTTCTTCAAGAAGCCCAGTCTTGGGAGCAGAGTTTCTTCAGAAAGTCAAAAAAAATAAAAAAATAAAAAAATAAAAAAATAAAAAAATAAAAAAATAAAAAAAGAACGCCCGATCTCGTCTGATCTCGGAAGCTAAGCAGTGTCGGGACTGGTTGGATGGAAGACCGCCTGGGAATACCAGGTGCTGGAAGCATTTTTGGTAAAAAAAAAAAAAAAAAAAAAAAAAAAAGTCAAAGAATGTGTTCAAAAAGCCTGAAATAGTCTTAGTTTCTTCAAAAAGCCCAGTCTTGGGAGCAGAGTTTCTTCAGAAAGTCAAAAAAAAAAAAAAAAAAGTCTAAGAATTTGTTCAAAAAGCCTGAAATAGTCTTAGTTTCTTCAAGAAGCACAGTCTTGGGAGTTTCTTCAGAAAGTCAAAAAAAAGAAAAAAAAAAAGAACGCCCGATCTCGTCTGATCTCGGAAGCTAAGCAGTGTCGGGCCTGGTTGGATGGGAGACCGCCTGGGAATACCAGGTGCTGGAAGCATTTTTGGTTAAAAAAAAAAAAAAAAAAAAAAAGTCTAAGAATTTGTTCAAAAAGCCTGAAATAGTCTTAGTTTCTTCAAGAAGCCCAGTCTTGGGAGCAGAGTTTCTTCAGAAAGTCAAAAAAAAAAAAAAAAAAAAAAAAAAAAGGCTAAGAATTTGTTCAAAAAGCCTGAAATAGTCTTAGTTTCTTCAAGAAGCCCAGTCTTGGGAGTTTCTTCAGAAAGTCAAAAAAAAGAAAAAAAAAAAGAACGCCCGATCTCGTCTGATCTCGGAAGCTAAGCATTGTCGGGCCTGGTTGGATGGGAGACCGCCTGGGAATACCAGGTGCTGGAAGCATTTTTGGTAAAAAAAAAAATAAAATAAAAAAGTCTAAGAATTTGTTCAAAAAGCCTGAAATAGTCTTAGTTTCTTCAAGAAGCCCAGTCTTGGGAGCAGAGTTTCTTCAGAAAGTCAAAAAAAAATAAAAAAAAGGCTAAGAATTTGTTCAAAAAGCCTGAAATAGTCTTAGTTTCTTCAAGAAGCCCAGTCTTGGGAGTTTCTTCAGAAAGTCAAAAAAAAGAAAAAAAAAAAGAACGCCCGATCTCGTCTGATCTCGGAAGCTAAGCATTGTCGGGCCTGGTTGGATGGGAGACCGCCTGGGAATACCAGGTGCTGGAAGCATTTTTGGTAAAAAAAAAAATAAAATAAAAAAGTCTAAGAATTTGTTCAAAAAGCCTGAAATAGTCTTAGTTTCTTCAAGAAGCCCAGTCTTGGGAGCAGAGTTTCTTCAGAAAGTCAAAAAAAAAAAAAAAAAAAAAAAAATAAAGGCTAAGAATTTGTTCAAAAAGCCTGAAATAGTCTTAGTTTCTTCAAGAAGCCCAGTCTTGGGAGCAGAGTTTCTTCAGAAAGTCAAAAAAAAAAAAAAAAGAACGCCCGATCTCGTCTGATCTCGGAAGCTAAGCAGTGTTGGGCCTGGTTGGATGGGAGACCGCCTGGGAATACCAGGTGCTGGAAGCATTTTTGGTAAAAAAAAAAAAAAAAAGTCTAAGAATTTGTTCAAAAAGCCTGAAATAGTCTTAGTTTCTTCAAGAAGCCCAGTCTTGGGAGTTTCTTCAGAAAGTCAAAAAAAAAAAAAAAAAAAAAAAAAAAAGTCTAAGAATTTGTTCAAAAAGCCTGAAATAGTCTTAGTTTCTTCAAGAAGCCCAGTCTTGGGAGCAGAGTTTCTTCAGAAAGTCCCAAAAAAAATAAAAAAATAAAGAGTCTAAGAATGTGTTCAAAAAGCCTGAAATAGTCTTAGTTTCTTCAAAAAGCCCAGTCTTGGGAGCAGAGTTTCTTCAGAAAGTCAAAAAAAAAAAAAAAAAAAAAAAAAAAAAGTCTAAGAATTTGTTCAAAAAGCCTGAAATAGTCTTAGTTTCTTCAAGAAGCACAGTCTTGGGAGTTTCTTCAGAAAGTCAAAAAAAAGAAAAAAAAAAAGAACGCCCGATTTCGTCTGATCTCGGAAGCTAAGCAGTGTCGGGCCTGGTTGGATGGGAGACCGCCTGGGAATACCAGGTGCTGGAAGCATTTTTGGTAAAAAAAAAAAAAAAAAAGTCTAAGAATTTGTTCAAAAAGCCTGAAATAGTCTTAGTTTCTTCAAGAAGCCCAGTCTTGGGAGCAGAGTTTCTTCAGAAAGTCAAAAAAAAAAAAAAAAAAAAAGTCTAAGAATTTGTTCAAAAAGCCTGAAATAGTCTTAGTTTCTTCAAGAAGCACAGTCTTTGGGAGTTTCTTCAGAAAGTCAAAAAAAAGAAAAAAAAAAAAGAACGCCCGATCTCGTCTGATCTCGGAAGCTAAGCAGTGTCGGGCCTGGTTGGATGGGAGACCGCCTGGGAATACCAGGTGCTGGAAGCATTTTTGGTAAAAAAAAAAAAAAAAAAAAAAAAAAAGTCTAAGAATTTGTTCAAAAAGCCTGAAATAGTCTTAGTTTCTTCAAGAAGCCCAGTCTTGGGAGCAGAGTTTCTTCAGAAAGTCAAAAAAAAAATAAAAAAAAAAGTCTAAGAATTTGTTCAAAAAGCCTGAAATAGTCTTAGTTTCTTCAAGAAGCACAGTCTTGGGAGTTTCTTCAGAAAGTCAAAAAAAAAATAAAAAAAAATAACGCCCGATCTCGTCTGATCTCGGAAGCTAAGCAGTGTCGGGCCTGGTTGGATGGGAGACCGCCTGGGAATACCAGGTGCTGGAAGCATTTTTGGTAAAAATAAAAATAAAAATAAAAAAGTCTAAGAATTTGTTCAAAAAGCCTGAAATAGTCTTAGTTTCTTCAAGAAGCCCAGTCTTGGGAGCAGAGTTTCTTCAGAAAGTAAAAAAAAAATAAAAAAAAAATAAATAAAGGCTAAGAATTTGTTCAAAAAGCCTGAAATAGTCTTAGTTTCTTCAAGAAGCCCAGTCTTGGGAGTTTCTTCAGAAAGTCAAAAAAAAGAAAAAAAAAAAGAACGCCCGATCTCGTCTGATCTCGGAAGCTAAGCAGTGTCGGGCCTGGTTGGATGGGAGACCGCCTGGGAATACCAGGTGCTGGAAGCATTTTTGGTAAAAAAAAAAATAAAATAAAAAAGTCTAAGAATTTGTTCAAAAAGCCTGAAATAGTCTTAGTTTCTTCAAGAAGCCCAGTCTTGGGAGTTTCTTCAGCAAGTCAAAAAAAAAAAAAAAAAAAAAAAAGAACGCCCGATCTCGTCTGATCTCGGAAGCTAAGCAGTGTCGGGCCTGGTTGGATGGGAGACCGCCTGGGAATACCAGGTGCTGGAAGCATTTTTGGTAAAAAAAAAATAAATAAAAAAAAGAGTCTAAGAATGTGTTCAAAAAGCCTGAAATAGTCTTAGTTTCTTCAAAAAGCCCAGTCTTGGGAGCAGAGTTTCTTCAGAAAGTCAAAAAAAATAAAAATAAATAAATAAAAGCAAAGAATTTGTTCAAAAAGCCTGAAATAGTCTTAGTTTCTTCAAGAAGCCCAGTCTTGGGAGTTTCTTCAGAAAGTCAAAAAAAAGAAAAAAAAAAAGAACGCCCGATCTCGTCTGATCTCGGAAGCTAAGCAGTGTCGGGCCTGGTTGGATGGGAGACCGCCTGGGAATACCAGGTTCTGGAAGCATTTTTGGTAAAAAAACAAAAAACAAAACAAAACCAAAAGTCTAAGAATTTGTTCAAAAAGCCTGAAATAGTCTTAGTTTCTTCAAGAAGCCCAGTCTTGGGAGCAGAGTTTCTTCAGAAAGTCAAAAAAAAAATAAAAAAAAAATAACGCCCGATCTCGTCTGATCTCGGAAGCTAAGCAGTGTCGGGCCTGGTTGGATGGGAGACCGCCTGGGAATACCAGGTGCTCGAAGCATTTAAAAAAAAAAAAAAAAAAAAAAAAAAAAGAGTCTAAGAATGTGTTCAAAAAGCCTGAAATAGTCTTAGTTTCTTCAAAAAGCCCAGTCTTGGGAGCAGAGTTTCTTCAGAAAGTCAAAAAAAATAAAAAAAATAAAATAAAGTCTAAGAATTTGTTCAAAAAGCCTGAAATAGTCTTAGTTTCTTCAAGAAGCCCAGTCTTGGGAGCAGAGTTTCTTCAGAAAGTCAAAAAAAATAAAAAAAATAAAAAAAGATCGCCCGATCTCGTCTGATCTCGGAAGCTAAGCAGTGTCGGGACTGGTTGGATGGAAGACCGCCTGGGAATACCAGGTGCTGGAAGCATTTTTGGTAAAAAAAAAAAAAAAAAAAGAGTCTAAGAATGTGTTCAAAAAGCCTGAAATAGTCTTAGTTTCTTCAAAAAGCCCAGTCTTGGGAGCAGAGTTTCTTCAGAAAGTCAAAAAAAAAATCAAAAAAAAATAAATAAAGGCTAAGAATTTGTTCAAAAAGCCTGAAATAGTCTTAGTTTCTTCAAGAAGCCCAGTCTTGGGAGTTTCTTCAGCAAGTCAAAAAAAAAAAAAAAAAAAAAAAAAAAAAAAGAACGCCCGATCTCGTCTGATCTCGGAAGCTAAGCAGTGTCGGGCCTGGTTGGATGGGAGACCGCCTGGGAATACCAGGTGCTCGAAGCATTTTTGGTAAAAAATAAAATAAAATAAAAAAGTCTAAGAATTTGTTCAAAAAGCCTGAAATAGTCTTAGTTT
>NC_138732.1:35094749-35109749 GCF_965113295.1 Leuciscus leuciscus
AAAAAAAAGAAAAAAAAGAACGCCCGATCTCGTCTGATCTCGGAAGCAAAGCAGTGTCGGGCCTGGTTGGATGGGAGACCGCCTGGGAATAGCAGGTGCTGGAAGCGTTTTTGGTAAAAAAAATAAATAAAAAAAAAAGAGTCTAAGAATGTGTTCAAAAAGCCTGAAATAGTCTTAGTTTCTTCAAAAAGCCCAGTCTTGGGAGCAGAGTTTCTTCAGAAAGTCAAAAAAAAAAAAAAAAAAAAAAAAAAAGTCGAAGAATTTGTTTAAAAAGCCTGAAATAGTCTTAGTTTCTTCAAGAAGCACAGTCTTGGGAGTTTCTTCAGAAAGTCAAAAAAAAGAAAAAAAAAAAGAACGCCCGATCTCGTCTGATCTCGGAAGCTAAGCAGTGTCGGGCCTGGTTGGATGGGAGACCGCCTGGGACTACCAGGTTCTGGAAGCATTTTTGGTAAAAAAACAATAAACAAAACAAAACAAAAAGTCTAAGAATTTGTTCAAAAAGCCTGAAATAGTCATAGTTTCTTCAAGAAGCCCAGTCTTGGGAGCAGAGTTTCTTCAGAAAGTCAAAAAAAAAAAAAAAAAAAAAGTCTAAAAATTTGTTCAAAAAGCCTGAAATAGTCTTAGTTTCTTCAAGAAGCCCAGTCTTGGGAGCAGAGTTTCTTCAGAAAGTCCAAAAAAAAAAAAAAAAAAAAAAGAACGCCCGATCTCGTCTGATCTCGGAAGCTAAGCAGTGTCGGGACTGGTTGGATGGGAGACCGCCTGGGAATACCAGGTGCTGGAAGCATTTTTGGTAAAAAAAAAAAATGTCTAAGAATTTGTTCAAAAAGCCTGAAATAGTCTTAGTTTCTTCAAGAAGCCCAGTCTTGGGAGCAGAGTTTCTTCAGAAAGTCAAAAAAAAAAAAGAACGCCCGATCTCGTCTGATCTCGGAAGCTAAGCAGTGTCGGGCCTGGTTGGATGGGAGACCGCCTGGGAATACCAGGTGCTGGAAGCATTTTTGGTAAAAAAAAAAAAAAAAAAAAAAAAGTCTAAGAATTTTTTCAAAAAGCCTGAAATAGTCTTAGTTTCTTCAAGAAGCCCAGTCTTGGGAGCAGAGTTTCTTCAGAAAGTCAAAAAAAAAAAAAAAAAAAAAAAAAGTCTAAGAATTTGTTCAAAAACCCTGAAATAGTCTTAGTTTCTTCAAGAAGCCCAGTCTTGGGAGCAGAGTTTCTTCAGAAAGTCCAAAAAAAAAAAAAAAAAAAAAAGAGTCTAAGAATGTGTTCAAAAAGCCTGAAATAGTCTTAGTTTCTTCAAAAAGCCCAGTCTTGGGAGCAGAGTTTCTTCAGAAAGTCAAAAAAAAAAAAAATTAAAAAAAAAAATAAAGAACGCCCGATCTCGTCTGATCTCGGAAGCTAAGCAGTGTCGGGCCTGGTTGGATGGGAGACCGCCTGGGAATACCAGGTGCTGGAAGCATTTTTGGTAAAAAAACAAAAAAACAAAAAAAAAAATCTAAGAATTTGTTCAAAAAGCCTGAAATAGTCTTAGTTTCTTCAAGAAGCCCAGTCTTGGGAGCAGAGTTTCTTCAGAAAGTCAAAAAAAAAAAAAAAAAAAAAAAAAAACAGTCTAAGAATTTGTTCAAAAAGCCTGAAATAGTCTTAGTTTCTTCAAGAAGCACAGTCTTGGGAGTTTCTTCAGAAAGTCAAAAAAAAAAAAAAAAAAAGAACGCCCGATCTCGTCTGATCTCGGAAGCTAAGCAGTGTCGGGCCTGGTTGGATGGGAGACCGCCTGGGAATACCAGGTGCTGGAAGCATTTTTGGCAAAAAAAAAAAAAAAAAAGTCTAAGAATTTGTTCAAAAAGCCTGAAATAGTCTTAGTTTCTTCAAGAAGCCCAGTCTTGGGAGCAGAGTTTCTTCAGAAAGTCAAAAAAAAAAAAAGTCTAAGAATTTGTTCAAAAAGCCTGAAATAGTCTTAGTTTCTTCAAGAAGCACAGTCTTGGGAGTTTCTTCAGAAAGTCAAAAAAAAAATAAAAAAAAAATAAATAAAGGCTAAGAATTTGTTCAAAAAGCCTGAAATAGTCTTAGTTTCTTCAAGAAGCCCAGTCTTGGGAGTTTCTTCAGAAAGTCAAAAAAAAGAAAAAAAAAAAGAACGCCCGATCTCGTCTGATCTCGGAAGCTAAGCAGTGTCGGGCCTGGTTGGATGGGAGACCGCCTGGGAATACCAGGTTCTGGAAGCATTTTTGGTAAAAAAACAAAAAACAAAACAAAACAAAAAGTCTAAGAATTTGTTCAAAAAGCCTGAAATAGTCTTAGTTTCTTCAAGAAGCCCAGTCTTGGGAGCAGAGTTTCTTCAGAAAGTCAAAAAAAAAATAAAAAAATAAAATAAAAAAAGAACGCCCGATCTCTTCTGATCTCGGAAGCTAAGCAGTGTCGGGACTGGTTGGATGGGAGACCGCCTGGGAATACCAGGTGCTGGAAGCATTTTTGGTAAAAAAATAAAAAAATAAAAAAAAAAGTCTAAGAATTTGTTCAAAAAGCCTGAAATAGTCTTAGTTTCTTCAAGAAGCCCAGTCTTGGGAGCAGAGTTTCTTCAGAAAGTCAAAAAAAAAAAGAAAAAAAAGAACGCCCGATCTCGTCTGATCTCGGAAGCAAAGCAGTGTCGGGCCTGGTTGGATGGGAGACCGCCTGGGAATAGCAGGTGCTGGAAGCGTTTTTGGTAAAAAAAATAAATAAAAAAAAAAGAGTCTAAGAATGTGTTCAAAAAGCCTGAAATAGTCTTAGTTTCTTCAAAAAGCCCAGTCTTGGGAGCAGAGTTTCTTCAGAAAGTAAAAAAAAAAAAAAAAAAAAAAAAAAAAGTCGAAGAATTTGTTTAAAAAGCCTGAAATAGTCTTAGTTTCTTCAAGAAGCACAGTCTTGGGAGTTTCTTCAGAAAGTCAAAAAAAAGAAAAAAAAAAAGAACGCCCGATCTCGTCTGATCTCGGAAGCTAAGCAGTGTCGGGCCTGGTTGGATGGGAGACCGCCTGGGACTACCAGGTTCTGGAAGCATTTTTGGTAAAAAAACAATAAACAAAACAAAACAAAAAGTCTAAGAATTTGTTCAAAAAGCCTGAAATAGTCATAGTTTCTTCAAGAAGCCCAGTCTTGGGAGCAGAGTTTCTTCAGAAAGTCAAAAAAAAAAAAAAAAAAAAAAGTCTAAAAATTTGTTCAAAAAGCCTGAAATAGTCTTAGTTTCTTCAAGAAGCCCAGTCTTGGGAGCAGAGTTTCTTCAGAAAGTCCAAAAAAAAAAAAAAAAAAAAAAGAACGCCCGATCTCGTCTGATCTCGGAAGCTAAGCAGTGTCGGGACTGGTTGGATGGGAGACCGCCTGGGAATACCAGGTGCTGGAAGCATTTTTGGTAAAAAAAAAAAATGTCTAAGAATTTGTTCAAAAAGCCTGAAATAGTCTTAGTTTCTTCAAGAAGCCCAGTCTTGGGAGCAGAGTTTCTTCAGAAAGTCAAAAAAAAAAAAGAACGCCCGATCTCGTCTGATCTCGGAAGCTAAGCAGTGTCGGGCCTGGTTGGATGGGAGACCGCCTGGGAATACCAGGTGCTGGAAGCATTTTTGGTAAAAAAAAAAAAAAAAAAAAAAAAGTCTAAGAATTTTTTCAAAAAGCCTGAAATAGTCTTAGTTTCTTCAAGAAGCCCAGTCTTGGGAGCAGAGTTTCTTCAGAAAGTCAAAAAAAAAAAAAAAAAAAAAAAAAGTCTAAGAATTTGTTCAAAAACCCTGAAATAGTCTTAGTTTCTTCAAGAAGCCCAGTCTTGGGAGCAGAGTTTCTTCAGAAAGTCCAAAAAAAAAAAAAAAAAAAAAAGAGTCTAAGAATGTGTTCAAAAAGCCTGAAATAGTCTTAGTTTCTTCAAAAAGCCCAGTCTTGGGAGCAGAGTTTCTTCAGAAAGTCAAAAAAAAAAAAATTTAAAAAAAAAAATAAAGAACGCCCGATCTCGTCTGATCTCGGAAGCTAAGCAGTGTCGGGCCTGGTTGGATGGGAGACCGCCTGGGAATACCAGGTGCTGGAAGCATTTTTGGTAAAAAAACAAAAAAACAAAAAAAAAAATCTAAGAATTTGTTCAAAAAGCCTGAAATAGTCTTAGTTTCTTCAAGAAGCCCAGTCTTGGGAGCAGAGTTTCTTCAGAAAGTCAAAAAAAAAAAAAAAAAAAAAAAAAAACAGTCTAAGAATTTGTTCAAAAAGCCTGAAATAGTCTTAGTTTCTTCAAGAAGCACAGTCTTGGGAGTTTCTTCAGAAAGTCAAAAAAAAAAAAAAAAAAAGAACGCCCGATCTCGTCTGATCTCGGAAGCTAAGCAGTGTCGGGCCTGGTTGGATGGGAGACCGCCTGGGAATACCAGGTGCTGGAAGCATTTTTGGCAAAAAAAAAAAAAAAAAAGTCTAAGAATTTGTTCAAAAAGCCTGAAATAGTCTTAGTTTCTTCAAGAAGCCCAGTCTTGGGAGCAGAGTTTCTTCAGAAAGTCAAAAAAAAAAAAAGTCTAAGAATTTGTTCAAAAAGCCTGAAATAGTCTTAGTTTCTTCAAGAAGCACAGTCTTGGGAGTTTCTTCAGAAAGTCAAAAAAAAAAAAAAAAAAATAACGCCCGATCTCGTCTGATCTCGGAAGCTAAGCAGTGTCGGGCCTGGTTGGATGGGAGACCGCCTGGGAATACCAGGTGCTGGAAGCATTTTTGGTAAAAAAAATAAAAAAATAAAAAAAAGTCTAAGAATTTGTTCAAAAAGCCTGAAATAGTCTTAGTTTCTTCAAGAAGCCCATTCTTGGGAGCAGAGTTTCTTCAGAAAGTCAAAAAAATAAATAAAAAAAAATAAATAAAGGCTAAGAATTTGTTCAAAAAGCCTGAAATAGTCTTAGTTTCTTCAAGAAGCCCAGTCTTGGGAGTTTCTTCAGAAAGTCAAAAAAAAGAAAAAAAAAAAGAACGCCCGATCTCGTCTGATCTCGGAAGCTAAGCAGTGTCGGGCCTGGTTGGATGGGAGACCGCCTGGGAATACCAGGTTCTGGAAGCATTTTTGGTAAAAAAACAAAAAACAAAACAAAACAAAAAGTCTAAGAATTTGTTCAAAAAGCCTGAAATAGTCTTAGTTTCTTCAAGAAGCCCAGTCTTGGGAGCAGAGTTTCTTCAGAAAGTCAAAAAAAAAATAAAAAAAAAAAATAAAAAAAGAACGCCCGATCTCTTCTGATCTCGGAAGCTAAGCAGTGTCGGGACTGGTTGGATGGGAGACCGCCTGGGAATACCAGGTGCTGGAAGCATTTTTGGTAAAAAAATAAAAAAATAAAAAAAAAAGTCTAAGAATTTGTTCAAAAAGCCTGAAATAGTCTTAGTTTCTTCAAGAAGCCCAGTCTTGGGAGCAGAGTTTCTTCAGAAAGTCAAAAAAAAAAAGAAAAAAAAGAACGCCCGATCTCGTCTGATCTCGGAAGCAAAGCAGTGTCGGGCCTGGTTGGATGGGAGACCGCCTGGGAATAGCAGGTGCTGGAAGCGTTTTTGGTAAAAAAAATAAATAAAAAAAAAAGAGTCTAAGAATGTGTTCAAAAAGCCTGAAATAGTCTTAGTTTCTTCAAAAAGCCCAGTCTTGGGAGCAGAGTTTCTTCAGAAAGTCAAAAAAAAAAAAAAAAAAAAAAAAAAAGTCGAAGAATTTGTTTAAAAAGCCTGAAATAGTCTTAGTTTCTTCAAGAAGCACAGTCTTGGGAGTTTCTTCAGAAAGTCAAAAAAAAAAAAAAAAAAAGAACGCCCGATCTCGTCTGATCTCGGAAGCTAAGCAGTGTCGGGCCTGGTTGGATGGGAGACCGCCTGGGACTACCAGGTTCTGGAAGCATTTTTGGTAAAAAAACAATAAACAAAACAAAACAAAAAGTCTAAGAATTTGTTCAAAAAGCCTGAAATAGTCATAGTTTCTTCAAGAAGCCCAGTCTTGGGAGCAGAGTTTCTTCAGAAAGTCAAAAAAAAAAAAAAAAAAAAAGTCTAAAAATTTGTTCAAAAAGCCTGAAATAGTCTTAGTTTCTTCAAGAAGCCCAGTCTTGGGAGCAGAGTTTCTTCAGAAAGTCCAAAAAAAAAAAAAAAAAAAAAAAGAACGCCCGATCTCGTCTGATCTCGGAAGCTAAGCAGTGTCGGGACTGGTTGGATGGGAGACCGCCTGGGAATACCAGGTGCTGGAAGCATTTTTGGTAAAAAAAAAAAATGTCTAAGAATTTGTTCAAAAAGCCTGAAATAGTCTTAGTTTCTTCAAGAAGCCCAGTCTTGGGAGCAGAGTTTCTTCAGAAAGTCAAAAAAAAAAAAGAACGCCCGATCTCGTCTGATCTCGGAAGCTAAGCAGTGTCGGGCCTGGTTGGATGGGAGACCGCCTGGGAATACCAGGTGCTGGAAGCATTTTTGGTAAAAAAAAAAAAAAAAAAAAAAAAGTCTAAGAATTTGTTCAAAAACCCTGAAATAGTCTTAGTTTCTTCAAGAAGCCCAGTCTTGGGAGCAGAGTTTCTTCAGAAAGTCCAAAAAAAAAAAAAAAAAAAAAAGAGTCTAAGAATGTGTTCAAAAAGCCTGAAATAGTCTTAGTTTCTTCAAAAAGCCCAGTCTTGGGAGCAGAGTTTCTTCAGAAAGGCAAAAAAAAAAAAATTTAAAAAAAAAAATAAAGAACGCCCGATCTCGTCTGATCTCGGAAGCTAAGCAGTGTCGGGCCTGGTTGGATGGGAGACCGCCTGGGAATACCAGGTGCTGGAAGCATTTTTGGTAAAAAAAAAAAAAAAAAAAAAAAAAAATCTAAGAATTTGTTCAAAAAGCCTGAAATAGTCTTAGTTTCTTCAAGAAGCCCAGTCTTGGGAGCAGAGTTTCTTCAGAAAGTCAAAAAAAAAAAAAAACAAAAAAAAAAACAGTCTAAGAATTTGTTCAAAAAGCCTGAAATAGTCTTAGTTTCTTCAAGAAGCACAGTCTTGGGAGTTTCTTCAGAAAGTCAAAAAAAAAAAAAAAAAAGAACGCCCGATCTCGTCTGATCTCGGAAGCTAAGCAGTGTCGGGCCTGGTTGGATGGGAGACCGCCTGGGAATACCAGGTGCTGGAAGCATTTTTGGCAAAAAAAAAAAAAAAAAAGTCTAAGAATTTGTTCAAAAAGCCTGAAATAGTCTTAGTTTCTTCAAGAAGCCCAGTCTTGGGAGCAGAGTTTCTTCAGAAAGTCAAAAAAAAAAAAAAAAAAAGTCTAAGAATTTGTTCAAAAAGCCTGAAATAGTCTTAGTTTCTTCAAGAAGCACAGTCTTGGGAGTTTCTTCAGAAAGTCAAAAAAAATAAAAAAAAAATAACGCCCGATCTCGTCTGATCTCGGAAGCTAAGCAGTGTCGGGCCTGGTTGGATGGGAGACCGCCTGGGAATACCAGGTGCTGGAAGCATTTTTGGTAAAAAAAAAAAAAAAAAAAAAAAAAAGTCTAAGAATTTGTTCAAAAAGCCTGAAATAGTCTTAGTTTCTTCAAGAAGCCCAGTCTTGGGAGCAGAGTTTCTTCAGAAAGTCAAAAAAAAAAATAAAAAAAAATAAATAAAGGCTAAGAATTTGTTCAAAAAGCCTGAAATAGTCTTAGTTTCTTCAAGAAGCCCAGTCTTGGGAGTTTCTTCAGAAAGTCAAAAAAAAGAAAAAAAAAAAGAACGCCCGATCTCGTCTGATCTCGGAAGCTAAGCAGTGTCGGGCCTGGTTGGATGGGAGACCGCCTGGGAATACCAGGTTCTGGAAGCATTTTTGGTAAAAAAACAAAAAACAAAACAAAACAAAAAGTCTAAGAATTTGTTCAAAAAGCCTGAAATAGTCTTAGTTTCTTCAAGAAGCCCAGTCTTGGGAGCAGAGTTTCTTCAGAAAGTCAAAAAAAAAAAAAAAAAAAAAAAAAGTCTAAGAATTTGTTCAAAAACCCTGAAATAGTCTTAGTTTCTTCAAGAAGCCCAGTCTTGGGAGCAGAGTTTCTTCAGAAAGTCCAAAAAAAAAAAAAAAAAAAAAAGAGTCTAAGAATGTGTTCAAAAAGCCTGAAATAGTCTTAGTTTCTTCAAAAAGCCCAGTCTTGGGAGCAGAGTTTCTTCAGAAAGTCAAAAAAAAAAAAATTAAAAAAAAAAAATAAAGAACGCCCGATCTCGTCTGATCTCGGAAGCTAAGCAGTGTCGGGCCTGGTTGGATGGGAGACCGCCTGGGAATACCAGGTGCTGGAAGCATTTTTGGTAAAAAAAAAAAAAAAAAAAAAAAAAAATCTAAGAATTTGTTCAAAAAGCCTGAAATAGTCTTAGTTTCTTCAAGAAGCCCAGTCTTGGGAGCAGAGTTTCTTCAGAAAGTCAAAAAAAAAAAAAAAAAAAAAAAAAAACAGTCTAAGAATTTGTTCAAAAAGCCTGAAATAGTCTTAGTTTCTTCAAGAAGCACAGTCTTGGGAGTTTCTTCAGAAAGTCAAAAAAAAAAAAAAAAAAAGAACGCCCGATCTCGTCTGATCTCGGAAGCTAAGCAGTGTCGGGCCTGGTTGGATGGGAGACCGCCTGGGAATACCAGGTGCTGGAAGCATTTTTGGCAAAAAAAAAAAAAAAAAAGTCTAAGAATTTGTTCAAAAAGCCTGAAATAGTCTTAGTTTCTTCAAGAAGCCCAGTCTTGGGAGCAGAGTTTCTTCAGAAAGTCAAAAAAAAAAAAAGTCTAAGAATTTGTTCAAAAAGCCTGAAATAGTCTTAGTTTCTTCAAGAAGCACAGTCTTGGGAGTTTCTTCAGAAAGTCAAAAAAAAAAAAAAAAAAATAACGCCCGATCTCGTCTGATCTCGGAAGCTAAGCAGTGTCGGGCCTGGTTGGATGGGAGACCGCCTGGGAATACCAGGTGCTGGAAGCATTTTTGGTAAAAAAAAAAAAAAAAAAAAAAAAAGTCTAAGAATTTGTTCAAAAAGCCTGAAATAGTCTTAGTTTCTTCAAGAAGCCCATTCTTGGGAGCAGAGTTTCTTCAGAAAGTCAAAAAAAAAAATAAAAAAAAATAAATAAAGGCTAAGAATTTGTTCAAAAAGCCTGAAATAGTCTTAGTTTCTTCAAGAAGCCCAGTCTTGGGAGTTTCTTCAGAAAGTCAAAAAAAAGAAAAAAAAAAAGAACGCCCGATCTCGTCTGATCTCGGAAGCTAAGCAGTGTCGGGCCTGGTTGGATGGGAGACCGCCTGGGAATACCAGGTTCTGGAAGCATTTTTGGTAAAAAAACAAAAAACAAAACAAAACAAAAAGTCTAAGAATTTGTTCAAAAAGCCTGAAATAGTCTTAGTTTCTTCAAGAAGCCCAGTCTTGGGAGCAGAGTTTCTTCAGAAAGTCAAAAAAAAAATAAAAAAAAAAAATAAAAAAAGAACGCCCGATCTCTTCTGATCTCGGAAGCTAAGCAGTGTCGGGACTGGTTGGATGGGAGACCGCCTGGGAATACCAGGTGCTGGAAGCATTTTTGGTAAAAAAAAAAAAAAATTAAAAAAAAAGTCTAAGAATTTGTTCAAAAAGCCTGAAATAGTCTTAGTTTCTTCAAGAAGCCCAGTCTTGGGAGCAGAGTTTCTTCAGAAAGTCAAAAAAAAAAAGAAAAAAAAGAACGCCCGATCTCGTCTGATCTCGGAAGCAAAGCAGTGTCGGGCCTGGTTGGATGGGAGACCGCCTGGGAATAGCAGGTGCTGGAAGCGTTTTTGGTAAAAAAAATAAATAAAAAAAAAAGAGTCTAAGAATGTGTTCAAAAAGCCTGAAATAGTCTTAGTTTCTTCAAAAAGCCCAGTCTTGGGAGCAGAGTTTCTTCAGAAAGTCAAAAAAAAAAAAAAAAAAAAAAAAAAAGTCGAAGAATTTGTTTAAAAAGCCTGAAATAGTCTTAGTTTCTTCAAGAAGCACAGTCTTGGGAGTTTCTTCAGAAAGTCAAAAAAAAAAAAAAAAAAAGAACGCCCGATCTCGTCTGATCTCGGAAGCTAAGCAGTGTCGGGCCTGGTTGGATGGGAG
Organism: Leuciscus leuciscus; assembly: GCF_965113295.1. NCBI lineage: Eukaryota > Metazoa > Chordata > Actinopteri > Cypriniformes > Leuciscidae > Leuciscus > Leuciscus leuciscus. Next base: position 35,104,691 of record NC_138732.1, read on the forward strand.
ACCGCCTGGGACTACCAGGTTCTGGAAGCATTTTTGGTAAAAAAACAATAAACAAAACAAAACAAAAAGTCTAAGAATTTGTTCAAAAAGCCTGAAATAGTCATAGTTTCTTCAAGAAGCCCAGTCTTGGGAGCAGAGTTTCTTCAGAAAGTCAAAAAAAAAAAAAAAAAAAAAAGTCTAAAAATTTGTTCAAAAAGCCTGAAATAGTCTTAGTTTCTTCAAGAAGCCCAGTCTTGGGAGCAGAGTTTCTTCAGAAAGTCCAAAAAAAAAAAAAAAAAAAAAAAGAACGCCCGATCTCGTCTGATCTCGGAAGCTAAGCAGTGTCGGGACTGGTTGGATGGGAGACCGCCTGGGAATACCAGGTGCTGGAAGCATTTTTGGTAAAAAAAAAAAATGTCTAAGAATTTGTTCAAAAAGCCTGAAATAGTCTTAGTTTCTTCAAGAAGCCCAGTCTTGGGAGCAGAGTTTCTTCAGAAAGTCAAAAAAAAAAAAGAACGCCCGATCTCGTCTGATCTCGGAAGCTAAGCAGTGTCGGGCCTGGTTGGATGGGAGACCGCCTGGGAATACCAGGTGCTGGAAGCATTTTTGGTAAAAAAAAAAAAAAAAAAAAAAAAGTCTAAGAATTTGTTCAAAAACCCTGAAATAGTCTTAGTTTCTTCAAGAAGCCCAGTCTTGGGAGCAGAGTTTCTTCAGAAAGTCCAAAAAAAAAAAAAAAAAAAAAAGAGTCTAAGAATGTGTTCAAAAAGCCTGAAATAGTCTTAGTTTCTTCAAAAAGCCCAGTCTTGGGAGCAGAGTTTCTTCAGAAAGTCAAAAAAAAAAAAATTTAAAAAAAAAAATAAAGAACGCCCGATCTCGTCTGATCTCGGAAGCTAAGCAGTGTCGGGCCTGGTTGGATGGGAGACCGCCTGGGAATACCAGGTGCTGGAAGCATTTTTGGTAAAAAAAAAAAAAAAAAAAAAAAAAAATCTAAGAATTTGTTCAAAAAGCCTGAAATAGTCTTAGTTTCTTCAAGAAGCCCAGTCTTGGGAGCAGAGTTTCTTCAGAAAGTCAAAAAAAAAAAAAAAAAAAAAAAAAAACAGTCTAAGAATTTGTTCAAAAAGCCTGAAATAGTCTTAGTTTCTTCAAGAAGCACAGTCTTGGGAGTTTCTTCAGAAAGTCAAAAAAAAAAAAAAAAAAAGAACGCCCGATCTCGTCTGATCTCGGAAGCTAAGCAGTGTCGGGCCTGGTTGGATGGGAGACCGCCTGGGAATACCAGGTGCTGGAAGCATTTTTGGCAAAAAAAAAAAAAAAAAAGTCTAAGAATTTGTTCAAAAAGCCTGAAATAGTCTTAGTTTCTTCAAGAAGCCCAGTCTTGGGAGCAGAGTTTCTTCAGAAAGTCAAAAAAAAAAAAAAAAAAAGTCTAAGAATTTGTTCAAAAAGCCTGAAATAGTCTTAGTTTCTTCAAGAAGCACAGTCTTGGGAGTTTCTTCAGAAAGTCAAAAAAAAAAAAAAAAAAATAACGCCCGATCTCGTCTGATCTCGGAAGCTAAGCAGTGTCGGGCCTGGTTGGATGGGAGACCGCCTGGGAATACCAGGTGCTGGAAGCATTTTTGGTAAAAAAAAAAAAAAAAAAAAAAAAAAGGCTAAGAATTTGTTCAAAAAGCCTGAAATAGTCTTAGTTTCTTCAAGAAGCCCAGTCTTGGGAGCAGAGTTTCTTCAGAAAGTCAAAAAAATAAATAAAAAAAAATAAATAAAGGCTAAGAATTTGTTCAAAAAGCCTGAAATAGTCTTAGTTTCTTCAAGAAGCCCAGTCTTGGGAGTTTCTTCAGAAAGTCAAAAAAAAGAAAAAAAAAAAGAACGCCCGATCTCGTCTGATCTCGGAAGCTAAGCAGTGTCGGGCCTGGTTGGATGGGAGACCGCCTGGGAATACCAGGTTCTGGAAGCATTTTTGGTAAAAAAACAAAAAACAAAACAAAACAAAAAGTCTAAGAATTTGTTCAAAAAGCCTGAAATAGTCTTAGTTTCTTCAAGAAGCCCAGTCTTGGGAGCAGAGTTTCTTCAGAAAGTCAAAAAAAAAATAAAAAAAATAAATAAAAAAAGAACGCCCGATCTCTTCTGATCTCGGAAGCTAAGCAGTGTCGGGACTGGTTGGATGGGAGACCGCCTGGGAATACCAGGTGCTGGAAGCATTTTTGGTAAAAAAATAAAAAAATAAAAAAAAAAGTCTAAGAATTTGTTCAAAAAGCCTGAAATAGTCTTAGTTTCTTCAAGAAGCCCAGTCTTGGGAGCAGAGTTTCTTCAGAAAGTCAAAAAAAAAAAGAAAAAAAAGAACGCCCGATCTCGTCTGATCTCGGAAGCAAAGCAGTGTCGGGCCTGGTTGGATGGGAGACCGCCTGGGAATAGCAGGTGCTGGAAGCATTTTTGGTAAAAAAAATAAATAAAAAAAAAAGAGTCTAAGAATGTGTTCAAAAAGCCTGAAATAGTCTTAGTTTCTTCAAAAAGCCCAGTCTTGGGAGCAGAGTTTCTTCAGAAAGTCAAAAAAAAAAAAAAAAAAAAAAAAAAAGTCGAAGAATTTGTTTAAAAAGCCTGAAATAGTCTTAGTTTCTTCAAGAAGCACAGTCTTGGGAGTTTCTTCAGAAAGTCAAAAAAAAGAAAAAAAAAAAGAACGCCCGATCTCGTCTGATCTCGGAAGCTAAGCAGTGTCGGGCCTGGTTGGATGGGAGACCGCCTGGGACTACCAGGTTCTGGAAGCATTTTTGGTAAAAAAACAAAAAACAAAACAAAACAAAAAGTCTAAGAATTTGTTCAAAAAGCCTGAAATAGTCATAGTTTCTTCAAGAAGCCCAGTCTTGGGAGCAGAGTTTCTTCAGAAAGTCAAAAAAAAAAAAAAAAAAAAAGTCTAAAAATTTGTTCAAAAAGCCTGAAATAGTCTTAGTTTCTTCAAGAAGCCCAGTCTTGGGAGCAGAGTTTCTTCAGAAAGTCCAAAAAAAAAAAAAAAAAAAAAGAACGCCTGATCTCGTCTGATCTCGGAAGCTAAGCAGTGTCGGGACTGGTTGGATGGGAGACCGCCTGGGAATACCAGGTGCTGGAAGCATTTTTGGTAAAAAAAAAAAAAGTCTAAGAATTTGTTCAAAAAGCCTGAAATAGTCTTAGTTTCTTCAAGAAGCCCAGTCTTGGGAGCAGAGTTTCTTCAGAAAGTCAAAAAAAAAAAAGAACGCCCGATCTCGTCTGATCTCGGAAGCTAAGCAGTGTCGGGCCTGGTTGGATGGGAGACCGCCTGGGAATACCAGGTGCTGGAAGCATTTTTGGTAAAAAAAAAAAAAAAAAAAAAAAAAAGAGTCTAAGAATGTGTTCAAAAAGCCTGAAATAGTCTTAGTTTCTTCAAGAAGCCCAGTCTTGGGAGTTTCTTCAGCAAGTCAAAAAAAAAGAAAAAAAAAAAAGAACGCCCGATCTTGTCTGATCTCGGAAGCTAAGCATTGTCGGGCCTGGTTGGATGGGAGACCGCCTGGGAATACCAGGTTCTGGAAGCATTTTTGGTAAAAAAACTAAACAAAACAAAAAGTCTAAGAATTTGTTCAAAAAGCCTGAAATAGTCTTAGTTTCTTCAAGAAGCCCAGTCTTGGGAGCAGAGTTTCTTCAGAAAGTCAAAAAAAAAAAAAAAAGAAAGTCTAAGAATTTGTTCAAAAAGCCTGAAATAGTCTTAGTTTCTTCAAGAAGCCCAGTCTTGGGAGCAGAGTTTCTTCAGAAAGTCAAAAAAAAAAAAAAAAAAAAAAAAAAAAAGAACGCCCGATCTCGTCTGATCTCGGAAGCTAAGCAGTGTCGGGCCTGGTTGGATGGGAGACCGCCTGGGAATACCAGGTGCTGGAAGCATTTTTGGTAAAAAAATAAATAAAAAAAAAAGTCTAAGAATTTGTTCAAAAAGCCTGAAATAGTCTTAGTTTCTTCAAGAAGCCCAGTCTTGGGAGCAGAGTTTCTTCAGAAAGTCAAAAAAAAAAAAAAAAAGAACGCCCGGTCTCGTCTGATCTCGGAAGCTAAGCAGTGTCGGGCCTGGTTGGATGGGAGACCGCCTGGGAATACCAGGTGCTGGAAGCATTTTTGGTAAAAAAAAAAAAAAAAAAAAAAAGAGTCTAAGAATGTGTTCAAAAAGCCTGAAATAGTCTTAGTTTCTTCAAAAAGCCCAGTCTTGGGAGCAGAGTTTCTTCAGAAAGTCAAAAAAAATAAAAAAAAATAAATAAAGGCTAAGAATTTGTTCAAAAAGCCTGAAATAGTCTTAGTTTCTTCAAGAAGCACAGTCTTGGGAGTTTCTTCAGAAAGTCAAAAAAAAAGAAAAAAAAAAAGAACGCCTGATCTCGTCTGATCTCGGAAGCTAAGCAGTGTCGGGCCTGGTTGGATGGGAGACCGCCTGGGACTACCAGGTTCTGGAAGCATTTTTGGTAAAAAAACAAAAAACAAAACAAAACAAAAAGTCTAAGAATTTGTTCAAAAAGCCTGAAATAGTCTTAGTTTCTTCAAGAAGCCCAGTCTTGGGAGCAGAGTGTCTTCAGAAAGTCAAAAAAAAAAAAAAAAAAAAAAAAGTCTAAGAATTTGTTCAAAAAGCCTGAAATAGTCTTAGTTTCTTCAAGAAGCCCAGTCTTGGGAGCAGAGTTTCTTCAGAAAGTCCAAAAAAAAAAAAAAAGAAAAAAAAAAAGAACGCCCGATCTCGTCTGATCTCGGAAGCTAAGCAGTGTCGGGACTGGTTGGATGGGAGACCGCCTGGGAATACCAGGTGCTGGAAGCATTTTTGGTAAAAAAAAAAAAAAAAAAGTCTAAGAATTTGTTCTAAAAGCCTGAAATAGTCTTAGTTTCTTCAAGAAGCCCAGTCTTGGGAGCAGAGTTTCTTCAGAAAGTAAAAAAATAAAAAAATAAAAATAAATAAAGGCTAAGAATTTGTTCAAAAAGCCTGAAATAGTCTTAGTTTCTTCAAGAAGCACAGTCTTGGGAGTTTCTTCAGAAAGTCAAAAAAAAAAAAAAAAAAAAGAACGCCCGATCTCGTCTGATCTCGGAAGCTAAGCAGTGTCGGGCCTGGTTGGATGGGAGACCG
>NC_138732.1:35114749-35119749 GCF_965113295.1 Leuciscus leuciscus
GTCAAAAAAAAATAAACAAAATTAAAAATTAAAAAAGAACGCCCGATCTCGTCTGATCTCGGAAGCTAAGCAGTGTCGGGCCTGGTTGGATGGGAGACCGCCTGGAAATACCAGGTGCTGGAAGCATTTTTGGTAAAAAAAAAAAAAAAAGAAAAAAAAAGAGTCTAAGAATGTGTTCAAAAAGCCTGAAATAGTCTAAGTTCTCTTACGAGAGGTACTCTCGTACTGCGTAAATCTTACGCTAGGGGGAAATCTCTTTTCCACGAGATACTGAAGCCAAAAAATTATCCTTAATTTTGAAATAATGTAAAACGCGTTGCGGCAGCATGCAGACACAGGCGAGACGGCTTGTGCGCCTATTGGCTGCCCTGCGGCAACTGCAGCAGCCTATCGATAAGGCCCACTCGTGACGTCAGCTCCAATGGGGGCGCTTCGCGCCCAATACGTCACGTCCCGCCAGAATGGGCGTGGTCTAGGGCTATAAACATAGCTTCGAGAGGCTAGCTCACTGATTTTTCATCTCTTCAGCGAAGCTCTCGCATCGCTGGATCCGGAGAGAAGCCGCGCCGTCTGAAAAAGCCTTTCAGCGGGACGAGTCGACACTCTGAAGCCGCTGGCCGCGCCGCCTTCAGTCGCCTTCCTGCTGCGCTATCCGGCGTTATATCCTTTCTCTGCTACTGTGTTTTGTATATGTGTGTGTGCTCGCCGCCGCGACACACACTCTCATTGCACTAAAAGAGCCGGGCGTCTTTTTCAAGACGCCCCTTTCCTGAGGATCACGCAGCTCTCGCGCTCGCGCTCGCGCTCGCTGACGGCGACCGCCCTCACTGCGAGCCAGTTACTGCCTGGTGACTCTGAGGACTCACCTGGCATCCTTCTCCGAGACTGCTCCTCCGCCCTCCCCCAACCCGCAAAGCTCGCCGGTGCGCCCGCTTGCCTTGCCTGCTTGGAGGATGATACCTGCTCTCCCTCTGTTCGAGCCGCGCAAACCGCGCCGTTCACAGGGGATGTCAGGAGCGGACGGTCACGGGGCTAGCTTTCTCTCTCCCTCTGTTCGAGCCGCGCAAACTGCGCCGTTCACAAGGGAGGCTGGAAGCGGACGATCGGGGTTAGTTTTTCTTTACGTTACAAGAAAGCTATCCTGCCCTTGCGCCCCATTCACGCGTCACTCACCGGCGAAAAGACAACTCAGTTCCCTGATTAGGCGACTGGAAATATCAATATTGCAGCAAACGAGCCTGTTGTAACACGCACGCTTGCAAGCAAACGCCGAAGAAAACATGTTGACGCTCTCTTATATGCTCATGCATCTATACACCTTTGTGTTCCCCCCCTGTGGCTCAGTGGCGGAATCTTAGGTTTTTTCGCACGAGAGATCGGGGTTCGAATCCCGGTCTAACGGCAGATATATTATGCCGCCAATGCTTCGCTCTGTCAGTTCCCTGAAAGGCGACTGCAGATGTGCATTTTGCAGCCAACGAGCGCGCTGTGCAACCCGCTCGCCTGCACCCAAACACCGTTTCTATGGTTCCCGTGCGTCACTGGCGAAAGGAGAAAAGGGTGTTTTAGCCCCGCTGCGGCCGGGCCGACCTCCACTCCTGACACATTTCTCATTCCCCTCTTAAGTTCAGGTGACTGGAAATGTCAATATTGCAGTGAGCGAGCCTGTTGTTTTGCACGCACGCCTGCAAACAAACGCCAGCATGTTGACGCTCTTTGATAATACTCGCGCTACTGAATGTCTATGTGTCTTCCTCTGTGGTCCAGTGGTAGATCGTCAGATTTTCACGCGAGAGACCCGCGATCGAATCCCGGGTCTACCGGCAAAACACATTTTTTGCCGTCAATTCTCGCTCTGGCAGTTCCCTGAAAAGGCGACTGCAGATGTGTATTTTGCAGCCAACGAGCGCGTGGTACAACCCGTTCGCCTGCACCCAAACTCTGTTTCTATGGTTTCCGCCTCTGAAGTTCAGACGACTGGAAATGTCAATATTGCAGTGAACAAGCCTGCTGTAATACACGCACGCCTGCAAACAAACGCCAGCATGTTGACGTTTTCTGTTTCTATGGCAACTTCTCGCTCGTTCAGTTCCAGTAAATGCGACTGTTCCAGTGTATTCTGCAGTAAACAAGTCGGCGAAAACAGCCCGCTTGCCTGCACACAAACGCCGCTTTTACGGCTACCCAGATAAATCCCATAAGAGTGTATTTTCTGGTGTCCCGGCCACGGCCGATGGTGTTACGAATGTAGACGAAAATTCCTACACACAAACACAGCCCGTCACACAGGGCTCGCGCACATGAAATCGACCCAGGTCGATTGCGCATTAAACGTGGTAAATGTGCCCACTGCCCAGTGCCCACAAACACTACGTTCCGCATATCTCAAGGTTTCTGTAAAAACAAAACCAACGTGCATTCGCTCTGCTCAGGCGGACAATGCTCTCAGTGTTGTAAATGTGCCCGCTATCCCGCGCCCACATTCACACATAGACATGACAGGTCCTACGGGACTCGCCCAGCCCTCCCCTCTCGGTTGACCACCGCAAAGGAGTCGAGCGCGGGCAATCTGCCCGCTGTTATCAGCGCGCCCCCTGCCTCGAAGCGCGACGCTTATGTTACAGCACACCGAAGCCCCTCTGTCGCTGAGCGACCAGAGCGCGCTCCGCATTCAGCCCCTAGCCATTCGTGCAGATGCATGGGCAAGGCTACCCGGGGGTTTTGAAGTGGGTGCTAGGCATTATAGAAAGAGGCTATTCGCTACAGTTTCGCCGACGCCCTCGCCGCTATGTGACGCGCGTCGAAGCTACGGTAAAAATAGAAGTAGCACCACCTACTTCGAGCCGAAATTTTGAAACTGTTGAGCAAAGGGGCCATAGAGCCTTTATCTCAAGCTCAGAGTGAAGGAGGGCTATACAGCAGATACTTCCTGGTACTGAAAAAAGACGGGGGTCTCAGACCCATACTAGATCTAAGGCAACTGAACAGAGTGCTTGCGAAGCAACAGTTCGGAATGCTCACGACCAGAAAAACCCTCACGCACATTCGCCGAGGAGATTGGTTTGTGTCAATAGATCTGAAAGACGCATATTTCAAATACAAATAGCGTCACGTCACAGGCGACGTTTGAGATTCGCCTTCGAGGGCCAGGCATATCAGTGCTCAGTCCTACCGTTCGGCTTGTCTCTAGCCGCTCGCACCCCTCAGACTACAGGGCATGCGAGTATTGAACTACTTGGACGATTGGCTGATTCTAGCTCTATCTCACTCGGTGCTCATAGAGCACAGGACCATTTTGCTCGATCACCTCGAGAATCTGGGTCAATTGGGCGAAGAGTTCTCTGTCTCCCAGACAGATAATATCTTTTCTGGGCACAGAACTGGACTCGCTGTCTATGATAGCGCGACTGTCACCAGAGCGCGTACTAGACATTCAGCGCGCAGCGAGCTCTTTCCGCTGCGACGCATCTGTCCCGCTCAAGAAATTTCAGAGGATGCTAGGTCTCATGGCCTCAGCATCATCAGTACTTCAGTTGGGCTTGCTTCGCATGCGCCCGCTACAGTTCTGGCTGAAAGCGCGAGTACCGCGCCGAGCGTGGGCTTCCGGTCTGCTTCGTCTCAAGGTCAATCAGAAATGCATCGCAGCTCTGAAACCTGGGAAAGCAAACGACTTGTACCAATCAGGTGTTAGCCTGGGGACTTCCTCGAGTGTGAAGGTAGTGTCTACGGACGCCTCCACCTTGGGATGGGGAGCACTGCTCAAGGGCAGACCGTTCTTCGGCCAATGGTCAGAACGGGAGAAGCTTCTACACATAAACTGCCTCGAAATGTTGGCAGTAGACAACGCACTGACGCGTTTTTGTCCCTAAATACGAGGACACCACGTCCTGGTCCGCTCGGACAACATGTCAGTGGTGTCCTACATAAATCGCCAGGGCGGCCTCAGGTCCCGAAACCTGCACAGGCTGACAGAACGCCTCCTGGTGTGGGCTCAGCGCAACCTGCTCTCGCCGAGAGCAGCGCATGTGCCAGGGCTCCTGAACGTAGGACCGGACAGACTGTCCAGAAACAATGTTCCGACAGGCGAATGGCCTCTACACCCACAGACAGTCCAGCTGCTGTGGAAGAAATTCGGCAGAGCGGAAGTAGACCTGTTCGCGTCTCAAGAAAACGCTCACTGTCTGGAATTTTTCTCCAATTTTTCTCCAAGAGCAGGGACGCGCTGGCTCACGTATGGCCCCGCCGCCCGCTCTATGCCTTTCCTCCCGTCTTTCTCCTGCCTCAGGTGATAGAACGGATCAGAGAAGGATGCTCAGTGCTACTCGTAGCGCCGTTCTGGAAAAACCAACCCTGGTTCCCAGTTCTGATGCAGCTAGCAAGCACTGCCCCATGGCCAGTGCCAGTGAGGAGGGACCTCCTCTCTCAGGCCAAGGGCTCGTTTTGGCATCCGCGCCCAGAGCTGTGGTCCCTTCATGTTTGGGCCATCAACGGGTACCCGCTGACCGCCCCAAGCGGAGTGTTAAACACGATCACGCAGGCTAGAGCTCCGTCTATGCGACGTCTCTATTCCTCGAAATGGTCAGTGTTCTCCAGCTGGTGCACAGCTCGTGGCGTGTCGCCCCTAGACTGTGGGGTGACGGAGGTTCTCTCCTTCCTACAAGAGCTGTTGGACAAGGGCAGGACCCCTTCCACGCTCAAAGTGTATGTGGCGGCCATAGCAGCGTTCTCAAAAACAACGCTGGGTCAGTCAGTAGGAAGGAACGATTTAGTCATCGTCTTCCTTAGAGGAGCTAAGAGACTGAATCCTCCCAGACCTCCCTCAGTCCCTGTATGGAACCTTTCTACAGTGCTGGAAGCCATGAAAGGTAACCCATTCGAGCCTTTACAGACGATTGATCTTAAACACCTGTCTTTCAAGACAGTGTTTCTTCTGGCTCTCGCTTCAGTGAAGCGCACAGGGGACTTACACGCGCTCTCAGTAAGCGCGACGTGTATGGAGT
>NC_138732.1:35124749-35125749 GCF_965113295.1 Leuciscus leuciscus
AATGTCTGCACAAAGGGCAGCTTTTCGAAGATTCGCCTTTGGAGGAAAACTGTTGATTTTATACTTGAAAAATTTAAGTATCATTAATATTAAAAATTAATATTACCTCAGAATGAATTGCATTGCTATCCCACCCCAAAACATACAATAACAACAACGATAAATGCTGACCAATACTTAATTATATTACTTTTTACTGAAAATGATATAATTCAATAAAACAAACAAAATGTAATGTATGTCATATGACATAGCTATGCATGATTGAATACACTCTAGATGTGTATATAATGAACATATCTACATTTTCTTTCAAACAATTAAATAAAACATTAATTAAATAATTATATTTTATTTACTGACAACAATGAGAAATATTAATAAATTAGTAAAAGAATGAATGAAAGTCACCATCACACAATAAACAAATGCATAAGTCAACATATGAAACAAAGCTTTATTCAAACTACAATCATGTATGTAGGCTACAGGCGCTGAACCCCACGTCCTTCTGCCATCTCAACACAGCGGTTCCCATTCTGCGGCTTTATTCTGATGAATCAGCTGACCGCCAGAGGTGAGCCGTTCCCTCGTGCCGGAGGTTGTTGCGTGATGTGTTGTGCTTCACAATCTGAGGCAATAAGAGCAGGTGGAGTGATGGAGGGTCTCATAAGGGCAAGTGGAGTGATGGAGGGTCTCATAAGGGCAAGTGGAGTGATGGAGGGTCTCATCCATGGCACCGTTTCCAGGATTCAGCTCTGGGCTCCTCATCCTCAGTGCTCACACCAGCCTGCTAACATTTCAGATCCTACAAAATGCACAAACATAACACAAAAGCAGTAATTTTAAACGCACAATGTCATTTGATTTCAGTATTATTTAGAAGACAAAAACGCTTTTTTTCCACAAATGCCGCCATCATCTTTCCTTGCAGGTCCTGCTCCACCACAAAAGCTGTGCAGCAAATGCACAGAAATCAAGAATCAGAAAAGTGCTGTAA